>NW_020897745.1:1695154-1709114 GCF_003984885.1 Neopelma chrysocephalum | reverse complement strand
GGTCTCAGGAGAAGGTTCAGGCTCTGGTCTGAGCTGGCAGCACAGTCCCCAACCCTAACCCTGCCAGTCAGGTGCTTTGCTATCTGTGCTCCCAGTATAAACTTGCTCTGAACAGTAAATCCTTTCCTGAGACACCTTTCCCAATAAACATGTTGTAGCAGAGAATTAATTCATAGAAAATTGTGCAATGTGTAACCACTCAGCCTTAAAATAAGTCCCATTGCCGTTTTAATAGGAATTGGAGAGGATTCCATCCAGTCAGGTCAAAGATCCACCAAGTCCATTGTCAGTAGATAGTACTGGATGTGTGGGAGGAGCAGGTTCAGCTGAAGACCTCCACAGAGCACCAGAAGTGGGTCAGATCAGATGAAGGCCATGTAAGTGTGAACATTTTATTCCCTCTGTTTAGCATTATCCACTGGTTTTTGTCTCCAGCAGAAGCTGCAATGCCAAGGAACCTCACAAGTCATCATCAACTCCGACACAATTGAGTTAGCACGACTCATCAGCTGGACTGTGGTAATTCACTGAGTGCATGGCCATAGCATGGAGAAAACAAATAAAATGCTTTAGCCTAAGAGTTAGGGACAGAGCTTTAAACTTCCATATCTTATTTTGCATTTGTGAAAGGACAAAAATGCAGAAAGGTGAGCTACTATAGCCTATCTGATGAGGAGCCACCACTCATTAAGCCACAGTAGCTCACTGCAACATCTGGACATCTCTGGTTATGGCTATGGCTCACACTGTCAGGGGAGTACATTCCTTTAACTTTTTAAAACAAATGGATCTTTGAAAATTTATACAAAGTGTGGGTCTGGCCCTTTGCATCTTTCTAATGTGGAAAATAGTCCCCTTGTGCACTGTACTCTCAGGAATAAAGAAGTGATTTACATGTTCGCAGGAATAAGGCTTTGGAGCACATTTTCAAAAGAATGAAGGTCAAATAGCTAAATTGATTGGAGGTTCATGTAAATGGTTCATGTAAACTTAAGAATCATATTTAAGAAAAAAACCCTTCAAAATTGTTACACCAGGATACTTCCCTCCTTTTCCTTCCATGTGAATGTGATCAGCCTGAGAAAACCAAACATACAGATTAAAAACTATGGAATCATTACAGAGATTAAGTTGGTGCTTTTGTATTTCAAGCTTATAGCAAAGCAAATAAGGAGAGTTCCATTTTTTCCCTGTGTTTTTCCTGGTGCCTGCCCACCCAGCCTCTGTTCCCCCTTCACCGTCAACTGTTGGTGAATAACCAAGTCCTGCAATGCAGAATTACATGTTTTAGGTAGCAGGGACATGTATCTGGTCCTGTTATTTAGGTTTCACAGAAATGGATGCAGTTGGAGGTTCTCTAAACACTTATAGTGAAGGGACATTCTGCCTTACACTGATCACTTTTTAACCTTCTTACCATCACCTTCATCTTTGTAATCCTTTCAGCTCAAACTGATAGCAAGAACTTGTGGGGTCTCTGGTATCCATTTTTCCCAGGGATCTGATCGTTCCAATGATTGTGATAGTCTGCCACTCTCTTCTAAGGAGTTTGGAGAAGATCTGTGCCATGAGATCCAGCCAGAGGATGGAAAAGCCAACTTTGGGGCTGTTTGAGTAGTAGGGAGACATGTTCTTGGAAAGAGACTGGAAAATAACACATGAGAATTACAACCTGTGCTTATGAAATGGTGTAATCAGGATCATGCCACTAAATGTCTTCCCAGGCTGCAACCACAATCAGTGCTGCTGCCATCCCATCCCACCCCATCTCAGCTGCCTCCAGGTTAATTCAGACTCCATCCATGTGAATGGGCTGTATCCAGGCTCTTTGTTGCTTTTGCAGAGCTGTCCTGGATCTATTTGTGCTCACAGCCTCCTGTTAATGCCATGCCCCCTTCCACAGCTCTTGGGGATGTGCCTCTCAGTCACTGCATGGCTTGATAATGTCCCCTTGCTCTGTGGGACCAGTTCCCTCCTGGCATTTGTGGCAGTCGAGGGCTTTTGCAGCAGCAGGTTTCTTTGTGTGGCCACATGGTGTTTGCTGTGTGCCAAAGCTGGACATGGGCTGGAATTTCATGGAGCAGAGAGAACTGCCAGACGACCAACCTCTGCTTTTAGTGTTTCTGGCAGGAGGGTTCAGAGCCCAATGAACTGGTTATTACAGGAAATGGCAACAGAAACAACTCAATTCCAACCGAATTCACTCCTAAGGTGTCTTTTCCAGTTATATGGTCTTTATTACTAGGGAAAGACACGAGTGGTTCCAGAGCTCTCACAAATTAGAGATGATCCATCTTTCAGAAGTTTCCACTTTTGAGTCTCATCAGATATATGGGAATTCCAAGGACGTATTATGCTGAAAATTATTGCAATTGACGTGAAGAACACGGAAATTTAGCTGATTTTCATGTGGTGTGACAGTTTCATACTATGAGATCTGCAGGATGTGCCTCAGTAGATGGTTCCTGTGCTGTGCTCTGGCACTGTCCTGTTGCCAATCCCAGATGCTTGTGAGGAAAACATAGTAAAAGCTATGGAAACAGGCTGACCATGGCAAGGAAAATGGGGAAATGTTCCTCTGCCTGCTTCTTAGGCAGAAGTTTGCGTGCAAGGTGGATAAGAGAGATTACTTCCCTTTTAAAGTGCTTTAGTCTCCTTATTAAATCACCTTTTTCCATATAAACATTGTTCCTTTATCTTAGCTTGGGGGATTGTAATGTGTTCAGCTTTTTCATGCAGTATTTTAAAAGGGCAGGAGGAAAACAGGAGGTCAAAAAACAATAGCAAAAGGAATATTTAATGAACATTCTTACTCATGGGCTACTGCTTATAGTTTTTAAGAGCATACAAATATTTTTGAATACTGTAATGTTTACCACATAAGTTTTGTTTATAACACAGCTGTGTTAAAAATAATTTCAAGTTTTAATTTATTTACAAAGCATAAACTTGAAGAAATCCATTGATCAGCATAGAAAGATATATCACATGAGAAATATGCTGCTCTACTCAAAAAATGGCAATACACTTATATTTAAAATGTGTGCTGGGAGTAGTATTTGTTTTGGAGAATTACTTCTAGATTTTGAGGTCTAGTGTGTGTGTACATTATTTGTATTTTTAGTCAACCTTTCTGAGTTGATGGACATTGAACATTTTAAAAATTATTTTCATGGAAATATTTATATGTATGTCTACGTGTGTACACATGATTTTTCTATTAAAAAAAAATCCATTGGAAAATGCAAGTTTTGACCAGTACTAAGGGAGTTAAGTTTTAGAAAGAAGAGATTTCCCCAAAGTCCTATGAAATCAAAGACAGGGGAGTAATGTTTTGAGTGGCATTATAAAATAAATAAATAAACAGGTTGCTCTTGTTTAAGATTACAAAGGCATGAGATAGTTAAAACCCCATCAATATGGAAACAAAGACTGAACATACAGCCAAGGCTTCTTTCCTGTGTTGGATATTCAATAGACCAATACAGTATGGAATGGAATAATTCAAATACCATATCTATCACACCCTTTTCAACATTTACTGCCAGCACTTAAGATCCTGTAATCTCTTTTCATAAGAAATGCAGGCAGCAAAATCAACTGCTAAAATACATCAACTGTTGAGTGCAGTTCACCTCTGCCAGACTGACACAAGGTTAGATGAGTTATTTGGATATTCTGTCAGTATGAAACACTCAAATAAACCACACACACAGAGACACTGATGCTTGTGAGAAATAGATTATTTGAAAATACCAATTAAAATCAATTATTGAAATACTGAATCTGAATGAAGATGGGAAAAAAATACTTGGAAAGCATGAATCTTTCCCCTTATTGCAGCTGAAATGTGAGAAGGGAATAAAAGGAACGGGAAAGTCTGGACACACACTGAGGTCCTGTATGAAGGACTATTGTAGGGCAGAAAAATCAACAGCATTTCTTAAAGGAATCAATATTTTCTTCACTGGTTCTGTCTGTCCCCAGTCACACCTATAGAGTGTGTAGTTTTGTGTGGAGACATAGACAAGCTGGGCTCAGCAGTGCAAGATTCATGAGGGCAGGGACAGAGAGAGGGGGAAAAGCAGATTCATTTTGTATCCCAGTGATACAGGGACTCACACAAGGGTTTAGTCATTGTTCCTGATGTTGTTCACATGTTTTATTCAAGAACTGCTTAATTCAGTCCTGGTAAGAGAGTTTGACATTGCCATCCCCAGAAAGGGAGCACTGCCCATGAGGTTCCAGAGTTACATTGGTTTTGTCTGGAAACAGATTACTTTTTCTCCTTTATTTTTGATTTTTAGTATCACTGCAGTACAAGAGGGGTAAAATGTGTTTTTGGTCCAGCCTAGTGCCTGTGCAGGGAACTGGTGCATTCTCCTTGTGGGCAGAAGATGTGTTTTTAACTGTCTTCAGCCTCAGGGAAACCCTCACCTCAGTGTCCTGGGATTTCTAACCACTGGGTTGGCACAGAGAGGTGGTGGCACCGTCCCTGCCCAACTTTGAGAGAAAAGAGGGAGCTAGTCATTCCTGTGCCAAAGGGAGATCACTCATCTTCCAAAGGGAGATACAGTTCCCTGAGTATAGGAAGGGGATTCAGACTGGAAATGCTCATTCCAGTGCCACGTGTATGTGAACTAAAAACAATCCTTGATCAATGGGTCTGTTTATCAATGAATATAGGGGCTGTTATGGATTTCAAATCTGTCTCATGTTGACCCTCCTGCACCATTTTCCAGAAGTCCCAATAGCCTTTGTATCCTTGTCATCAGAGGTATTAGTCTTCCTCTGGGATGAAGGATTTTCAAACATTACACTAGATGTCACCCCAGCAGTCAGTCCTTGGAGAGTGTCATGCAAAGGACCAAACCAAACCCAAACTGTCACTCTGCCATCCCCACCGACACGAGTATTGTGTGCAGAAGCATCACAGATGACACTTCACAGACCAGCTGTATCCCAGCACAATCCCACATTCCCGGTTAGTGCATCCCGTGAACCTGTTGCCTCTCAGCCCCCGGCTCTGCTGTCCGTGGTGCTGCACAGTTCAGAGGCAGGAGCACAGGGCTCATTCGAAGCCCGGGTGCATCACAATGTGCATAAACACAGTGCAGTGAGGCAATTCATCCCCTTTGAGCTATTACCTTGTCTTCTTTTACACAAACTTTCCAGTCTTCATCTCAGCAAACTCAAAGGTGTACAAATTATAAGTCAAGTAATCAGGATTCTGGATGAGACTGGACAATAAGAACAACAAAACCAAATCTAGTTTAGGGAGTACCAAATCCAAACACATTTTAAGCAGTAACTCCATTACAGTCTCTGTTGGCTCCTTCCTTTGTTTAAGGAAAAGACACTTTCCAAATTGTTACAAAAATACCTCTCCACTTTTTTAATCCACCTGATAAGACACAGAACTACTGATAGCAGCAGTGGGCTGTAATGGAACTGTTCAGCTTGTTTGCCCTGTATCCTCCAGCTCTAAAAGGCACTCAGGCTACACGATTTTGGATCAGAGGAAAACTCAGCTGACATAAATCTACCTGGCTCTGCTGACTGTCAGTGGTGTGGATGCATCTGGATCACACACAGGAGATGAGCAGGACCCAGGATGCTGTTAAATGACACGTGCCATTAACTTCTGTAAAGGATCAAGGACTTTAGTTCTGTTTCAGATGAAAAGTCAAACTACAGATTCTGGTAAAAAAAAGTGGGGGGGGGGAATGAAAAGGGAAAAATATTAAAAAAGAGATTAAACAAATAGAAAATCAGCTTTTGTGATTTAGTGTAAATGGAAGTTGATAATCCCTAATGGTTGATAGGTGGAAAATAACGGCTTCAGAAATTACCTTAGGAAGGAGGAAGTTCAAAGCTTTTAAAGCTGGGTTAATGGGTGAGCCTGTAAACCCACCATGTTCACTGTGTCAGCTCTGCTTATCCCATAAAGGGATTGGCTGTCCCAGGCTGACATTCCAGGACTTCACATTTCTTCTAAATTTATTTTCAAAGCAAGTTAAAAAGAGTGGGATGATATTTTTAAAGTTCAGCGACTGCAGGTTTTGGGAAATGGATTTTATTGAACATATCTGTAAAATTTTCCATATTAGGATGATGACGCAGATGAGTAAGTTCTTCTCCCTGAAAATGAGAATAAATGAAAGCTGAGTGAAATGCACACTTGTTATAAAGGCTATTTGCTAAGGCTGCACAGAGACAGGATTTACAGTTACATGCTAAAAGTAAGAATCCTTTTGAACTTATTCCCTGTGCTGCCAAACTCAGTTAAAGATCAAATCCTCATCTGGGGCACATTAATGTTGCTTCAGCAGCCCACTGCTTTTTGCAATACTGTAGCATATTGTATTTGTGCTTTCTACTGAACAGTTGTGCTTTGCTTACTTTTTTTGTTTGAAAGGAGTATTGCTTTTATAAAAGTAGCATCTGAGAATCCAGATTATGTTCATCCAGTCCTTAGATTACTTAATCAAAAGTCCAGCTTGTCAGGTATCTGTCTGTCCTACTGATGCCACTTAACAGACTTCCCCTATTGCTGAATAGGAGCTTATTAATAAGAATATGGAAGAAGGAGAACTCAGAGAAGAAACTAGATAAAAGCCATCCTCTACATCCCAAAAAACACAGCTGGTTGCTTAGCTGGTCTTTGTGTCAGGCTGTTTCTCTGCAGCACTTGCACTGAGAATAGGACCAAATGAAAATATTGTTGCTAATCTTGACTCTCTGTTAGTATTCCATAGGTGAATTTTC
The DNA here is from genome assembly GCF_003984885.1 of Neopelma chrysocephalum. NCBI lineage: Eukaryota > Metazoa > Chordata > Aves > Passeriformes > Pipridae > Neopelma > Neopelma chrysocephalum. The sequence goes on along the minus strand of NW_020897745.1, from coordinate 1,702,346 downwards.
TTTTAATAAGAAAAAGGTGTGAGTTTGATATTAGGATCTCACCTGCCATGGCTCCAAACCGTCTCTTCTCTCTATGCTGATTCAAACTCAAAATTTGGTTAAAATAACATTCTATAAAACAAGCTGTGTTCCCAGGATAGGAATCAGCAGCACTCACATTTATCTTCTATGGTGTGTAAAACCTATTAAGACCAAAATAAGTATTTATGCATTGAAGCTAAACAAATTTTAAACAGTTTCATAGAGATATGTGAATGCAAGAAATCTTCACTGTTCAGAAAATCACTCCTGCTGTTCCACTGAAAAGATATTGGCATGAAGTCCTGAACTGATCTTAATTAATTAAAATTTTCCCATAATCATTGCATGTTTTGTATCTTTATCAGTTGAGCTGTTTCATGGAAGTATAATTTGGACTCTCTTTAACAAAACTCCTTCGAGGGGATGAAAAGAATGATTAAGGTGTGTACATACATCTGTAGATGTATTTCTCTCTAATAAATTATATTTTTTTATTCATAAACCATAAAAACTTCAAGTCTGACTGAAGAGACAACTTACAAAGACCTTCCATACAGCTACTGACATGTGATTTTTCCTTCCTTTATTAGGAGATTTTTCCTTTTATTTGTTCAAGATTTGAAAAAATAATGTTGTATTTTACTTAAGTGTTGATTTTTAATTTGAGCTGCATTTCTGTGTTCCGAAGGAGTGTTTTGTGGTCTGAAATCAGCACTGAGTTAACTGGGTTAATGTGGGAGGAAAAAGGAACCTGCCACCCCCCTCAGTCAGTATTGATGCTCCTGCAGTGTGGGCTCCACGTTATGGAATAGAGATGCCAAAGCGTTTCCTCCTCTCTTCCACAGAGCACTTCACTGTGATTTTTTTTTTCCCTTGTGTTCTGCCTGCATTATAAAGGTCTGGATGAACCAGTGATCCTTTCTTGGAGCTGTGTTGATGGGTCAATAGTGTCCTTTTTGCAGCTTTCCTCTTGCCTCTGTGTATTTTTCCTCTGTATGAAGGAAGCACTTTTCCTCCAAGGGAATTCCAAAGAATCCAGACACGCAGCAAAACACATGTTTAACCTAAAAATATATTGGAATATAATTCAAGTCAAGGCCAATTTTCCTCTCAAATCCTCTTTCTCACACTAACAGGGATATCAGGGCAGATTCCCACAACAGGAGACTTGTCCCCAGTCCGCTTTCCAGCCCTTGGGATTCCCTTGGTCTGGCATTCCCTTCTTCTCCCATCTTTGTCTCAGGTACTCTCCAATCTCCCATTTCTTCCCTTAGGATTTTACCTCTTCCTAGAAATTTTTTGTTCCACAATAACCCTCTCACACTTGTTCTACGTGTTGCAGAATATAATTTTAGCTATTTGTTAGCATTAGGCCTAGACTAGAATTTCTTTAGGGCAATATTTATGTCTATACATGGCACTTCACCATGCCATCCTGCATTACCATTTATTAAGACTAATAATTTATATTATTAGTAGCAACATTTCTATTATCACTTGTTTTACTCTATTTCTATATAACCATGTGGCTTTTTGCTTTATTCACCTTTAAAACAACCCATCTCATCTTGTAAGATTTTCTATTTTCCCTTCTCATTCATCGTTATTTATAACTAGATATTTTGAATATTTATTCTCAAACAATCTGTCTATCCAGCTGGAGTTGGCACCCCCATTTAATTTTCATTTCAGAGCAGTGTCACTGTCAGCGACACTCTGGGTCAGCTCGAATACACTGAAAATGACAACTACAACAAGCAAAGCTGTCATGATCCAACAGGGACACTATTAATGATTCAATTTTAAAAAACAGAAAGAATTTAATAAGCAGAAGGGATGTGGTAAACAGGAGACTGCAAATTTAAAAAAAAAAAAAAAGAAAGTTTGCATCCACTGTAAGGAAGTGAATTAATTAAAACACCAAAAATGCCTGAAAAGGAACAAATCAGTCTGGACAGCTTGGCTAACAGTACAGTGTTATTCCATATACACTGCAGATGTTATGAAGCAAATTGGTATTTTGAAGTATGGCAGCAGAGAATTAAAATTAAAAAATAGGAGAATAACATCAATATTATGCAATTACTCTGTGCCTGTGGTGGGGAAAACAGTCTGCAGAGAGTTAGGGGAACAAAACTGCAGGAATGTAAAAAGTTTTACAACTAATAATTTAATTCCTCTGGAAAGTTGAAAGACACACATTCCAGAGACACTTGTACACACAGAAAAATGGAAAATTAGTGGTTATCTATGAAATGTGAACAGAACATAGGAAAGAATGGAAGAGGAAATGTAAGGATATATAGTTAATGGGAATATATTTTCCTCCAAGCTTCAGGATGCAATATGTTTCCAAATAATTTCTGTACTGTTCCAAGGGGAAATAGAGTTCCCCTTTCCCCTGCATCCACATTCATTTCCATTCCTTCATGACCCATGAATAGCACAACTTTTCCTCTAAAAGAGAATTCATTCAAAGCCTACTGATGATCAATGCTGAGGAAGTTGCTATTCACAACCTCTAAGGAAGAGATTGAGCAGAACTGTTGAACACGAGTGAATTCTTCCTTCGTTGTAATGGCTATGTCAGAATATGTTGTCAAGAATTACATAAAACTGCTTTTTGCTTTGTCTGGACACAGATTTCTCAGAGGCTCTTTAGAAATTATGTTAAACTGCAGCCATGAATGTGAAATGAAATTTAAAACCAAATCCACTTCTCTCCTCATAGGAACTCCTCAAGTGCTGACACGAGGAGCAAAATAATAATTTCTTTTCTATTAGAAAAGAGAAATCTGAAGGAAAAGATATCACAGCAATTAAAATGTGTGTGTGAGTGTATCTCCACAGATAGAGATATACAAAAAAGTTATATCTAAAAATACATTAAAATAATGGGTGGGGTTTGGATGATTGAATTCCACGAAGATAATTTCCATCTAGGTTTGGTTCATCTATCCTAAACATCTAGAGTCAAAACAACAGGCATTGGTTTTACTTTTGGCCTTCCCCATGACAGGTCATGAAGCTAAAGATTGGTGTTGGCACATTTCATTGACAGATAAAAAAATATCACCTTAGAAAAAATTATGTCCTAGACACAAGAAAATATTGTAATAAAATATTCTGAGGGAGATTAAAATGGAAAAGTCTGGATTTAGAAACCAGGAAAGAGGAAGAAGTGGATGTAGGATTAAATGCAAGGGGGGTTTTGTGTGTAGTTCCCTAGGGATGCACAAAAAAATCTGAATTGGAGTTATTCAAGAGCTAATGCTTCACATCAAAGAATGGTAGCTAAATAAACTTATAAGGTCAGCCTTGCACAGCTGCTGTCTGAAAAAGGTGAAATAGTGTAGGATATTCCCTTAAATAAAAGCCCTTATGGAGAACTAGTATAGGCAGTATAGGCAGATCCTTAAATAAAACTGAAAAAGAGGGGAGAGGAATACAAGACAAAGCCTTGACAGGGGCAATGTAAAATCGAGTACAAGGCAAAACTCATCAGAACAGCAACAACAGTTATCCCAAAAGGACTGAAATCCAGCAAGCAAACAAGGTATCCTATTCTGAAGGAGATGGGAGGGAAAGCCTGAAGAAATCAGCGTCCATATCATGTTGTGGCAGCAACAGAAACATTCTGGTTTTATTCATTCTTTTAGACCCTTCAGGGATCTCTCTTTTCATCTCTCTTGGAGGATACTCTCCCCAGGCTTTGCAACACATCTTTATGTTTTCTGATTCTTCTTTGTGAATTAACTGAGTGTTAGTCTACATTTTGTTTTCCAGTAAAAATCCTTGTGTGTTTGAAAAAATATATTTCCCACCCGTAGTATCCAGGGCAGTCCCAAAACTATAAACCATGAGTGGAACCAGGTTATAGGCAAAACAAGTTGGAAAAATCACATGTTTAGGTCTAGGTCCCAAGATTATAAAAATCAGGAGAGCTTAATTTGTTGCCATGGAGGCAGTGGGATATTCTAACTCTGGAACACGTCTCCCATGTTCTGTGGGTAAGTTTCTAAGCTTAGGCTAATGCTTATTTTCATACCAGTAAATCAGATGTTACTTCTGATTAGAATCCTTAATTCTAATTTACATTGCTTCAGAATGGAAAGAAGGCGTATGTAACAAAATCACTGAGAGCTTAAAAGAGAGTAGAGGGTGTTTCCTCTTGCCTACCCTTATAGCTGCTACACACCCTTTCAGACACATTGCTTCTTCATACTTATATCTTTTATAAATTTGCATCATGAGTTTGAGCCATTGGCCAGATACCTCAATATCGTCTGAAAGGATGAACACAGTTCTATTGAGACATTTCAGAAAAATGTGTTAAATAATATCTTTCTAAATAAACACATACAAAACACTCCCTGCTGAAGCTATAAAATGTGCCAGTAAATGTCAACACTGGTGTTGGCCAGGTGTGCTCAGCAGCTGAAAATCAGGCCTCTGGAAACACCTTTATTGGAAATGCTCCCAAAGGAAGCATTTACCAGAGAAATGCTTTTTCTTAATAGGAAAAGAAAACCCTCTTCAGAAGGATTGTTGCATTCCTTTACTGATGAAATAGGTTCTTCCTTTGGTGACACTCTAAAATTCAAGGCTGACTGATAAAGTTAATGCAATAAGCATGAATATAGGGAGGAAAGATGAGAGACGGGGAGGGTGGAGTGAGAACAGATAAAAATCAGTTTCATGAATACCAATATATTGGTACATGCATACATATCTACCAAACAGAAATAGAAAATGAAAAGAGTTTTGCATTTTGTTGAGACTGCTGGGGAAAAGCCTTAACTTCATTAAGCATCAAAATACGAAAGAAAGGAGGGGATTTTTAATGGTGTCAAGTCTGAGGGAGCTACAGGACACACAATACCATCTCCTAGAAACGTCATTGCTATTTTTGTGTCCAAGGGGCTAATCCAACCAGTATTTATAATTATAAAATCTAGATGGAATAAAACTGCGACTGAGAGTGTTCTCCTGACTGTGAAACTGAAAGAATAGGACAGAGATAAATCATGAAGGAAGGCTTAGCCCAAGCTAGGAGCAAGGTGCTCCATTTAGATACCTCTCTGAACATTTTGGCCATGGCCATTCTGACTCAGATAATGCAGAAGAATGGTAGGTGACAATAAACTAACGACCCCTTTCTTATGCCCACGTAATGAAGTTATCTCCTGCCATGGCAGTAATTAGCACCACAGTCAGTGTCATCCATCCATTTAAGATCCCTGACCTGTATTTTTAGCACAGCCAGAGAAAATGCAACTGTACTGGTTTCAACCAGTTTTTAAACTGAAGCTCCTTTCCATCTACACTAGAAAAAGGTTTAGGTGGACTGATGTAGTTTACATGAGGTGCTGCTTTGCCTTGTTGGATACTACATACAAGAAGAACAGGTCTACAACACTGCTTTTTCAGTCTTTCTGGTGGTAAAAGATGAACAAGATCTATAAGATCTGATCCAGAAAATAATTGCAATTTTGGAAAAAAACAAATTTTACATGTGACTTCAAGCAAGCATTCAGGCAAATGAAGGGAGTGGGAGAAAAAAGCTAATATTCTTCAAATAGATAAATGTTTTCTCAGTTGTTAAGGAATATAACGACAAAAAAAAGAGTTTAGAAGTCAGCTAAAAATGGGATCTCTGATTTTATAAACTGTTCTATCATTTACTGCTTCTTTTTCTTTTGCACTTTTAAAATTAGTGATGTTCCCACAAACCCCACATTTCAGAGCTTACAGAGGAATACAGATATAAGCCTGTCAATCCTATGTTGCCTTGAAGCTGTTCCTTATTCCTTTATTGTTTATTGGCATAATCAACAAAAAGCCCCTTAAAAGTATGTTTCATTGGACAGATATTTGGCTAAAAAAAATAAGAGAAGTGCCATAAAGTATATTTTAAGTATTTTGTTTCAACTAAACTTTTGCTAATTCTCTATCACTTTGTCAGGAGAACCCCGGAGAGCTCATCACCCATTGATAACCCAGTTGATGGGGAAGAGATAGAGTGGCTCACTGGGTTTTCAGTTACAAACTGGACTTAAACTCAAATTTTCTAGGAGCAGAGGAAGGTCAAAATTGTATTGGAGGCTTCCAAGGTCTCCATTCAGCCCTTTCTTTTAATCTACTTCCTTCAGGTTGGTGGGGGGAGGGTGCAAGACACACTTGATATTTGTTTTCTCCTCTGACTGCTACTGTCTCCAGGAGGCCAGAGCATCGGTCAACAACTTGGTCATGAAGGATCACGTGAGAGACAGTATCCAAAGCTTTATTGAAATGCCCAAAGATTTGACGGGAAGCCAAGTGGCCGGAGCTGTACTGGTGCCACTCGTCAGACTCAGGTGGAGGCCCAGCCGGCAGGACAATGTCCCGTGCAGAGGTTCTGCAGCTCTGCACCTGTGTCCTCATGGTCACAGGCTCTTCCTGCCAAGGGTGGCCATGGGAGTGTCTGGGGCTGCCCGCTTTGGCAAGAGACCCCCAGGGAGCTCCTGCCCGCTGGCTTTGGAATTGGGGTGCTGAGGACCAGAAGCAAGTGCTGCTGAGGGGAGCGGTGTGAGGGCGGGGGCTTCTTGGCTGTGTGACTCTGGTTTCTCTGGTGGCTGTGACATCACAGAGGACAGGTCACAATGGGAGCTGTCCCTAAGGACAACAGCAGGCAGCCCCAGGGCAGTTGGACTTGGGCGATCAGTGAGTACAGACGCAGGGGGAAGGTGGGGATGGATGGGGGGTGGGGATGATTCCCCGGGGGGGGGGGGTTAGCCCCGCGGGAAAGCTGAGTCCTTCCCAGCAGGGCCCAGTTGTGCCCCTGGGGCCTGGCACACAGCTGCTCAGGGCTCTCTGTGGTGGCAGGTGCCCAAAGAGGCTTTGGGGATGGGCCGGTTGCCCCTGGCTCCATGGGATGCTGTGGTGTGGCAGGTTTGGGGTCTCGGGAGACTCTGTTTGGGTGTCTCTTGCCTTTTGCCGGGGCACAGCCCAGCCAGGGGCTGATAAGGAGGCTCCGGGCTGGGGCAGGATGGGCCCTGTGCTGTCTGCAGCCAGGCACTGCCTTCCCTTCAAGCCTTGATGCTCATGCTCCCTCCCACCCCGAGCCGCTGAGCAAACTTGTCTCTCATCTCCTGCAGGCCATGGATTCAGCACTTGTGCTCCTCCTGGCTGT
>NW_020897745.1:1310684-1680154 GCF_003984885.1 Neopelma chrysocephalum | reverse complement strand
TGGGACTTGGGGCATTCCTCTGGAGCACGAGCATTTCCAAATCTTGGAGGTTCCCTTCTCCTTAATATAGCTTTTTCTCCACCCTTTCCTGGTTATATATTTTTTTGGAGCATCTTTTTTGTCTCTGAGAATAGGTGAATTAATATATAATTTCATCTTTTCTAGATACGAATAAATCTGAGCTCTTGCAGATTTTGTTATGGACTTACATGTTTTAGAAAAGGATGATGAGATTATTTTTATACACTTTTTGAACAAGGTATTCTTCAGGATCTATTCCAACCCAAAGCATTCTTACATTCTCAGAATCCCTTTTTTCATACTTGTAGTTTTTCCTTTTTTTTAAACCAACCCTTGATTTTAGATAATTCAATCATATGATTTTTCTTCCAGAGATGATGGCATACTTTATTTATTAGAGATCTATATCAGTGTCTTTCTATGAATGTCCCAGATCATCCTCCACATAAATTTTAGAATATATATTTCAATAAAAACCCAAGGGGAAAAATAAATCATGTTTTCATTTTAAGAAGGAAAAGTTGAGAAATGCTCATCAAAACTTTCAGTTGCCTATATTTAAAAAAAAGAAGTCGTACTTAGAAGAAGACAATCATAGAGTTGCCTGGGTTTTAAAGGACCTCGAAGATCATCTCTTTCCAACCCTCTGCCTTTGGCAGGGATACCTTTCAGTAGACCAGGTTGCTCAGAGTCCCATCCAACCTGATCTTGAACACTGTCAGGGATGGGGCATCCACAACATCTCTGTGTAAATAAAAAAAAGAGAATAAATTACTGATTTAAAGTATCACAAGTCAGAATGAAGAGTTCTCTTATTTGTCTGTCACTAGAAGATGAACTACTTAACCTTGGCAGTTATGAGGTCCAGATTTCTAGTTTTATGACCTACTCTGGAGCAAGAACAACTTCTACTGTTAAAGAAAATTCACATCCATACAAAGCAGAGTGCTTCCAGGATGTCCTGTGGATCCAACCATGGGCAAGTGTTCCACTTCTGTTCTGCATTGCATTGAGCTACTAGGACAGCAATATTGTCCAGAGGCTGTTCTACATCTCCATTAAATGAGAAAATACAGGTCTGACAGAAACTCCCAGGCTGTGGAATGTGCCAGTAAGTCACTAATTGGCCTGTGACAAACAAAACATCTGTAAACATCTGTTGGGAAAAAAAAAGGTAAAAATTATTCATCTGTGGTGCAGATGAAGGAGTAGATGACCTGTCGAACTCTATTCTGTTCTCTTATATATTGAAATGAAAGTGAGCTACGCTGGGGTATGTAGCGAAGGGTTTGCTTCATACTTGTATTTGTTATAAGCATGGGTATTATATCTTATATGAAGTGGCTATCCTGGTCTTTAGGGTATCTGTTGAATAGCAAATAAAAAAAAAAGAAAAAAAATCCATTTGTAGGGGTTTTTTTTATTATAGTGGAAAGGAACCAGGCATTGTTTTAGAAAGCACTGAACATAAAGACAAATGTGAAACATACTGACGCTTGTTTCATAAAACTAATGAGAAAGAAAAAGACATTTATTTCTGTAATCCAAGGATTTCCCCAAAGCCAGTGACACAAAATGCATGTAACATTTTTTATAGTGATGCATCTGACTTTTGCACGGTTTGCTGTGAAAAGGTGCACCTGTTTTGTGGAGGAGGAAAGATGTTAATGAAGTTTCAAATACTGATGCATGAATCCCTGCATTCATGTTCTTTTACCAGTCACCTGTCGCTGTTGGAACGGACGTGCGACATAAAAAAGGTTCCAGTAAAGTTTATTTCCAGGAAAAAGACAGCACACCGGGGCTGCTTAGCAGTCCCTTTAAGTACAGTTTTTGAACACATGTAATCCACATGGATAGGACAGTTCAAACTCTCACACCAGAATTCTTACAGCTAATAGGTGCATTTTCTAAACTCTACTTTCTCACAACAACTTTGCTCTTTCTCAAAACAGCCCTGTAAGGTTCCCACAACAGTCCCGAGCACCTGCTCTTATTTTTCTCTCATGTTGATGTTTTTCCCGACCACTCTCGTTCAAAACAGGTCTCTGTTCTCATGAGACAATGTTCCTGTTCTCATGAGACAGATTCTTCAGGATGCATCAGCATGCTGTCAGGATCAGGGCCTCAGTCCTCTCTTTCAGTCCATCTCAGGGGTACACTTTGATCTGGTCAACCTCGACTGCTTCGTCAATAAGTGCCAGGCTGCTGATAGGTTCTCTGTCAACCCCCGACAGTCACCTACATAGCACTTATTAGAAAACTATTGTTTTCCACATCTGGAGGAATAAAGATTGACAACACTTGCTTCTTAAAGAGACCTGGAGAAAATGTTTGTGTATAATTTCTTCATAGGAAATTAAAGTAGCAGCCAATGAAAAGACTCACTTTTTTAAGGACATCCCTTTCTGCCTACAACATTTCACAGTGGTGATTCATGTAATCACAGTTCAGAGCTGACCGACACAGTGAACTAAAAATTGATTTCAGTTGAGCTAAGATTATAAAGGTGCATATAAATCATGCCTCCCACGCTCTTGAAATTGATAAAAAACATTTCGTTCATTGTTTTTTCTCTAAATTTGTAATTCCAGCGCTGCTGGGATAGGAGGGGAGACTGGTGCCATCTGAAAATCCACATTCTGGCTGACAGTATTTAAATAATGATTAATTACATTAATGTGAATGAATATACATTTCATGTGAAATGTCTGAGGCCATTAAATCTCTTAATCAGACTTTCTTATGGTTTGCATGCCAGTTGTTTTCTGAAACACAAAATTAGGGTGTGGAGAGGTATTTGCTAAGAAGTCTGTTTACATCAGGCAATTACTTTTTGAACAAAATTACATTTTCTTTTCTCATTTCATGTAGGTGATGATAATTGCTCATTTTGTATTGTCATATTTGAATTTTGTTCAAATTGCCCTCTGAAAGATGTGAGTAGTTATGTCTTAAAATTTTAGATTTTTATTAGGTAAATAAATTGAGTCACATAGAGACTGAGAAAAATTCTAACAGCCATTGAGTCCCAAAGACAAGAATTTCACCTTCTTCATTCACTGGCTCCTGCTGATTATGTAGACCTTAGTTATACAGACCTTTGTAGTTAAGTTGGAACATAGTAGACAGACAAATATAGGGATAAATCTATGACAGGGAGAGAATCTGGTGGTATCTGCTCTTTATGGCACTTACCAAGCATCAATGAACTGTGAGGGAAAATTGTCTTGACAAAAGGAACATAAAAAGTTTTGGTATAGATCAGCTGCCCAGAAATATGTACTCTGAGTTAAAAAAAATCAAAGAAACAAAGCCAAAAGTCATCCAGTCTTAATTCTATCTCAGTCCTTGGGACTAATGTTTCTCACTAATTAAGCCCATCTGGAATCCTGGTGGCAACTGATAAGAAGCATCGAGCACAGGGATTTAAGCCAGGTAAATCTGGGCATTGGAAGGAGCACTGACTGTCCGTTCCATGAGCCAGCAATCTGGGAATTTGGCCTGACCTGGACTTCATGGTTTTGTTATTTTGGCCAGATAACACAGTCAAGCCTCAAGAAAACGAATGAACTGCAACTGTCTTCAAGTTTTTACACTGATGAGAAAAAGCTACAAGGCCATGGGGAACAGCAAAGAAAGAAGTGTTTTGGCACAGAGTATTTTTTAGAAAATTAAAATATAACAAAGCTACCTAAGCTCTGGTTAGGCAGGTGCCTGTGTTAACATTCATAGGAGGTTTCATAGAGTGAGGAACAATGCAAACCATTTTAATTACAGCTGGTGCATTCTGGTGGAACATTCGTTTTACACTGTGAAACCCACCATCGCTTTCAAAGCTGTGAGGTTACTGAAACATTACTTTTCTGTTCAATTGTCATTGCCAAGTATGATGTGAATTGCACCTCCTAATGTAATTTCATGCACCTTTAGGGCAGCGCCTCTGTGAAAATTGACCTATGATTTGTGTGAAATATTATTGTAATATCCATGTTGGAAATGGAGCATAAAATTATACTAATATGTACACAGAGGTCACATTTGCTTATTTCCAGGGCTTTGTTTCAAGACGATTGCTTTCCCCACTAGGTATTTTCAACATGAATCCTTTTGAATCATTTAAAAATATCTGGAGTCTTAATTTTGATCTGACAAAATTCAAGTCACTATAACTCCATTACCTTTCTTATATCAAAGCATACAAGAATCAGGCCACGGTTATCAACTCTAGAGATGCAATTTAAAGTCACAACTGGATTCCTCAGTTTTAGCTGGCACATCTGCAAGCACCAGAGTTTAACTGGATTACATTCTGCCCCTTTGAGGATCTCTTTTCTTTCACCTAGGAGAACCAAACACTTTGTTAGATATTGACCCATGAGATTCTAGGACATACCCTTTGGGCTTTTATTTGTGGGAGTTTTTTAACTAAAAAATAAAAATTTAGAATGATAGAATCATAGAATGGTTTGGGTTGGAAGGGACTTTAAAGATCATCCAATTCCAACCCCCTGCCACAGGCAGGGACAACTTCTACTAGACCAGGTTGCTCAGAGTCCCATCCAACCTGTCCTTGAACACTTCCAAGGATGGGGCAGCAACAACCTCTCTGGGCAAAGAAATCATAAATCTCTCAGTAATCAAGGAAGAGAAACAGTTGCTCCTGTAAGAACACTCATCTCTCCATCCCCAAGCTGCATGAAAAAATACTCTCTCACTTCTGAGCAAGCTCTGAACGAGTAACTTTTATTTCTAAAGTGTAGCTTGCTAAAGCTGTAGGAGATGAAACCAGTCACTAGTGTCCAGATCCACAAAAGTGTATAGAAACTTCAATCTAGTTGAATCTCATAAATTTCAGAGACTTGGGTTTGATTTTGTACTCATGTAACTTTTTGGGAGAAACCTCCAAGTGATTCCTAGCATGCCATAATTGTTGTGCCCAAACCATAAGCCTTGATACCATAAAACTGCTTGCAAAAAAAAAAAACCCTGATGGGAAACTTAAATTCAGTTGAGCAATATTTGCAAATATCAGACATTATATTAATTTGTTCATGTTTATATTACCTAAAGTTTATATTTGCTTATATTCCTAAATATTTAACAGAAATAGAGACCCAGTGATTTCTTGAATGGTTACAATTTCCAAGACCTTTTTGTGCCTTGTGAGAAAGTTTCTAATTTTCACAGTAGGGCTGCAATTACTCCAGTGCTGCAGAAATGTTCTCTTGCTAAAGAAAGAGCCTAATTACCCTCCTATTTCTAGCTTGTCTTGGTAGAACATTTGAAAGGTTTGTGTCAGAGCACTGCCTGTAATCATACATGATCGGTTTGGGCCTATCTTTAGGTCTGTTAGCACTTGTATTGTGTTACTGAATTAATTTGATGGGATGTTTTATGGTTCAGGTGTCTGCAGCAGTGCATGTTGGACTTGAAAGAATCAAGGGAGAGAATGGAAGACCTCCACATTCAGTCAAGCTGGGTAGAAAGGAAATATCTACAGGAAATACTTGGATTAAGAAGAATAATGTGAATAATAATAATAGGAAGTAAATTCCATTAAATAGGATAGCTCCTTGCCAATGAGAAAGACAAACTACTCTATCAAACTGTCCCTGTGGTCCAGGATTGTAGCCTAATGGTGCTTAAGGTGAAAATCCTCCAGATGTGGACATTATTGTCTGTATAAGAAGCTTATCTGTGCTCTACATCAACTAAATGTTTGTTACTCAGTGCATTTTTTCCTGTTTCAACAAGATTTGATGTTAACTGGGCTAAATTTAAGACACTTTTAATGAAGGAACCTTCTTTATGCAAAGCAAAACTGTCACTGTAAGGTTAGAGAGTGGCTAAAACACTGACCTAAAGACATGAAATTATACCCTGAAAGAGAATTAATAGCAGTGCATATTTTCTGTCAGACTTGCCTCTACAACAGATTTTAGGGTTGTCTCTAAATTTGCTGTTCATCAACTGGCTTCTGACTAAAATAAAACCAAAGCAAAACCCTCTGACTGCTTTTGCAGTCAAACTGATCAACTATTGCAAACCTTCCATCTTTGAGTGTAATTTGGAAGTATTATATGAAAAAGAAGGAGCTCTTTAGTGCAATTAGGATACTGGTCTGCCTATATACTTAATCTCTTGCATCAAGGTTATTTCACCTTCTCCAGCTTTTTAACTGTTTTCATCCTTTCCCACTTCATCATTGTTACTAAATATGCAATGCATATTTATACAGACAAAATATGCTGAAATCAGAGGTCATTTATAAGTTTCATTGCCTTCCAAAGCAGTCTTTATGGAAATACCCACTATGGTAATTCTGAGATCCCTGAACCTCATTCACATAGTTGACCACATTACAAGAATTCAGTGGACCTTTCTTGGGGGGAGGCAATAGGATATAAAATTTTACTTAAAGCAAATTGATTTTATCTCAAGTACTTGAAATTCACCACTATGAAATGTCATTTGCCTGTTGAATAGCAAGTGGGATCCTTAACACCAGTCAGTTAATCTTTGTGGTGAATTATTATTTATGTGATGCTCAAATACTGTTAGCCTCTACATAGAGAGGGGTGGGGAGGACAAGTCCCTGCCTCACAGAGTTCAAACTGAGAATCCGATTCTGCAAAAACACTCTCACATGAATTTATTGAATCAAGCAGCCTCAGTGAACTCAGGGTTAAAATTCTTCTATACATTTAAGCATACATACAATTTTTGTAAATGTATTCAAAACATGTATTACTTGAATCTACTTTTTTTATTTCATTACTCTCTCTCTTAAAAACACCCAGAAAAGGTTTGGAACACAACCAACAAATTTGTACCTTGTGAGTCTAATATTATAATCAATTTCTTTATTATTAAAAAGGCAAAATGGGAAGTTTTCTACAGTCAAGAGAAATAACAATTATAGATGTGCCAGTAACAAAAGATGTTTCTTTGACATTCGAATAAAAAAAGTGGATCCAGCACACATTACTGAATGACTGAAATCCTGGGTTCTTCCCCTTCCTGTTTTTATCATACCCTATATTTCTTCCTGTCAGTAAAGGTATAAATTTCTAGTTTGATGGCTGGAAACCAATCCTTTAAAAGCAATAGGATGCTTGACACTGAATTTAAGAGGAATAGGTTTTGGCCTTGGGACTTTCAAGACAGGAATATATCATCATTTAAAGCCATCTGCGCAGAGGAAGTGGTTCAGGTGTTTTGATGTGCCTGTGGCTGAACTGCCATTGAGCAGACATTGATCCTCAGTACTCTGGATACTAATGCAGGAGCTCTCCTGCCTTAGGTAGGGGAAGCCCCCTCTATTTGCTCACTGACCTTCGTATCTGGGCCAGCCAATATTAGCAGGGGGAAAAAAAGGCACCACAGCAGATGGGTTACAAAGGCCAGTACCAGCTTAGAGATGGTGGTGGGACATGTTACATCAACCAGAAAAGTTTTGCTTAAGAGGCAGAGGAGTAGTGAGCACCCTGAGACCAAGCAGTCCCATAGCCACTGCAGTCAAAGGGGAGAAAGAAGGGGCAGAAGGAATTGTTGGGGGTTGTGTTCCTATTTATTGCAGCACTTGTCTGAATGTCTCTTTCCTGGTGGGATAGGAGCAGGGATGCTGCCCTGTTCCCCTTCATCGTTCCCTGGTTTATGAGGTCCTTCCTCCACCTCTCAGTGGTTAGCTGGAAATGGATAAATCAAAGAGGTAACCGTGGTTTCAGAGGGCACAGCATAAATGGGGTAGGTCTTGGAGGAATGGATATCTCCACAACTGCCCCTACTCAAATTTGTGCCCACAAAATCACAGAATCATTAAGGTTGGAGAAGACTTCTAAGATTACCGAGTCCAACTACTGCCAGGTCCCCGCTCAACCATGTTCCTAAACACCTACATGTTTTTTGAGCCCAAAGTAACAATATAGCCATTTCTAGCCATTTCAGCTAAGGCAATACTATTTCTTTACCAGTTTTAAGGGAAATACAGTTATATAAACATGAAGCCATTCAAGACCCTTTGGAAGCATCAAGTCCACTGTTAGAGTCTTTTATGTAAACCATTTGAAGAAAAACATTACAGGCATTAGTTAGATAATGGGTACATATATATTGGAGTATGTGAGTTTATATATGTTGATATACATCCACACATACTTACATGAACATATATCTTTTATTCAGACTTTCAAATGCAACAGATTGGAGAGAGTTGTTGCCACAGAATCTCATTTTAAAATAGTGTAAAATTATAGTACTTAATGGCCATATTTAATTTTTGGATGACAGCCTGCTTTAGTAGAAGATGTTAATGTAATTAAGTGTAACTAAAGCAGAAGGAGAAGATACTAAGAAATTAAAAAAGAATAATTTTTGTATCATCACTCCAAGGCAAATAAAAATAGTATTTCCTTTTCATTTATGAACAAAGAAAAGCATATCTTTCCCCACTCCTAGCAAGTCTAATACTAATTTTGTTCTTCAGTACTACCTCTTGTGTTCATTTCCTTCTCTGTTTACTCTCTTGGCTTTGTGTTTTCAGCTGGGAGACGTCCTACCCAGTAGACCACTCACATATTTATAGCCTGGCAAATTGATTCATCCAGGAACCTGAAGTGTTGCCTGAGAGGCAGAATAACTGAGCATTGATGAAAGAGACCTAGAATAGGGTACTGTGCATAAAACAGCCTACTGCTAAGGTGGGCTTGATAAGCTAAAAAGGTGCAGTATCAGCTAAGTGTGTGATGATGAGAGAGAATATCAATTCTATAGGCTACCTTCATTTTTTATGGATTTATTTTCCTTTTTCTTTTATAAGATGTTTATTCTTGGCAATTAAAGACATGGCATCTTTGATTTGCTTGTGTTAGACTCTGTGCATCCTCTGCGTGTATCATGAAATGTTCTGCTGGTCTCAAATTTAAAGCAAAACAAACAAACAAATAAACAAAACAGTCAAAGTGAAACCAAAAGACTTTCTTCTCATTCTGATTGCTGGCTGTAATTTACTGCAATTCACAGGGCAAAGGTAAGTATGGTCTTTGAAGAAAAGTTCACTAATTGAAATAAATCGGGAACACTGGACCTCTTAGAGTTGTCATTCTACATTTCTATTGGCTCCTTTGTTACCCAAACTGGGAGGAAAGGTCAAGGCTAAGTAAGAATCCTAGTCAAGGAGTTGAAATTACAAGGGATTTATGTGAATGAGAATGGTTTATCTTTTTCCCCTCGGTACTAATGGTTTCCATTTCCAGCTGTCTGCCCTGCAGAGATGAGCCAGCTGTTCTTGAAGCCATCGCTCGAAATTACTGCCCCAAATATAAAGATCAACCAGCACTAGTGTCATGTTAAAAGTCTGGACTCTACTGGGTTCAGCACTTGCTCTGCAAGTAAATTAGTTTTCTCAGAAGCAGAAATGGGGTCAGTGAAGGCTCAGGAGGAGAGCAGAAAAGGAGACCACCACAGATGCTTCATGGTGTGTTGTCATTAAAACGGGTGATACAAGCAGAATAGAGATGAGACAGATGAATGAGATGAAATATTATGAATATTAAAGAAAGGGATAAGGACACATTTATATATATTATAGAGCAGCCAGTATCACTGATTGCTAAAGAGTGTCAAAGGCTGTAATCAAGTAGTTAAAGGTTACTGCCTTCTTTTTTGGTGAGATATATTTGCATACTTATTTTGCATAATCATGTGCAAAATAATTTAGGGTTACCACATAACACAGAGAAAATGATGAAGTTTGATAATACTGGATTAAATGAAACAATGAAATTTAACACAGACACATACTTGCATAAATATATTTATAAAAAACAATATTGCAATGATTATTTAGCTACCCTATTCACTTGGATGGATTAGAAGGGAAGTTTGACAGATAATCAGTGCTCACATAAATGTGTAGTAGGGTGCAAAAGTGGTTTTATAAAGGACTGATTCCTCCCTTTCACCAAGAACCATACAAATCTGGTTAATATAAAAGCCTTCAAAAAACTTTAGAAGTGATAAGTTCCTCTCCTCTAACTTTGTCCATTCAGAGTCAACATTTTCTCTAAAACACAGCAGTTAAGCCCCTTAATGAGTCAAATAAGTTTCAGTTAGAGTCAATGGTGATCAATAAATACTTCCAAAAGATGAGCCGTCTCCTTATGAGACAGCCCAGAGGCCTGTGTGGAGCTTTGGTTAGTATGTTTAATAATATAAAGAATTTTAAATAATCTTTGCTAAAGAATTAGACAAAGTGGATCCCACAGAAACATTACTGACAGCTGGACTGCCTGAGCAAAGGCATGATAATGAATTCTGATACCCTGGTACAGGGTACTTTTTGATTCAGAAAGGGAATAAAAGGGATATGTTTATGAAGTGTAAAGTGGGCTTCCACTTTTGTGACTTCTGTGATAGTGAGGGAATGTGTCCGCCCAGATTAGGTGAGATTTATCATTGCTTTGTATCGTTGTTTTGACTGCTCTCTAAAGAAGGAGCAAAAAAATACATAAACCTTGCATTGTCCCTGTAGTTTTGTGGCACTGCCTTGCTACACAGTGCTCACACATTTTTGGAAAAAACATTAGGGCTGTGTCTTGTAGGTGATAAATATGGTCAAGTCTTTAGCACGAGACAAAACTTGGCTTATTTTCCGTGAAACGAGACTGGCACTGACATCAGTGAACAGCCCAACACAACAGCTCAACAGCAGTGAAGCTTCTGTGGTTGCAATTCTGACAATTCCCGTGTCCTTCAGACAGCAGTAGTCACTCTGAGAATGGTGTTGAACATAAACAAAGTCAATCCATGTGTGGAAGGCCCTGTATTAAAAGGGGTGTATTTTCTATGTTCTGAATCTGAGTAACCTGGTCTAGTGGAAGGTGTCCCTGTCCGTGGCAGGAGGGTTTAAACTGGATGATCTTTAAGGTCCATTCCAATCCAAACCATTTTGTGATTCGGTGATTCTATGAACTGAGGAACACTGAAAGACAGGAAGGCTCTGATGGAGACTGGTCATGATGCTCACCTACATGTGGGTAAGAAATCAGAGCAAGGCAGGAACAGGTTGTTTGAGACAAGGCAAACAGGGCAAACTCACTCATAAAGTCTGTCGTTGCTTTGCTACAATCTCTAAAATGGAAATCACATCTCCCCTTTTACTTAGTCAGGCCATAGTAATGTATGCAACCTATTACCATTATCAAACAATTGAAACAGAGTGCCCTGGTTGACACCTCCAACCTTTCCAGTGCCACATGGTGCAATTAAAAGAAAACTAACAAAGCAATCAGCAGCTTGCTGCTCTGTAGTGAATCCCTTTTCCTGCCTCATTTATATGCAGAAATATATCCGCGTAGAGAACTTCAAAAGTAAAGTAAAAGATATAAGTTTTGTTTTGTGGACAACCTCCCAATTTTAAAATGTAACTGTGATATGCTCTATAATTTTGAAATTCTGTTGTCAAAGTATATTGCTATCCCATTGGTTTTGTCACTTGTACTTTGTCTTGTATATTATCATATGTGATAGAAAAAAAATCATATAAAAAGTTCAACTTTGAAAAAGTAAAAATGGGATGAAATATATTTCTCTCCCCCCTCCAACCCCAAAAGTCAGGAAAATCAACACTTTTTTTTGTGATCATTTCCATTTTGATGGAATTCTGGCTTCAGAAAGCAAATGATTCTGTCAACGAATTTCACACTGGCTCTATTGCTAAATCAATCATTTGAAATTAGAAACTGTGTTATGAAGCAGCCTTTCAATATGATCACACACTAATTCTATTTGGGTTTCCGGGTTTGTTTTTTTCCTCACAGAATCCCTGCCTCTTTGAAGGTGAAAAGTGTTAAGTGGCTAATTCAGATCCCTTCTCCTTCTTCATTGTTTAAGTGCATTTTCTGCCTGATTGACTTCAATGGCAGAACTATTAATTACTCACTAGACTGTTCATGTTTTTTCATCCATCTCACATCTGTGGTTCTCAAACATGAAAATACCTTTGTGACTTCCCCAAGAAATGAACAATGGACTGTCTTCCTATCATAAAGCTAAAGAACTAACAGACAGATGAAAATATGATTATTTGGGATGTGTAATATAAGGAACAGTTTAAAAGTTATTAGCACTTTGGAGTCTTAAAGCAGAGCACTTATTTCATCTCAAACCATGACTTAGAGTGCACAATTCTTCTGAAAATCAGATAGTTACGAAATCAGACACCAGAAAATGAGGCTCAGAGCACTGTGAAATTTTAGTTTAAGTATTTTGACAGCTGCACAATTGGTTTCAGGAGAGGGTTCAGCATCAAAAGAAACTCCCTGCCCAAACCTCTTCTCGCTGCTTCTCACTGGAGCTGATGAGTCCTCAGGACAGGCAGGGAACAGCAGAGCAAAAGCACAGCCTTCCACCACTGACATGACAGCATTTAATGAATGGCTTCAATCATTTTGTGCAGTAACCTCCCCTCATATTAAAGCACTCTAAAGTAAACCTAATTCTTATCTTATGATATCTATTCTCCAGTGGTATTTGATAAAGAAATCTGTGTTTAATAACAATAGCAATACTCAAGCTACTAATTCCAGTATAAATTTGTGTCTCATCTTGGTTCCAAGTTTTCACAAATGCATTTGTGGCTTTGAAGAGAAGGTTGGCAGACTGTTGTGTCAGTGATGTGTGTCATCCTACAGCCTCTGAGGACGAGATGCATTGACAGGCTGTCAGCTGTGACTGGTGCCTTCCTAAACATCATAATTTTGAGACATAAGGATAAAACCCACAACTCCTGCTGTGTTCATTAGAAACGAAGGTAACTTCAGAAGATGAGAGGCATTTAGTATATGGGCAAAAGTCCATGTTTTTGGACAGTGTGAAGACAAATGGGTTCTCAGTAAAATCAGTAGGATATTGATTTTAGGATCTCTTTACTCAGCAGGTAGTGAACTTGCAAAACTTTTTATTTTTTTTTTGTTACAAGAAGTTGTGAAGACAGTCTTTTTAGATTCAGGAAAACTTTGTGAACAACAGAGGCTGAAAGAAATGGATGTGGTTTTTAACATCACTAATCAGTTGGAGAAGGATGTGTCAGAAGTGACCAGACCATACTGTCCTTAAAGAGTTCTGTCATGTTGCACAGTCCTGGACCAGATAGACTGTTGGTCTTACCCAGAGACACTCTTGTTGTGTTCTGAAAGGTTACCTGTTGCACTTATCTTCTGGGTTTTAATGTGGACAAAAAGGGCAAAGTCCCATGACTTAGACCAACCATCTTTTATTATAGATTTAGCTAAGTTATAGCACCTCACTTCTTCTGAGAGTTTAAGAGAGCAAACAGAAAATTATCACCACTCAGAGGACAACAATACCTTGTCATCAGGATGTAAATTGGTTGCAGGTGAGTTCAAACAGAAAAGATCCATCCCTATTGTGATCTCCAGGTGCATCCACACAGGTGAATAATACCTCCTTCACATCCTGGGGCACATGTTACTGTGCATTTGGTGCATCTCAGCAGCGACAAATTTCTTACTGTCCCACAGCATTGAGGTATTCTTAGCATTTTTTCCCCAAGATTAAGGAATGAGTCATAGCATTCTTGCAGTGCCCCTTTTCAGTGCACTGAAATTTGTTCATTCACTCTCGAAATAGATAGAATAAGTCCTTTAGGAAGATATTTAAGGACTCCAAAGGAGGGAGTTCTTATTCTAGCCTTAATCATCTGTCCTAGCTAGACATTATAAAAAAAAATGTAGTTAAAATGCTGTAGATTCCTTATGATTTTATAGCAAATCTTTTCTGTAATAAAAATTTTCTGCCTCTCTTCTCTTACAAGCAAAATACTCCAAATTTATCTGGATTAACCTCATTCTGTTTTGATTGGATTCATCCACTTCTCTCATTTGTTTATATACTGATGCATTTCAGCCCTGTTTTCTGCAGTTGCTAGTTACTACATTAGTCCAAGAATTCAGCCAAAGTATGTTTTTATTCTTTTTACTAGATGACATATAAATAAAGATGTGCAGTTATATATGCAGATGATCTCAGTTCTCATATCAAAGATTTATATGGAGAAGTCAAATGTGTTTGTAAAAAAAAAAAAAGATAATTTCTCCAGTGGAGTTTATAGCATATGAAAGATAATAATAAAAATTTTGCAAAAGGAAGTGGAATTTTTCTCCCTCTAAGTAAATATTTCCATGGACAATATTTGACATAGGATTTTCTTTTTTTTTTTTTTCAATTCCTCCTCCATCTTCTCAAACCTAGGTATGAAGCAGTACTTTATTAAACCATTTGTTGTTCCATTACTTTATATAACAATTGAGAAACAGTCCATGGCAATTCCTTGCCTTATTTTTTGATATAACTGTCTATTACCAACTTTCTCAAAATGAATATACAGCAGGTTCTCTGGCCAGCTCCTGTGGTTAGTAGTCACCAAATCCAAGAACATCGCAGTGGTGAACACTAAAACAAAATCTTCAGGGTCTAATTTCTCTAACTCCATTTCTTTTCTTTTTTTCTTTCTTAAAGGCTTCCTGAGCAATTTCGTTGTGCCAGCTACCTGCAATATAAATTCAATAGCTGCCCCATTAAAATAAAACCTAAGATTTTGTTGAAAACCTTGACAATGGTTTTGACATGAGAGAGTGAGGACAAGAGTCAGAAGGAAGGTGTCTCAGCTTTTGCTCAGCAGATTAATTGTTTCCAGATTTCTGAACATCCATTGAACAACAAGCAGAAGGGCCCTGGGAAGACACAAACCTGACTTCCCACTTTAGCTGTTCTGTGATGCTGTGATATGTGTTTGTACAAAAAGCTGAAATTTCTTCCCAAGAGGGTCATGAGTCTATTTTCTCCTGAGCTGATGGAAATGCCTTACATCTCTTTGTGATACTTTCTCCACTTTTTTTTCACAGATTGCCTTATTTATTGGTTCATTGCTCACTGATTCTGCTCTTTCCATGGTTAATAAAATATAATCTCCTCTTGGAGAACATTCATTACTGGAATACCCTGTTGGTTGTTTAAAACCATTTCTGTGCCTTTTCTCCCTGTGATGCTGGTCATCAGGTTCCTAAATGCAATTCTAGTAAAGGACCAACACGTCTGTCAACAAGCCAGGAATACCACTCACATTATCACACTGAACTGGTAGCTCTGGACAGACCCTCCTTTTTAGAATTAGAGTATATGCCAAGAATTAACGCTTTCTTCCCAAACTTGGGATTTTGTTCTCTTTTCATTTGACAGAGCTGCTGTGTTGTATTTTGCTTGTTTGTTTGTTTTGTATCCAGCACCTGTTAGCAGGCATTTGATTACAGTAAACAGGTTATTCTAAGCAGAGATCATTTTATGAGAAAGATGATGCAATTTTGTTTCTCCTTCCACTGAAAACTCAATGAATTGTAATGAAAATAACTGAATTGCTTTCAGCAATGTAGGGGTTCTCACCCATGCAAATTAAATAAGCTTCAGCCTGACTCATGTAAGGGTTTATCAGCAGATTGTGGCAGTGGCTGCTTTGGAGATTTCAGGGGGAACTGCCTGCTAAGTGCAAGAGAGGAGTTCATGGCCTGCTTCTATCCCTGGGTTTCACTCTAGAGCTGCCTTTATAGAAGTTTACTTCTACTTCTCCCATGCCACAGTAATGGAGTGAGAAAAAAGATTACAGTAGAAGTCCTCTATTGATTAAAAAAATTGAGCTACAGAATTTCTTTCCTAGGGATCAAGAAGATGAGAGGTAAAATGTACATCCTTTATCCAATTTCAAGTGCTGGCCAGGGTGTATTTAAAATATTACACTCCACTACCAACAACCCTAATTGGCCCTGAGAAGTAAAGGACCAGCTTTGTCGCAGCTCTGCCCATGTACTGTACTACCTGCTCTCTCTTCCTCCTGTATCTCATCCTCCCCACTCCTGGAGTGTAGGAGGGACTCTGCCAGAGATCCATGTGCCAGCTCTTGTAAAGCAGCACAGGCACCCTGCATGGAAACTCCTGTCTGATATATCTTCGTACTCCTTGATTCAAGCAGGATCCTGGGACCCTGATGAAAGGAGCCTGGCAAGTACAATATGATGAAGCCTCCTCCTTCACACACCTTTCATTTCAGTTTTGGAGGAACAGAAGTGATGAATTATAAAGACATAACACAAATCTCTCTTTACTTTAGCCTTGATAAATTCACATGGCAACCTGACTGGTTTTTGATCTTCAGCTTCCTGTGGAAACAGCTGGGCTTTGAAATTACGCTGTAACTTCCAGTTTGATTTTCTTCATGAATAAGCAACTGTCACCAAATCCACCACTGAAAGCAAATTACCTGAGTGGCATCTCCTAAAGGCCTTGAGTAAGTGAATGCTCCCTGGACAATTTTCAGGTATGTCCTCATGAAGGCATCACTGAGTATCTGCAGCTACAAAACTCTTTACAGAATCACAGAACCACAGAGTATTATGAGTTGGAAGGTACCTTGAATAAACTTACTGGGAACATCAGTTATGTGCTGCAAATTTTGAAAGAAAATTAGGCTAAAGCAAAGAAGCCAAAAAAGTTAAAGGAGTTAACTACACAACTCTCATGTTTTTGCAATCTTATTTCCCATCTCTAGTTGAGTACAGAAACTGTGTCATGTGCAGGTATTATCTTTGCAACAAAATATAACCTCTTCAGAGGTTTAGGAATCCTGTATTCTCCTTTAATTCAGTGTTAGACCACATCTCAGGATAGCTAAGGCTTGACTTAAGTCTGATGCACGAGGGGCATGGAGACTGTTAGAACAATTTAAAAACTATCACAGTTTGAGTAAGAAAACGGGAGCTACAGAAAGAGTTGCTACAAAACACACCTTTTTCTAATTGATTGAAATTATTTTAAAAAACTTACGAAGTTCAAATACCTGAGTTTATGCTCTTTAATTTACATCTCAATAGAAGTTGCACCTGCAGTATTAGAAAAGAGTATTTAACACAATTGCCAGTCATTGTCATGCAACAAGTTTCAAGCTCTAATATAGACATAAGGAAACCAGCAGAGCAGATGGTGCAAGATTAAGGAACTATTCCACACAGACAGACTCATATTTCCCTTCCTCTTTTCCATTTCTGTCTACCTTTTCATTTCGACCTTTTTGAATTCAAGATCTAATTTTTTTGGTTGCAAAATCTTCCATGCTTACCTTTTACGCCTCTGGTGTATATACTGCTAAGCACATCTGTCAGGACATCATGTTACAAGACAGAAGTAGATTTAGGGCTGCTATAAATCACCCTAGATCTATCAGAACAGTTATAACTACTAGAGAAATTTCAAGCTTCTGAAATCTAACCTTTCCATTTTAATATATAGTTTTCCTTCATCAAAAATAATGAAACAGAACGTTTCCTGTATGTATGACCTAGAGAAAATAATTGATGTAAATTATTGTGTAAATGATTGTGGATTAAAGTTGTCTTTAGTTGACACAGAAAACAAGGAGTTTGAACGACTGAATATAACCAACCTTCACCAGCCTGGAACTCAGAAAGCAAGAGGTTCTCACCTGAGCTGGCTCAAATCGCCTCAAGGCAGCAATGTTTGCTGCTACAACACCATTTAGGTGTTTACAACTTTCTTCTCCCCCACTTCTTTCTCTTTCTCATCCCGCACCCCCCACCCCCACACCTTCCCCTTCCTTCCCGTCATGTTATTTTCAAAGTATTAATAGGAAATTTTGCCCATGGGAAACTCAGTAAGAAAATGGCCAAGGCCTGGTTTCCAAACTGATTTAAAATCAAATCTGAGATTCTCCTTCACTGCCTGAGTGACAGTTTTATCTGTTTGCTGTGCAGTCAGCATTTTACATCACTGCACTGATTTACACAGCTATATAAATCAATTAAATGAAGTAGGTAAAGTTTCTTTCCCTCTCCCTCTGCCCCCCAATCCACTCTTTAAGGCAGGATTTTGATTATGTTGTGTTTCAGCTATCTTCATCTCACATATACAGGGTACTGTGGAGTGATGGATTTGCAGGAGGTCAAACAGCAGCAAAGAAGAAAACAAAAGAGAAAAGGGAAGAAAAGTAAAATATATGCTGAAGAATAGATTGAATTAATGTGTGTGCTTTAATTTCTCTTGGCACCTGAGACTTAACACTGAGGAAATGCTCAATATAATGCATCTTTTCATGGAGTAAGCAGCAAATGAAGGATGAAGCCAGGGGTAGAGGTTGTTAATAAATACCTTTCAACTGTTGCTGCTCATGAAGCTGCTACATGGACAGAGTGCACTACTCCCTCACAAAAACCTTGATGGATATCAAGATTATGAGAGTCTTTTAGAAAACACAGGAAATAACAGAATTAGGTGTAGGCTACCAAATGAAGGGATTTGGAATAAATACAAGGGGACAGCTAAAAGAAAAGGGATAACTGTGAGCTGAAGTTTTAAGAGAACCTGTATCAAGGTAAACACATGACTAAGATTTATGTCTTGGTAGTGTGAGTTCTTCTTTGGTATTTGTGAAATTTCAGTTCTTCTCCTGGATTTTCCACTGAATATAACCTTGCAAAAATTACTTTGTTTTCATAGATATCTTTCTTTTTCCGTCTAGACTATAAATGGCAATTGCCCCTTTATGTGTTCATATAACACCCTGCTCAGTGTGTCCAACATGATTCTAGTACAATATCCTATCACAACATGGGCTTGGTCCACTCAATAACAGTAGGAAAACAAATCATTATTTCAGGTGATTTCTATACTTAATTTGCTTCTTATAGTGTATTTGCCTATTTTAAATCACATTTTTTAAAGATTTCCTTCAGAGTTCAGGATGGTTTTTTTGTTATGCTGATAGATTACCTTTGTGGCCAGGGTTGAATATTATAAACATCTCATTAAAGGACAATTAGGATTATGAACCATGTGAAGTACATTTTGGAACTATACACTTTTTTTCCCTCTCATTTCTTTGATGCTTTCAAATTTTGTGATTCGAGACCTCAACAGAGAAGGCTTTCAATTTTTCCCTACTTTATTTTTACTTTTTTATTATTTTGAGCTCAGACATTTTCCCCACACTTCCTTTAGATCTCTCTCTTCACAGTGATCACAGTCAGTGCCAAGGTCATTGTACTGGGAGTCTGTATGTCAGCAAAATAATAATCCCACCATTTGCCCTAATTAAATATCTGTCTTTGGTGGATTTTTTTTTCCACTCCATTCACAGATGCCATAGCCATCTGCACTGAGTTCCTCATGTTGGCTTTGACATAGCTGTCACATGTAAATGTGACAAAATGCGTACAAACCTCTCAGGACTCTCAGTAAACCCCTGAAAAGACTGGCTTTAAATCCTTACCAATGTGGCTTCAACCCTGATGTGCTTGCTGGCTAGAAGGCAGTTGGGTATGTCCTGCCTGTACCAAACCCTCACCCTGATTTCTGTGTAGCAGGTAAGTAGAGAATATGTTGAAAAAAATTCAGTGTCACATAACAGAGGAGTAAGACTGTGGCTTTGACATTCAACAACTGACCCAGGGTCAATACTGGGATAGCTGAAGAACTTTTGGTTGTGTTTTGGGACCAATAAGAGCCCCCTGAGCCAGCTGAAGAGGGGGGTCGTGGGCTGTCTGCACCACCCGTGCAGTCCCTCAGCGCTGCCCCACAGCCCCACATGGTTGGGCAACACAAAATGGGATGAGAACAGCAGTGCTGATGGCTTGGGTGCTTTCTGCCCTGCACATGTGTTAGGGATGAGCCTGGGATGTTCAGGGAGCAGAAATAGATGTCACTGCCTTGTAACATGGGCCACTGAAAACTGCTACAGGTAGAAGCACCAGGTCAGAGCTTATCATGTCTCTGAACTTGTTCAAAAGGACAATGATATCAGATAGAATAATTAATGATTATTTTTTTCCTCAAAAAGGCATTTTTTTCTTTGAATGTTACTCTCCTGAAGGAAATGGGAAGGAGATCCAACAACCCCAGCTGTTACCATTAGACCAGTTCCTCCTTCAAGCTGAATGCAGGGAACAGGAATGATCCCATTCTTGATCTTTAGATACAGAAACTTTTCCACTTCAACCAACAAATAACTAGCAATCAATGTGTGGCAATAATGCTTTATGGATTTATCAGAAAATTTCATTAAAAGCCTTTTAAAGGAATTATAGTAAAAACAACTGTCAAATCCATAATCCAAAACACACACTGAATGTCTCTACCTGTCCATCGAGCCCAGTGCATTCACAGAAGGGTCTGTGCCTTTTGAAGTCAGCCTTCAGGTGAGGTGTGCCTTTGTGCTATTGAAACATCCAATTTTAAGCCTACTTCAAATACAGAAATGCTCCTTTTTCTGATTAGTAAGCCTTAAAAAGAAATGGAGCAGTTGGAGAAGATTTCAAGAAGAGCAGAAGGCTGAAGAAAACTTCCTTCTCCTGCCTTTGGTTACAAAGCACTAAAAAGCATTTGACTTTGTACCACAGAGCCAAACCCTTCTATGTACATAAAAAGAGGAAGAGGGGGGGAGGAGGAGATAAAGATACAGAAATGTAAGACTTCAAGGTGCTTTGTGTCTTACGAAGTCACTAAGGAGCTATGAATGACAGTTTAAAAAAAAAATCTAAAAATTTCTCTTTTCTTCCTACAGTTTCTGAATTCAGTACTCTTAGTTGCTTTCTTTACAGCCTGTGTTGATCTGCAAATGACTTGGATAGTTTTGTGAGGGAGGTTAGGACAATCCATATACAGCTACAGTCAGAAACTCTCTAACTTCACCTTGAACAAGGATCCCATATTTTAGGCAGCCTTGGCTGCCTATATTATGATACTGCACTACCCTTGAAATGGGGAAAGGATAATTTTCTGCGAGCTGATAAGATTATTTCTCTACTGAAGACATAAAAGCTCCATCAGTTTATGCCTTCAGAAGATTTGGATCTATATCCCTGTAGTAGTAACTTTACAAATAATTTAGCTGTAGCCTTTTGTTTTCAATGTCACACCTTGTATGTCATAATTCTGTGTCTGAAAATTTCTGACAGTGTAAGGCACAATAAAGAGCTGGAGCACTCAGCGTAAATTGTGCTCTCTCCTTCACCATGAGGCTCTTAAACACATATACACAGGACTGGTATGTGATATGAGAACATCAGGGCACTTCAGACACATCTAGTGCATTTTCTGCACTAAGGAAATAGGATAGAGAAGTACATTCTCTTCCACCCCTCCATACTCCATCTTTCCATTGTTCACCCTTCAAATGTTTCATGCACTTCTAAAGCCTCACTGAAACATTCCAATTGAATCTAAATATAAAGCAAAGCCCATAAAAGAAGATTCTAATATTAAGATATAAATATGAAGATGGAGATCAACCTTCAATAGATTTTTGGCTTAAGGTTTTCCTTTCCACTCTTCAACACTCAGAGAAGGAAATTCCTTCAGATAAAAGACAATAGGATTTATTAGGCTTATGGTTGAACATACATGGGGGCAATGGTATTCTTATTTATTTAGAGAAATTGGTTCAAATGTCCACCGGAATGCAAGTGCCCCCTTTGTGTGTCATTTGGTAAACAGAATAGATGCAGACAATATCAAGAATACTATAAATTCTCCTGAGTTCTACCTTGTTCTCCCCATTCCCTTGTGGGGGAGTAGTATGACTAATCCCTATCCAAATAGCCATTAATTGTCTTCAGACACTTCCTAATTAAAATATTGCTTAGGCAGCAATCCTTCCCTTTACATACCTGCACATTTGATCAACTCGGCTATGCAGCATCTGTGTTTGTCTCTAGTGCCTTGGATATGGTTGGTTTGAACACATTTTCTTAAATATTCATCCGGCACAGCCATTTAACTCTACTCTCTGATGCCCAAAGGAGCTGAGGAAAAAAACTCCAAAGCAATTTAACTGGGGACGAGATAAGAAAAGGATTTAATTTGGTAAAAAGATGCACACGATCCCCATATCTCAGATGTTACAATTTATAACACTGCCTGTCCAATGTGAGGTTTTCCCACCCTGTGGCTTTTGCCCTGATCCACCCCCATCCTGCCCCTGGGAATTGGAGCTGGGGGCTTTTTGAGACCGTCTCTTCATCAATCATCATCTTCTTCAGAGTACAAGGGGTACAGGTCACCCAGTTTCTGACCGTGTTCTGTGGTTTAGGCCAAGATACAAGCATTCTCCAAACAGAACAGGTTTATCTTAGAGTAAGACTAAACATGTTCTAATGGAATCCAGGGGTAGAATTGATATGGGGAGCATGGAATGGGGTAATAGGGTTGAGGAGTATGTGTAGTTTCTGTGTTAAGGGTAAAGAAATGAAATGCTACTGCTTCTAAATCTATTTCTGCTATATAACTACTTATAAAACTTATAAAAATTAGAAAAATAAAAAAACTAAAAGGACCTTAAGGCATCACTCAGTAAACAGCTCACTTGCCCTCCCAGTCCTAGGCTGACCATGAGTTTCACTAGGGCCACTTTTTATTCCATCTTCCCAGAGCTTAACAACATCTTATGCTGTGGGACCTTGTATTAGAAAAACCTCAATGTAAGGAGAGAGGCCAGATGGGACACCAAACTTATACCAAGTCATGCAAATTGTTATGGAGAGATCATCTTTACCTCAACCCCCATCACTTACATGATTATGTTTAAGTAACACATCCTCTATGTTTTCTTCCTCTTTTATTAGTATTATCATTATTTAGTCACCATGCCAGGCAGAAATGTCAAGGTTTCTAACCTTGGTTTGAAGCCTGAAAGTAGTTTGTGGTCTGCATCATATCCTGTTAGAGACTGTTTCTCAGCTCTCACTTCCCTTTACAAAGTGCAAGTCTCCTACCTGCTCACACCAGCCCATCAGTTAAGTCCTTCCATGGATCTAATGGGCCTCACCAGGGATATTGAGTATCACAGTACTTTGGCAAGCACCTGGCAATTGAGACTCACTGTACCAGGAGGCTCATGTCCTGTCTGGCACTGAAAATGGCAGAAGAAATGTGCTGCACAGCAAGTAATAAATTATTGTGTTTCAGAATAAAAGGGCAGTAGGAAGATCAGTCTGCCACTAAGAAAACTGTCAGTGTGGTGGCAGGTGAAGAGTTTTATATGTGGTCTTCATGCAAGAGTCTCATGCTTTCAGCTTAGTAGAGTGTAGAAATAGTGTAATAAATAGATGGTAAATCAAGGTTTTGGAAAAAAATCATCCTACACCTCCACCTCCTGGCCTCAGTCAGGATTCATCTGTCTTAGAAGACATGAGTTCCAGTACTTTCTTGTTAGACAAACCTAAAAGCATCTGGAAATCAGATTCAATTCAGCTGAAGACCTCTTCTAAAACAAATAAAAGAATCATAGAATCACAGAACCATTTAGGTTGGAAAAACCTCCAAGACCATTGAGTCCAACCTTGACTGACCTCCCCCTCATCAATCAGACCAGAGCGCTGAATGCCATGTCCAGTCATTTCTTGAACATTTCCAGGGATGGTGACTCCACCACCTCCCTGGTCAGCCCCTTCCAATGCTTTACAACCCTTTTCATGGAGAAATTCTTCCTGATGTCCAGCCTGAACATCCCCTGGCACAGCTTGATGCCGTGTCCTCTCATCCTGTCACTGGTTGCTTGGGAGAAGAGGCTGACCCTCACCTGTCTACAACCTCCTTTCAGGCTGTAGAGAGTGATGAAGTCTCCCCTGAGCCTTTCCTTCTGCAGGCTAAACATTCCAGCTCCCTCAGCTGATCCTCATAGAACTTATGCTCTAGATTCTCCCCTAGGCTCTGTTGCCCTTCTTTGGACATGGTCCAGCACCTCAATGTCTTTCTTGAAGTGAGGGGCCCAGAACTGGACACAGCACTCAAGGTGTGGCCTCAGCGGTGCAAGAGATGCTTGCTTCCATTACTTGAGTCTAAAAATCTTATAAGTGCAAAATACCTCTAAGATTTCTGCTCCTCCTGATTTAGTCTGCTGTGAAAAGAAGCACTGCACAGAGAAGATGGACACACAGCAGTGTTAATGTGCCACAACCCCCAGCAGATGTAGTTTCTGCACCAGTATGTAGCTTCCGAGTTGGAGCTGGCCCTCTTTGCATGCTTACACACACAGTCGGGACAAATACACACCTGGTTCCTTGTCATTGTCCCCACTGGCACGTGGAAGTCCAAAGAGAGGTAGAAAAAAAGCCTCTCCTTGTCTTAGTAGTGCCATCAAGGTGATGCCAAAAGCCTGGCCTTTTCCAAGGCCAGCAACAATCCCTGTGGATGCATCGGTCTGCTGAGAGCTGCCCAGGGGTCTCCAGCCCACGCTCCTTTACTCTGTGCTTTCCTTTCTCCCTGGCATTTTTCACAAACAACCACTTCTTTTCGGTTGCCGTCTGTCAGTTGTTGAAATGGGGCCACGTGGAACCCTCCAGCTCATTTGTGCTTTACGGTTCAGTTTGCAGACGTGACCTCTTGTGCCTGTGCTCTGGATCTCCCGGGAATTTAAGATCGCTCACTCACAGTGGTGAAGGAACCAGGGCCAGGGAACTGCCTTCAAAACCATCCCATGGTGGCTCCTAACAATTATTTGTGTGCTACCTGGCACAGTTCTGGCCTGGGTCAGCAACTGTTCTCCCAACTGGTGCCCAAACATGGATTGCAGGATGGCGTGGCTGGAGATATCAATCACTATTAGATGCATACAAGGCAACACTGTTTTCAAAGGAGGGAAGACAGTTTAGCTGTTGTGAGATACCACTGGGTTTCAAGGACAGAGGACAAACTCTGTTGTTTAATAACACGGGCACAGCTTCAGACAAGCGCTGCAGAGGTCTGGGAATGTGCTGCTGTCATGTTTACGGCTCCTGGCTTCAGTGTTTCTTTCATAACCTGCTCCAAACAGCAGTGTGGTTACATGCTGAGTAGGAAAGATGAGGTGAAGAGTATGGCAGGGTCATCACATGTCAAGAGCGAGAGGGGCCCCTGGAATAAATTTGCCTTCACACAATAGACTACTCTCCATTTCTAGCAGAGAGGATCTTGGTGTCTTATTCTCTGTCACCTCATTTCTAACCTCTCCTTGTCCTTGAAAGTCTGCTTCAGAAGTGCCTCATCACCCCTGTGTCAATGACATTCCCTCTTCCAGTGACAGCCTGGACCCACATTTTTGTGTATAAAAGCAACTTATTTCAGTAACTCAGTGGTTTTCTGAATAGCTGTTTTCAAGATCAAAACTTTTACATGAATAAGGATGGTCCAAAGGTGTACAAAATCTGATTTTTTCAGACCAAAATGGAAAAGACTTTTGAAAATATTACCATAATTGTATGATAATATTACCTGGTAATTTTTTTCTCCCCAGGAACAGTTGGGAGGGGATGCAGATTAGTGGGGTACTGGCCTGGGAGTCGGGTCTTCAATTTTAATCTCTGCTTCTGATTTATAGTATGACACTGAACTGGTCCTTCACCACTTACTCTACCTCATCTACATCTCTGGGAGGGCTCTGGCACTCACTAGCTATATGTTCATTTTCCAACAAAAGGTGCTGACTTAATTAAGCACTAATTCAAGGCAAAAAAAAAGAACAGTTCAAATTAGGCAACTTAGTTCTTGGTTAAAATGTCCTACACAGACTCAAGTTTCAGATGATGTAAAAGGATCTAACTAGAAAGACACAAAAGAATAACATAAGGAAACCAGTGTCTTATTAATTGTGAGGAAGATGACTTAACAGAGAGTGGTGGAAAAACTTTCCTGTTCCTTGTGATTCTAGAGAAATGTTACACACTTTCCATGGTGTTATTCTGCACTGCCCTTCACAAGGTTGTCAAATACTTAAATAACATGGGGA
Source organism: Neopelma chrysocephalum (assembly GCF_003984885.1). Lineage (NCBI taxonomy): Eukaryota > Metazoa > Chordata > Aves > Passeriformes > Pipridae > Neopelma > Neopelma chrysocephalum. The sequence continues at coordinate 1,654,290 of NW_020897745.1, read as the reverse complement.
ATAACTGCACAGCCTTGAGAATGCAAGATGACACCCATTTCATATCATGACACAATGCACTGTAGTCATGTACATAGTATAATGATGAAAGGTCACTGGTTTATTTATAAAATCAGTAATGAGCTCCAAAATAATGGTGTCATAATAGATGTAAAATTGCTCTATTAGAATGATTTATGCTCATTATACAAGCTCAAATTGTTTTTAAATGAGGCTTTTGGGGTTCATATTCATTGTCTTTGGCTAATTTTAAAATACATTTTAAATACCTTAAAGCAGAACGTTAATTGAGTAGGTCCAGAATAAAAAAGCAGGCTTGAAATAGAAGTAAAATTTATTTTGCAATTTAAATATATACTTCAAAAGAGATATGGGAGGAAAAAAAAGCAAAATTATGTTGTTTACATACAATTTATAGGTTCAGATGCTGAATAAAAATGGAAAAAAAAAATCTTTCCTCTCTTTGAAACAAAAAGAGTATTTCATTGTGATGGGGAAAGAAAGGACTGATTTTTCGAGTAAACGTGGGATTTTTTTGTCAAAGGAAGAGAATTTTTCATTTCAAAATAGCACAGTAGTTGCAGCTCTTGTCTGAGATGTGTCTGGATGTGGGACTTCAGTGAGATGCTCTGATGCACCGTGGCAGTTGGACACCCCAAGGAAGCCTTTTCCAAAACTCTCCTTTCTGTTTCACTGTGTGGGATTTTACAGCTGTTGAACTGTTCATGAAATTAAATTATTTTTCTTATCTTTCCTGAGGCAATACCCTAAGAGGATTTGTAAAAGTAAATCCAGCCTTCATTACATCCTGTTCTTTACTAGACAATCTGGGTATAATTCTACTCTTAATTTCACTAGTGGAAATGAAATTACTCTGAACAGAAATTGGTTTAGTGGAGGCCAACGTTCAAAATTCAGTTATTTCTACTACTGGAAAACCAGAGGCAAGTCTACAATCACCACAAATTTCTTTTGAATGGAAGTCACACTGCAGTTGTCTGTCAGAGAGAGGTTGAGCTGCCTAGAGAAAATAGACGAACACAGTGAATGCCAACACGCTCCGCTGTGCTCTGTGGGGTGTTTTTCTTTAGGAAGACCAAACTCAGGTCAGTAGAAATATATACAGCAGCAAATAGCAAGAATTTTAAGGCACTCATGCCATGAATCAATCCATATTTTTATTTTGTGCAGATGAGAACCCACCTGTACCACACAATACTGCCAATGAGCAGGCAAGGCAATGACTGTCCTTATATGAAAGTTAGATGCAATTAAAGTGAAAATAAATACACGTGGGAGCTCAACTCTGTCCCTTTCTGGAACCAAAAGACAGTATTTTTATTAACAATACAATGATAGAATAAATTCAGGGAATGGAATGGCCCACCAAATTACATAGTACATGTAATACATAACATATGTTCAGGAAAAGACCATATGATATTCTCTTAGAACATCTTTAGGAAAGAGGGTATAAAAGCATTACTTTTATTGAACTGTGCAAACTCTGATGAAAGAAAAAGAAAATTTTACCAGTTCCTCCCTTTCTTGAAATGTGTGAGATAATTCACTATTAAGCACGGCATATGTTACAATACTCTCCAGATGTTCATGGTGAGGAAGGTATTGTTAGAGGGATTAAAATAACTTCCATGAGACTTTTTGTCAGTTTTCCAACGAGTTTCCATCTGCAGATATTTTTAGCTTTTAAACAAAGATCCACTAAACAGAGTAAAAATAGACCTTCAAATCCAAATCAATCATTATTCTGATTCTGCTGCATTCCAGATCCCCTCAGTGCAACATGAAAGAACAGGTAGTGAATAGTTGTTTCTATAGTAGGTGTCTATAGTAGGTGCTCATTCCAAAGTTGACTCTAAGCCTTCAGAGAAAAAAGGCCATTTCTAACACTTAATTTAATCAGTACCTTTTTTTTTTATTATTATTTAAATTTGATAATTTCCCTAAATCATCACCATTTTAATGTGCATGTTCCAATCAGGAAGTCATAAAGGGCACATGCTGAAAAAATTGACTTTAAAAATATCAACAGATTGTCAGATGTAATTGACTGTATTATGCAAAATTGGGCCTGATAAGAAAAAAAGGTTTTCTTCCCTTTTATATTTGAAAGAAGGTTAATAAAGAGAGCAAGTTTTATTGTGAGACACAGTAATGGCCCAGCAATGGAAGAGTTTTGAAGGTACAGATTAATAATCACTGTCAATGTGGAAGAGGAGTTACCAAAACTTACCTGACCTCTGTCTAATAATCAGACATAATTATCCCCAATGTCATGTCATCTCTTTCACACATTGTGAAACACAGGCTGTCTCATCTGTTCAGAAAACTCTGTTTCATGGAAGTTTTTCCCAGAAAAGGTAGAAAATGAGGTGTGAGTGCACTGCTATTCCTCAGAGCTGTCATGTCCTCTCCTTCATGAGGAATGAACATAGAGACTGAATCCATCCCTCATTTCCCTCCACATCCATGCCACCATCCATGTATCTGTCAGGTGATTTTGCTCACATTACAGTTTCATGTACTATTCATCAAAGCCATTTGGCAGCAGCCTGCCTGCTGTGAGCATGTCAGAGAGATCCTCAGAAAGCCCAGCAAGGAGCAGCCTGAAGTGGGCGACATTTTTCAGTGTTTTATAAAACTTTCATCCCTAAAAAGTGTGTTACTGTTACCAGGCGAATATTGGTTTGTGATCATATGGGTGCCTGCTGCCATCCAGACCATGAATAATGGGCCCTGTGGTACCACTGATTGTGCTTTCTAATCCAAATGGGAATATAATTCAGGAGCCAATTGCATATTATTTAATTGGAATTGGCCCTTAGCATGTTTCTTCATTTCGCCCTTCAGTATTACAAAAACATACCAATATTATCAGCTTGTTCCTACACATATAGCCTGGTATCTCAGCATAGCTCTTAACTTTTAATTTGGTCTGTTCTGTGATTTCATTAGGAAAAAAAAAAACCTTAATATAAATATAATCATTATGAAAATTAAAATAGTAATTCTTTTGAAATCCAATCTACTCTTTAAGGCAGTAGCACAGCTTTCCCCATGTTTCAGTTCCAGATTTCCTTTTTTTTGGCTTATAGTTTATGGTAATGGCTTTGGACAATGGACAGTCTCTTGTATGACCTTTTAAAATATTGAGATAAATCCAGACTTGTAAAGTTCAGAATTTTGACTTTGAGATTTGTCATTTAGAATACAGATTTTATTTCCCACTCTCTTTTCCTTCCCAGAAGAACCATAGTTAGCTTTTTTTGGTAGGCAGCAGACAGACAAGTGTCACTAGGAGCAAGACTCAAGTAATTGGACTATGGAGGAAGACATTGGTGTTTCTGCCCTTCTTTCAGAGGGAATGAAGACTCCTGGGAACAATTTATTCTGAGGTCATCAAATTTTCATTCAGCCTACATCTTATCTTCCAGACCCTTCTCCTAGAAAAAATGCAAGTTCATTCAGGTAATAAAATCACATTTTCAGCAGAACATCTGTAAGTGTCAGGTTTATTTCAGCACAAAACCCTGAAGGTATCCATGAGTAGTTTGGGTTTATTTCCAAGCTATTTTAAGGAGAAATGGGATTTATATCAGGCCTTGCAGCTCTAGTAATTTTAGTCCACTTTATGCATTGTCTTCAATCTTGTTTTATGATATTAAGCGTAAAATAAGATTCGTGTGAGCGAAACTACAAGTTTTCCTGAAGTCCTCCATGATACCACTGGGAGGTCCCAAAGGGAACAGTGTCTGTGGGATGGAGCATGGCTATGACTGGATGTCACCACCAATGGTCTGTACCCTATAGCATGATATTGTTGTTTCGTGGCATGCAATGAAAACCAAAGTCCTCTGAGCTGGAAAAAGGACACGTCATCCATGTGCCAGGTGCAGAAGCTGTAAGAAAGCATTTGAACTTTAACCCAGGAGCTCCTGAGCTTGAGTGTCCTACTACTGTACCAACCTCCTTCCACACAGTCATGTCTGGGGCCACTGAAATTTTGCTGCAAAGACTCATGTGGCCTCACAGGAGGGGTCTGGCAACTCCAATACTTGAGCACATGAGTAAATGCTCTCACACATCCAAAGAAGTTTGGACGATTTGATTACACTTCTAATTTTTGGAGGTCTGAGTTTAAGCTCTAAAACCCCTGTTTGAGGTTTGTCCATCATTCCTACAGCTACATCCCCTGGAGGAGAAAATCTTTACCCTGAGGTTCATTGTTAAGTCGCATTTATTTTGGTGCTGTCATGAACAATGGACCAAAAATAGCACCTTTCAACCCTCCAAAAGTATCCTCTCTTCTGGACTTTTAAGTGCTTTATATCACTCACTTAGGGTCACATTTCTGTGCCTTTTCTGATGTGGAACGGAATCACTCTCATCAGCTCTAAAGACTCAGGTCAAACCTTTCCACTAATCTGAAGTACCACAACTGACTTATTTAGAATTTAATTTTACAACTCTCACATTGAAAATAGATGTGCACGTTTAACATTACTGTTAATTTCCAAGGAGCTGCTTGAAAAATACCATGGAGTAAAAGTACAACACCTTCGAATTTTCCACGGCACTAAATGTTGCATTGGAAGATTTAAATAAATCAAGATAAAGTTAAACATTCCCTATCACACATAAAAGGTTTCTTTTTCTGCCTTCTTTCCTACTACAGAATAGTTTAGTACCTTGGTAATACTTTTTCTCTGGGCACAAAGAAGGGAACCTCAGCCCACCTGCAGGTATCATTTTGTTTCATTGGTAGGTGAGGGATCAAAAGGTTTTTCATCTGTATCAAGCAACAACTTCCCTTTTCTGCACATAAATACCATTGAAAAAACTTCTCAAGCTTTGTGCTTGAAATGTTATTTAAATAAAAACAACTTGAAAATCTGCCTCCTTGTACGTTATAGCTTGAGGGAATGTAGTGGGAATCTCGTTGAATCATTGCTGGTGATTATAAAGCAGGAACTATTGACAGAAGAACTAACAGCTGTTTAAAAATGTTATTTTAGAGATTAACGCAAATGTGCAGGTAAAAATACAGGCATTTTGCAAACAATTGCACAGTAGAAAAGAGGTGCTTTTTAAATATTGTTTAAAAATACTCAGACACTTAACACCCAGGACTTGCAATTAATTTAAGAACTAAGTATGTGTGCTTTAGACCTTCTTCATTAACACTGGCTGCTAATAGGAAGTTATGCTTCTGCTTCAGTAATTTTCAGTTATTAGCACTGAAAAGCAGGGAGGCAGATGGCTGTGAGTGATCATCTGTTACACTGAAAACCATCGGTTTATTAAAAACTAGAGGGAACAGTTGAAGATTTTTTAAATTAACATTTAGTAACAAGCTATAAATTTGTGTTTTGTAAGAATATCTTTGCTTAATGATAATAAAATTAATGTCTCTTTCATTAGCAATTTTTAGTTCTTAAAATTATTTCAACACTATAAATTCCTGAAGACAGCTGTTAGATTGAATACCTGCAGTTTTACACAGAGCATCTGAAAATAACATTTTCCTAGGATAGGACAATACTCTCTTCTTAACAATCCTGAATTATTGTGTTAATAGGATTACATTACATTCTTTTTAGTCGTGAACTATTCAGCCTTTAACACATGCTCCCAACACAGGTTTGGAAATTCTGTGCCTTGGAAGATTCCATTCTTGCTTTGCAAATTCTAGTGCTCTTTGGTCACAAAATCCACGTTCTCCCTGCCTATTTCTCAGCTTCACACGTGTCAGGTCTGAAAGGAAAGCACACAGATCACGAATACACTGAGTCACTTAACAGAAAGCCCCAAATTTATTGCTCCCGTCTTTCTGAACTCTGTCAGAAGGGAAAAGCAAATCCACAGTCTGATTCACAGAGGGTCTCTGTGCCTGGCGCAAATGAGCTTGGCACTCATCAGATTTATACTGAAATAAAGGGCTTGGGCACAGACTATTATAAATGATTTGCATAAGGAAGGATGCACTGCATATTCTGGATAAGTGTGGGTCACTTATCCATATATCAGAGCAGCCACACTTTTAGGAATATAGACCACAATGCACCCAGAAATCATAAAATGTGCTAAGTTTTGTGAGGCTTTATGCAGAGCAGCACAAAGAGGATTCTCATGTTCTCACTTCCCTGGGGTATTGGCATCTCTCCTGCGGCTCTCTTTTCTCTATATTTTTTAGCTCTTATCACTCACAGAAAACAGATGTTTGAGACTGGTACATCCTTAGAGGATAAAGACCTTCCTAAGTAGGTTTGTTTCTCGTGGGACATTTCAGGCAGAATGAAAATGTTGTCATTGTTGTCAAAAACATTTTTTGAAACCCTGAAAAGTAAGAGAGAGAAAAAAACCTGATCAATATTTTCCTGGTTTGTTTTTTGTTTTTGTTTTTGGTTTTGGGTTTTTTTCCTCTGGTCAACTCAAATTAAAAGAATTCAGTCACTGTAACAGTGAAATGTCGATGTAGGATGTTGATGTGAGTAGCCACGAAGGTGGTCTGGTTAGGAGGGAAAATTACTGAACAGAAAAAGACCTGACAGTCCAGGAGCTGAGACCCTGTAAACCCAGCTCAGGAACCGGGAACATCCTTGGAAAGTGTTGCTGGCCTCTTGGAAGTGCACAAACCCAAGAAACTGTAGCAACAACTTATCATCTGAAAAAGTGGAAAGAGTCTGGGAAAATAAAATGGGTCTGAAAGAACAGGAGACATCATCTGTTGGCTGTCACAGGTGAAAAAATTGATTTAACTGCACGCATTGATTGCTTGAAGTGATGGTGTCCTGCACTATTCTACGTCCTCATGATATAAAAAGGGCTTAATTTTTATCCAAAATGAAACCTATCTCTGTGAGAACTTCCAGTACTGTATGTACTCTGTTCCTAGACAGGTTGCATTTTCCACGTGAACTTACCTTGGAATCTTGGACTATCACTGAGGAAACCTTTCTGACTCCAGACTGTGCCATGGATTATTCTTGACTGCAGTCTGTCCTTTTTCCCCTCTGGACCCACTTTTGGTGTTGGTTTGTTTCTGAGACATTTAGGTTCCCCTCTGGGATCTATTTATCTTCTCTCTGGGGCGGCTTGGCCTCTCCTGAGACATAATTCACTTGATGCATGTACTATATATCCGTATAAATAATATTTCTTAAGGATATCTGGTGTTAAATCATTGATAAGTTGTTTCACTAAAAAGTTTGTAGCACCCTGTAGCAGCCTGTGATAGTACATACCTGCTCGGTTGTTGCTGTTACTAGTTTTTGTTATAGGATTGATTGCTACTATTATTAACTGCTGCCTCACTGTTGATGCTAATTTCTGATAGTAATTTGTAATAGTTTATTAGTCGTAGATATACTTGATAGTGTTGATATATATAATATTTGCAATAATCTATACTAAAGAAAAAAAATTCAGAGGGTAGAAGCCTCTGTGCCCTTGTCTGTTATGGAATCCTGTGTACTCATGGTCATAATTTCCACACACCTGCACGTTGGGTAATCTTTTAAGTGAGAACAGATGTTGTCAGTCACTGTTTTGGGGGAAGGGGAAGAGGGGAAAAAAAATTAGTGTTTTCTTTAGGCAGAAATAGGGTGGTCTGTGTCCTGGAGGAAGCAAAAGGCAGATATAAAATTGGTAGAAAGGTAACAGTAAAATAAACAGTTAAAATTCATCGTGCACAGAGGTGGGTTTTCAGGGAATGTGGAACGAGAGCAGGTCTGCTGAGTGTCACACATGGAGTGAGAGCCACCAGCCACAGCAGGGATGAAGCATATATTGCTTAAAGGACAACTGGGCAATCTAACATTAATGGCTGAGCAAACTCAGGCGTATGAAAGCTCAGTGGCTAAAAAAGCAGCAGCTGAAGACCAATAATAGTAGTAATAGTAGTTAGGGAAATGTAAATCATTGTATTGTTATTGAGGTTTTTTTTGCTTTGTAGGGTTTTTTGTATGTTTGTTTTTTTTTTTTTTGGTTGGTTGGTTTGGTTTGGGTTTTTTTAGTTTTTGTTTGTTTGTGGGTTTTTTTGCTTGGAGGAGGAGGTGGAGGAAGAGGAAGCAGAGAGTGTGGGAATTGGCACTGAGCTTTTAGAAATACCCATTATATGACCACAAAGCTACTTCCTATTCCTGCTGATTAAATTATTCTAATAAGCCCGCAGTTTCCATAAAAAGAATTGAGAGGATATTTCAAAGACTGTAGTCTAAAAGAGCTAAAGCAATTTCTAAATATTTTATGTGTGATCATAGATGTTGTTACAGAAGATATATTCTCTGTGAATAAGTTACCAGGTATAGGATTTCTTGTTCTGCTCCCTATAGATTAATCAGTTCAATATTTCACCTTTTAGTTGCTTTCCTATTTTATGGCAAGTTTCAGACCAAGGGCTTTCCCTGCTTTGCACAGGGTTTGGCACTGGAGTTAATTCACATCTCAGCAGATGTGACTGGGCCTGAACTGGGAACACACGGAGTTAACATAAAAGGACCTTGTGACATTCTGCAAGGCAGCTTGGCACAGCCTGGGAACCTTTGTGCAGGATGCTTTTCCCATGCCCCTGGTGTCTGCAGGACACAGCCTGCAGTGCACAAGCCTCTTTCTGCTGTCTCACAGAGTCTCACAAAGCCATTTCCAGCCCAAGGCTCTTGTCTGCGGAGCCCCAAAGACCTCCAGATGTTTTTGTCCCAAAGGTCAAGCACAGGCAGATGCCCTCAGTGACTTGTCCTGCTCTCAGGGCAATCTGCAGCCTGGCACTGACCCCAGCACAGTTTGCTGAGTGGCCTTTGGTAGAAATTGGTTCATCTTTTAGAAATGTGCAGAGGGCTGAACTGCAACTTAATACATGGTCGTGACTTTGCTCTGCTTGGGCCTTATTCCAGAATTACTGCATTCATCATGACTCTTTCCATTAAATTCAAAAGACTTTGGATCAGACCTTATATTCATATTTTTAACCTAGGGCTCTTTGGCCTTTTAAACAGCATCATTATGTTTCTCATTTTATTCCTTGATACTGGGGGTATTATTTCTGCTGAGCCTTCTGAAAAATGTATTAAACTTCCCAGTAAATATACCTTTACATCAAGACTGCCTGGTTTAGGATGGCACGTATATTATTTCCTTGGAAAACACTCAGTCTGGTAATGGAGTTCATTCCATCGAAAAGCTTCAGAAATTAATAACTGAGATTATAAACTTGCAGAACTTGTTCCTCCCCTCCCCCCATGTTTGCAGAAATTGCCTTCTTGACCTACACAGGAGGCTTGGGGGATTTCTTGGTGCAGATTTTACAAAAGAAGTGCTTAGTGGTGTTGTAAGTGGGTGATTTGGATCATTTAAAGAACCACTGTAAAAGGTATTAGCAAAGGTAGGTTTAATATGACGTTGTAAAAGTGCAACTTAACAAAGTTCAAGGGCAAGATAAACTCATCACTGTACAGTATAATAATTTATGTGAACAGCGATTCAGAACTATGAAGACACAAATCAAAGGCACCACACTACAAGGTTATGTATAATATTATAGAAGCATATGGAATCATGCAATGATTTGGGTTGGAAGGGACATTAAAGATCATCCAGTTCCAACCCCCTGCCATGGGCAGGGACACCTTCTATTATCCCAGATTGCTCCAAGCCCCGTCCAGCCTGCCCTTGGACACTTCCAGGGATGGGGCAGCCACAGTTTCTCTGGGCAACCTGTGCCAGGGCCTCGACACCCTCACAGCCAAGAATTTCTTCCCTGTATCTAATCAATCACTTGCCAAAATCTGCTGCTGATAAAAGGTCTCTACCTTAGAGATGTATTATGTTCAGTTCACTGGTATAGTTATAGCTATAGCTATAGTAACATAGGTGATTTGGGTCAGATATTGCTTCTCGCTGCTATAGTCCTCATCTGGCATTGAGAACCATCTATTCAGAAGTATTTAGATATTGAAGGGTGAATATGGATACTTCTGGAAACAATTTAGGAGCTAAGTGCCATCCACTTCTCTGGGAGATGGGCTCCTACAGGCTTTAGAAAATGCCATCTGACTCTTTTTTCCACCTGTTGATTTTTCAAAGGTATGGCCCAGAGCAGTAAGTCCCATTTGACATTTTATTGCCTACCATGAGCCTTCAAGGTCATGCTATAAAAAGGCATCCATGCAGGAAGTGAAAGCTGCCTTTGGTAACCCATCCCTCCCTTCGGCAGGTTCTTTCTCTGAGGTTGGCACAGGGAGCTCTGCAACAAAGGACAAGCTTTGCTGGGGTGTTTGCCGTGGCTTTGGAGCCAACCTGCCCCTGAAGAAAGTACATGCTTTGAAATCTCAAATGTCTCAGCACTGAAGCAATAATTCAGGTCTTAACACAGTGCCACTTTTCTCATTTAAAAATGGGAAATCTCATCAAATGTGAAAGCAATCTGCTCCCATCAGGATGCTAAATACTGTTTTGTAGCTGGATTAAATAAATCTTAATTAAGATGCTGAGTGTATATTTTCATTTATTTCCTTCCTCCCTCTCTTTTCCTCCCCTCCCCACAACCAATGATCTGACTAGAATATAGTACAAAATCATAAAAATTAAAAACATGGGGAGAAATACAAAAAAACTAAACATGTGGATCTTTCCAGCAAGTGAAATAACAGGAGTCTGTTTTCCTCATAATTGCAGCCCATTTGTTTGTGTGTGTATGTTTGCACATATGCATCTGTAAAAAAATATATGCATATAAACATATAAAGCAAGCATGAACACATTCAAACATATTCTTTGCAGCTTATGGGGCAGAAAAATCTATAGAGCTTCAAATGGCCGTCTTCTGAAATTCAATTTCCTTTGTAATGAAAGCTAAAACCAAAGAAGTACGTACATTGTTCAATTTAATACGGTCAATGAAAATTTATATCCCTCCCCTTATTTTATTCTGAGTTATATTATTGCAGAAAATCAGCAAGGCACATGTGATTCAAAGGGAAAACAATCAGTTTTCATTTCCTATCGGCTTTGGGATGTGAATGAGGAAGCCTGAAAGAGAAATTTCTTTAGCAGAGCAATATTTTGTACAGACACTTTTCGGAGACCCGAGTCACTTAAAATGATTCCAGCAAAGTGTTGAGGGCTAATTTCCAAGTCAGAAGAATAACTGGGTATTTACACTCCTGTAAGAAGTGCTGTTGTTCCCAATAGTGGATGTGACATTTCAGCTACAGCAGCCTAAACCATAAATAGAGGGTTGTGTTTGAATCCAAATCGGCTTAGATTTTACATAAGTTGAAATGGAAAAGTGTGTTTTCACCCACTCCCACCACAAACAAAACAAAAGAAAATGAAACACAAACACTGCACCCCCTGGATCTGTCTTCTTTTAACAGAGGGGACATTGGGAATGTGCCCAGCACAGCCTGCCAGTGGCAGGGCTGGGAATAATCATGGGCAATCACCTCCAATTTTTTAGCTACAGAATGGAGGTGGTGGCACTGAATTCTCCAAGAGGAGAGGGATACTGTGTGTGATTAGACCCTATGTGTAAGAAACTGAATCCCAACAAAGTCTTCATTGTGTTTTATATCTTCATGAGTGACAACTCTCTAAACAAGTAAATATATGTCTTCAACCTGTGAGCTGAATCCAACCAAACTGACTAAAAGACTTAAGAAAAAAATTATATTAATTAAATGCAATATGGGCTCTTCCTCCAGAAATATGCCATCTGCAAACAGTATATATGAATTAATCATGAACTATCTTGAATAAATGTTCTTAAGGGAAAAACTTGCTGTTAAATGGTAGCAAATGAGTCAAAATGATGCAGATATCAGCATTCTTTTTGTTTGATTCTCTGCTATTCTCTGCTATGAATAAATTTATAAATTTCAATAATCATTAATTATTTAGCAACCTTTTTTTCTATGGTTATTTGCAGCATTTTGCCATCTCTTCATCTTTTTATTCTGAGAGTGGGCACAGAGAGCCTTAGCCTGAGGTTAACCTGGAAACAGATATGTTGTGCTTAGGATAATAAGGCCAAAACAAGAGGTTGAATTTTGTGGCTATATCACTACATATCACTCAACTCAGACATTCCTGTACTGCGGCCCATTATGTAATGTAAACAAACAAAATATGTTTTCATTAGGTCTTTTGAAGTCCTTGATGAAAGGAATGATCTGAAAGAAGGTATTGTTGCTTCTGTAATGAAAAAATTGGGACACTTCACGTAAACTAGTTTTCAAGAGTGTTGAAGTGCTAATTGAAGTTGCAGTGAAGATTTTTTTAAGCTATACAAACAAGTACATGTTTATTTCCCCAATTGCACCAATTACTGGTGTCTGGTGATACTCTTTATTCCCCAAAATATTCCCTCTGCTTTCCAGAAGAGTGCAGGTCTCCCATATCTTGTCTCATGTCTGCCAGCCTGGGGAAGGTGGTTCAGAAACTCTAATAAACGCAGCCAGAAGGTTATTCAGGTCCCTCTAAAGGACAGAACTGGATTTCTTCAATTGACCAGACTCTCTAAATCTGATTTCTCTACATATACTAGATTTCCATTGAGCTGCTTAGGGCACATTTTAGTTGCCCACACATATCTGCCTATGGTCTCTTTGTTATGCTCTGGGCATCCTTTTGAACTTCCAAGAGTCCAAAAGGGCTATTTTCATCTGTGGGTTCTGAGGGCCACTCAGAGAGCATTAGAAATGCAGCTCTAGGGAGCAGAGCCCCAGTCTGGGTGACCAACTGAGCTATAAACACCTTGGCTGTGGATACTACGGCGTCACATCCTCTGTGTTCCTGTAGCAAGTGGAAGACAGAGCTCTGGTGGTCCCCAGCGTCAGAAAACAGGCAAACAACTGCTTAGCTAAACCACTTGCACCTACGGGAATAGATGGATAGTGTGGAAATTTGCATTCATGAGTATGGAAAACTGTTTATATTTAGTAAATTAGTAAATTAAATTAATTACATTTAGTAAGTCCCTCATGTTTACTACCAAAGGGGAGCGTTGCTTCCTAAACTTTTTTAAGCACATTGAAACCAGTGAAAGGAATTGCAAATAAATTCGGTAATACAATTCAAATGTACATTTAGCAGCTCAGTGGTGAAAATCATCCACCTGCAATGCCAGAATAATGGATGCTGTAACTCACACAGAAGTACAATGGGAACAATACGGTTTAGCTGGGCTGTTTTGTTCTTGCTGTGAGGAACATGTACGATGACTCATCCCTAATTCTATTTCTAATACATTTTTTAAATTTTGAGTCAAACAGAGTGCCATCCAGCTCTCCACTTGATCACTTTACCTTTGACCCTAACTGAAGTTTGATTTGTATGTGACTTCTAAGCCCAGGCTGCAAAAGTTTCATGCTATGGCCGTTTAAACCCTCTCTGCAGAGGACTCTTTCACATCCTCTAAAATCACCCCTGCCACAATGCCTGCAGAAAATTGTCATCTGAAACGCACAAGGCAGGAGAGTAGCTATGGTTATTGTTGCTGGATGGCTTATGAATTGCCTACACACCCAGGCTGTGCTAAAATAGCTCAGCATCTCTATCAGATTTTGTCAGATGCATCTGCTATATTCCTTTTTTTTTTTTTTTTTTTTTTTTTTTTGGCTGTGAGTTCACGTGTGGAGCTGCTATCCTGCTTCATCTCTTTGTAGAGCTTTCAACAGCACGAGTCTCTAAGCTGTCTGTGGCCCTTGCCTACCTTGGGCAGCTAACACAACTGAAATAGAAATGTCCCCCTTAAAAAGGTCAGTAGAAAACAGGGAAAAGCCATGAGTGTCACCTCTTGCAGAAGGGGAAGGTAGGGTTTGAGTAACACAACAAATGTTTCACTACTCATTTCTAAAAAGGCTCGTGATGCAGTTTGTTTTACCCCAGAGGGAATTAGCTCAGCTAAAAAACTACTAATCTCAAAGCAAAACCCTTACCGTGTTGCAGAGGATCCAACAGAGAAAAACACCTTAGAAGGAAATTGAATGCAACATAAAAGCTCCTGAAACTTGATAGCGTGTTTTAGGCTCATCAGAAATTAGTAAATAAATAAAAAAATGCAGAGGAGAAAAACAGATTGGAGAAGTGTTTATTTTCCCCAAGGAGAACTTGAACATCCACTGGAGACCAGGGAAGAGTGTTAATGAAGTAAGTAGCATCAGGGGAGCTACTTGACTTAATACAGCCCTTCATTTATGAAGAACTGATTTTTTAATCAAAATGCCTGATATTGGCTTGCAAAAAGCATCCATGAGGGGAAGAGAAAAAAATTTACAGGGACTCCCACCCTCTCACAGGCTTTTAACTGATCTGTTAGTGATTTTATTAGAAATGTACATGGGAAGCTCTGTCAAGATTCAGCTCAGACATGGACAAGAACTTTGAATGCAAGGCTGAAAATTGCACAGACCAACCTGTCTGCACTGTTTATGGCATCATGAGCAGCACTGCCACAGGAATTTCTGTTTGGGACAATGAAAATTGAAAGGGGGAAAGCAAGACATGGCTGTGGAACCACAGACTGTTTCTGTATTTGTCAATAAAATGAGCCACGTTTTATTCTCCTTTCCTAAAGACAGGTGACATGACACATGTCCTGCTCATTACCCTCCTCCCAAGAGAAGGTAGCTTTGCTCTTTCTGCATATTAGGTGTAATCTCTGGCCTCTTTCACACCTCTGTTTATCTGGCATTTCCTAAGAGAATTAATTAAATGGGAATTAAGCCCAAGTCTTTGGCCATGAAAAGTTTTGCTGTAGCCACACATACTCAGGGCTACAGAAGAGAAACTATCAAAAAGGCTTAATGGCCAGTGGGTTACTGGTGTGTGACTTGATGTTTCCTTGCTCAGAGCTGCTGTCCAAAAAGGCACAGTTCAGGGCCCTGAAAACCAAAAAAAGGAAAGTGTTTTGCCAGGGAACCTTTGCAAAAGGACAGATTTTCTGGAGCAAGTGGTTAGCTGTAGGGAATTGGTTTAGCTCCCTTCATAATAGGAAATAAAACTCTATTTTACTTTTGGGGAATAAATTCTTGAAAGAAAGTACCTGATTTGAGCTTCTAGCAGGAAAGAATTCCTCTATCTATCTAGATAGTACTACTGGTTGTGTCAGTATAAATAAGCTATGGGATCCCCAAGAGACTCGTGTACTGGGAACTTGAAAAAGGTCATTCCCAAAGCTCAAAACATTTGTTAGACTGGCAGGCCAGCAGGCATTTCAGCCAGCTGGATCCTCAGAAGAAATCCTCCCCAAAAATCCAGGCAAAATCCACCTTAGCTAATAAGAAATAGGAAGGAACTAACAAAAATATGGAGCTGACATCTAGAATTTATTGCATGCATTTATATATGGAGTTTAATTTGAAAAGAAAAGATGAAGGTGACGAAGGTGAATTTAAATTGCAGCCTTACTTTTGTAGGTGGTCAGGGAGGAAATTTAAAAGAATCCTTTGACCATGTATGACCAAAGAAAAAGGTTGTATCAGCAGGCCTAACACCCAGTTTTATTAGAGGACACAAAAAGAAGGAGGGGTAAAGGAAAAGCAAAGCACTGAAGACACTGAAGTCAGATGATGTATGAAATCCATGAGACGAATCAAATAGGCATTTCTTTGTTTGAATGGAAGATGTAAATTGGCAGAGAATAAAGCTTTATGTTTCCTGAATCAACTGTTTGAGGTAATGTGAACCCACAAACGCTGTAGGAAACAGCAGGTTCGATTTAACCGCTTATTTAAAAAGTGCATTATTCTGAAAACCCCGTGTGTTGGGAATGAAGGGGATCAGGGAACTAGAAAGGTCAGTCCAGAGGAAAAAGAATGGATTTCACAGTCAGAAAACAGTTATATATGTAGTGCTTGTCAGTGTGCCATCATGAAAAATAGGTGCTGTCACACAGATTTTCATGGTTTGTGTAACAATATAGACTTTTAACAAGGCAGTTAAGGAAAAATATGTTCTTTCCAATATCTGGCTGTGCTTTATTTTCTGCATCTATGTAGGGAAATCCTGGAATGTGTAACCACTGACAGAATATGCTGCCAGATTCCTTGCAAAATATTTGGTTTTCTCTATATGTATTTCATTTTGAATGTTGCAAATCAGTCCTCTTGCCTTCCCTTCCAGACTTCTAATATCTTAGTGCAGATACCAGGAGCTCCATGAGAAAGTGTCTAAGTGGCAGCTCCTTTTAAGCCTATTAGGTATTCCTTCTTTCACCTCACCTGGTTGGAAATGACATTTATTCAGGCTGCTCCCCAGGTGAACCCAAGCATCTTTCCAAGCTCAAAGGTCAAAAGCTCACAGATGTCATATGTCTTTTCTCATATTTCCAAACAAAACGAATGTTCAGAAGTAATTTCCATTTTCCCTTCCTGTATTTGTCTTCAAATTAAGTACAACTTCTCCCCCCTTTTCACTCCTTTTCTTAATTTTGTCCACTTTTGCTTTTCAGCTTGTGTGTGTTTCCATTTTCAAGCTGTCCAAATATATTCTGAGATTTTTGCAGTGACTCCAAAAGACATAAAAGACAATAACAGTCATCATAGCGCTCAAGGTGTAAACCCCCAAATATTATATATTGCAAAATATTTTCCTGACTCCACCCCGTTGCTTGCTCTGTTTTGGAGGGTGCTGAGCAGGATGACAAAGACATTCATGAGGGTTTGGTTGTACCTGTGACCTTTCTGACCATTTTTTTCTCCCGATGGGGAATTCCTGCCTCAGTATCTCTAACAGGTGTGTCTTGTGGCTGTGTGTCAAGCACCTGGGATTTTGATTCCCACTGAGGTATTGATGAAGCTCTCAGCTTCCCATTGACTACCCCCTGGAAAAAAATAATGATTCCATTTGTTTCTTTTACTCCTTTTTCCCATTGGCAGCCAGTAAAGGAGAGTAAAAAGATTATATGTTAAAATAGGATGGCTGAATGTTTAAAAGTGTCTGACGTGTCTGGATGACCAGAGTCTGCCAAGTTCAACTCCCTCCTGGGTTTTGAATCTCAAATTAGACACCAATATATATGAAAGCCAGACTGGATTGAACTTCTGAAAGCTACAGAATGGGAACTTACTAAACCAGCAAAACATTATTTCTGGGTTTGTTTTGGTTGGTTTTGTTTGTTTGCTTGTTTGTTTTTCTTTTTTTTTGGTGTTTCTTTCTTTTTTTTTTTTTCCCCCTCCCCCCTATTTTTTTTCCCTTATTTTTTCTTCTCTCTTTTTCTTCTTTTCTTCCTTGGTGGCCTAGTTTTCTGCCTGGGAAGAGAACAGAAAAGGCTCACTGAAGGTCAGAGGAGTACCAGGGCCTCTACAAAAGAAGTGGCAGGATAATATAGTCAAAAGAGGAAATGGGAAAAGGGCAGGGGAATGGGACCACAGCAGGGATCTGTTAGATCAGCTCAGTCACCACTGGCAGTCATTTGGCCAGGGTTACATGTCAAGGCTCCAAATTTATAGTTATACTGAGTATTTTAAATTCCAGGAAATTATTTTCACCTCTGACTTTTCCCTTTTATGAAACAACTTAATTATTCCTCCTGCAGAAGGAATAATTTAGGAATGCAATTTCAGTGATGACCATGAAAACAAGCTCTTCTCTGGGTTATAGCAGTGTGTTTTTCTCCCTCCACCTCAAGTATCACCAAGACTTTTTGTATTTTTGCAATGTCTCTCCATCTCTATTCCTAGTCTGCTCGATGTGCACAAAAATCAGTAAAGGGGTATATTAGACGTGCACTGAAATAAATATTTTCTTTTGATGCACAGTGTTAAACAGTTGTATCAAATTCCTTTTAGAAATCTTTACACAAGTGAAAGTTAGACAATATCAACCTATCATTCCTTAATAAGAGATATCACAGTTTAACCTATAAATCACTTTTGATGAACTGTTGTATTCTTGAACATTTTTATTTGATTCTATATCTTCAATATTTTTTTCTGTTATGCTTTTTTCTAGCAAGTCTTGCATTCAATTAAATTAAAACCAAGAATATGTAGATTTGCAAGGAGAAGTAGTATTTTTTTTCATAAAAGTGGAAAAAATAGAAAAGGTTTAGAGCACATAAGCCTCTTTTCTGCTCTGGGACAGAAGCAAATGTCAAGTTAAACACAGGTAACAGGACAATTGGTAACAATTGTCCCTGGTTTACCTTAATTAACGTACTGTGGAGCAAGGAAAATATTACCAATGTGACAGATGCTCATGCTGTTACATCCCACAGGACAGAGATTTTTAATACCCATGTAACAGAGGGAGAAACAAGCCTCAATATATAGAAACATCTACTCAGATGACAGTGAGAAAAAATACGACTATGATCAAAATGCAATAAAGTCAGAGTTTGGAGAGGTTGTTCAGTGAAAGTTATTTTGCCATTATCAATACCACCGTTAATGAAAACTGAGGAAGAGTGGCTTATGTCATTCTTTGGCCAAACTAAGATTATTTCCTTCTCTTAAGTCTACCGTCAAGCTGAACATTTTGTACATTTGGAGACACAACAGAAAACATTGTTGGAAAATTTTCAAAATGGGAAGTTCTGATCTCGAAGCAAATTTAAGATTTTTTTTCAGAAAATTGTCCAGAAAACAAGATGTGTAGAATTTAATTCTTGAAGTCTCACCCCAGAATTATTAAATACCATGTAAAGTTAATACTAAAACCAGGTGTCTGCCACTTATTGGGTAATAAGATCCAGCCTAACAAGTTTCATAATCATTCCCATGCTTTTCCAGAAAAATACAGAATCCACAAAAAATTACCACTAAGACAGTAAGGGAGTTTCTAGTTTGTTTTTCAGAGACCTTGGGTAAAATGAGTCTGAGGGATAAAAGTCTGCTTGTCATGCTTGTCCTGCCCTAACATCTCACAGGCAAACAAATATTAAATCTCACATAATGTCCACTTGAGTATTTTACTGGCTTAAATGGATCCTGCCTCAATCACATATTTATTAACTGTATCTGCTGCTCACCTACACCAAACAGCATTTTGACCATTAAACTACAGTCCATTATCGTAGCCAGAGAGAGTAATTAACGCAGAACTGATGAAGATTCAAATCTAATAATACAATTGAACACAGCTCAATTGAATACTTTGCAGTTTTACTAAATGGCACTTCCAGCATCGTTGGTAATGTGGAAACAAGAGGTAGAGCTGGAAGATGATTTGCTGTGGATAGGGATGGTGTTGAAAGACACTGAACACCAGCATGGCTTTTTTGCTGTATATCACGAGCTTCTTGTTTTCTTGTTTTCCTTCTGATAATCACTGTGGCCAAAATGCAGCTTTGTTTGAAGAGTAAATTACAGGTTAAATCTCCCATTTAGCTTCGATCTAGATTTTTTTTTTCCCCCAAGAGACAAAGAAAGAAGGGTTAAACCTTATCAGGAACAGAAGCAGGATCATGGAATATGCTGAGTTGGAAGGGACCCATGAGGATCATCGAGTCCAACTCCTCTCCCTGCTCAGGACACCCCAAGAATCCCACCATGTGCCTGAGAGCATTGTCCAAACTCTCCTTGAACTATGTCAGGTTTGGTGCTCTGACCAATTCCTTGGAGCCTGTTCCAGCACTCAACCCCCCTCTGGGTTTTAAATGGTTTTTAAAAAGTCCGTCCCAAGGAAAACTTATCCAATGGGTTCTCTTTTCTCTTGCCTCATATAAAATATGAAAAGTTCTCCCCTGGCACTCTGTAAATGCAGCCCAGAAACTTAAAACTATCAAATCTGCAGACATCAGTAACATTGATAAGGCCTGCTACACTCCCAGAAGCTGTATTGATCAGCTGGTGGGATACTTTATCAAGTTGTCAGAATTAAGTGTTGTTTTAATAGTTGCCTTTACCCCTTTAATTGTTTCTCTTCATTAACAATATATGAGGCCTAATGCTAAAAAAGGGGCATTTCTTTCAGAAGGATTAGCAGTTTCTGCAGGGAACTGCCTGTTTGACACACCTGACCACTCTGTATTTTACCACAGCAATCAGCTGAAATCTGCTCTTGGTTTGTGCATTCATTGAGTTCTAGTCCATGGAGTCTGGCAGGATTCATAACTGTTTTCAAGTGTGAAGTGTGAGCTCATTTGGTCTCAGACTGGTTCCTACCAACACTCAATTCCTGGCCAATATGTTGGAGGTTGATGCAACAGTAAACTCACTGTGGCAGTTCTGTTATATTTTCTGTAATCTTTATTTTCGGTTGGCTGTGAGAAGTACTCATTTCTAAGATACTTATTTTTTACTGTTAGAAAAAAATGCATTTTTATTTTAAAAAATG
Organism: Neopelma chrysocephalum; assembly: GCF_003984885.1. Lineage (NCBI taxonomy): Eukaryota > Metazoa > Chordata > Aves > Passeriformes > Pipridae > Neopelma > Neopelma chrysocephalum. Next base: position 1,633,995 of record NW_020897745.1, on the reverse strand, counting down.
CTTCAATAAAACCTGAAAATTTTGAATATTTCCAATTCAAAGAAAGAACCAGTAGATATTTTAACAGCAATCTCATTTTAGCAGGAGGGATGTTTATCAACACCAGTAAAAAACCCCAAGCATTTACCATCACATATTGAAAGGGTGCAACAGACAAAACATACCTTGTGCCATTTGTAGTTTGGATGACTTGGGCTATGACACATTGATCACATTTTCTACTGGTTTTATAACATTTGTTTTTTTAAACAATCAGTCTTCTAGATATATAGAACCAGAATTCCTTCCCTAAGATCTCCATTTCAGCCAATAGGAAAGTTAATGATTCATGAAAAATGTCATGTCTCTTATTTAAAGGACAACAAGGATAACTTGTGACCTCTTGCTGTCTCAGGGGATGATGACACTTCACTCTTGCCTTTTCTTTTTGATATTTTCATGCAGGGCAAGGTCTAGGTAAATTAAATCACTAAAAGATAAACTTTATTGCAAAGTGTCATGCAGTGCTTTTTCCCCTTTAAAAGCCTTAGGTGAAATCCATCTAAGCAACTGCAAATCATTAAATATGAATATCAGAAAACACTTCAAAACATATGGTCAAGAAGAAAAATAACCACTTTAAATATATGAATACTTTGACTTTCCAAGGGTAGATAATTCTTAAGCAACTGAACAGCACACAAAACTCCTAATCCAACTCTTGCTGTGGCAAAACTTCCCATTTAACCAGGACATTTCAATGACAATGGTAAGATAAGCAAATGTTTGTTGAATGTCTGTACCATTATAAAGCTTAATCGAGGGGATTAGAAGGGATCCATGGAAGCATCTATAAAAGCCATCACTCTTACCCCCTTGGATTTGATCTCCCTTGGAAATGGAGCCATCAGCAGCAATTGATGGGTTCTGGCATGAAGACTGGGAATGAGGCAAAGAATATTTCAAATATTGCTGTAGGGTGGAAGCATTTTCCTTTCAAAAGACCATTATTAGAATGCGTTGCTGGATAATGATCCTTGAACCATCAGGTGTGTTTTCTTCCCTTGGCTGTTGGGGTGATTGGAAGTTGATGACCTTTAAGGTCCCTTCCAAACCAAACCATTCTAGGATTCTACAAAGCAATCCTTCCACAAAGAATCTGACTGTGTATGTGCAAACCTTGCCAATCACATGACATTAATTCAAAGCACATCTAACTATCTTCCAAAGTCAGTCTGCACTGGCTTAGCAGCTCTTTATTCAGGGTCTTTGGATATCTGAAAGTCATGTCAAACTTGGCAAAAATCTCACCAGACCTTTTTATGCCCTCAGTTCCATATGCCAATGCCTTTCTTTGTATTGCGAGCCCCAAACTGCACTCTTCCAGCCCAAAACTACAGCTGTGGTCTCACAAGTTCCATACAGAAGGGAAGGATAAATTCCCTGGAGTGATTCTGTGTTGTGATCCAAACAGCCAGGACACAGTCGGTCTTCCTTGCTGTTCTCCAGGCCTTTTCTGATTGCTGGGGTGAATTACTGCAATCAGTTATTCTATTCCAGATGCAGGCCTTTATATTTACCTCTCTGAGCATAATGAGATCCCTATGAACTCATTTCTCTGGCTTTCTGAAGTCTCCCTGAGCACCAGAGCTGGCTGCTCTCTCATTTTGATGGTGTGTGACAGGAACATGCCGAACAACAACTGTTTGCCAATTGTTTGCTTGCTGGATCATGATGAGGCCACTTCCTCTCACTGCTCAGGACTATCCCTGTACATGGCATGCAACAATATCCAGACTTGTCTCAGTAGTTGCCAAACAGACCCTGTGCTGATTTAGAAGACAACAATATTCCCAGTACACTCCGTGTTTGCCTTGTTCTCCATTGGCTCTGTTGCTGTGCCACCAAGCAGTAGGATGAAAGCCTGTAAACAGATTGATTTGGGAAGCTGTGGGAAGCAAATAATTTCAGAGATGGAAGAATATTGCTGGAAAGTATCACCAGATGCCTGCCTGGATCCAAAATTATCCTGTAGACATCTGCTGTTGAGCACTTCTACAAACAGCACCCTGGGTTAGGCTGATCCTTTCTCTTGTTGGCTTTTGAAGGGTCTCTGTTTCCATGGAATTGGAAGGAGACAGTCACACAACAGTTGTTCCAAAAAGACTCAGGTTTTACTTAGTTACTCTACTATGGGTGCTGAACTGACTTGACTCAGAACAGAATTATTCCTGTGGAGAGCATTCCTGAAAACCATGTCCCGGCCTCTGAACAAAATCCCTTCAGAGGCTCTCCTGCTTTCTGCAGAAACACAACTGTTCCTTTTAGTTTAAAAAAAGCACAGATCTGTCTCTGTACCGAGAAAATCTTCTGAAGCAGTGAATTTAAAAGGGAAAAAAAAAGAGGGAGAAAAGTTTAGCTTACCTACACACAAATGCCTCTGCTCTTGGCATTGTATTTTTGTTAATGTATTCACAATTAATAATGGAGATATATTCAGGCCATTTAGCAAGATGGAGTGGACATCTATTATTAATTGTTAAATTAATAAACCGTAATCAGGCACAGACCCTGGGGTACCTACCACTTTGTCTGTGAAAACCACTTAACATCATTTCCAGTACAACTCCAGCAGCTTTTGTGCTCTGCTCAGGATGTATTTAGAGTTTATTTTGCTGTCACCTTTGGGAAATACACTATATAACCAAAGTAATAAATAACTATAAGCTGATTTCTCCTCTGCATACACTGCAGCTAATACAGACATGGACCAGAACTTCTGTCATAGTTTTGATAATTTGGAAAGTCCATACAGGTTCAGGGAAAAAATAGAATTATTAATATTCTAATAATAATAATTATTATTAATAATAACATAATAAAAATAATATTTAGAACTGAAAAATAGCTTTTAAATCAGAAGTTTTTAGTTCAATTTGTGTAACTGAACAAGAAGTTAAACATAAAGCTAAATGAACTGAACTCTAACACTTCTAATTTAAGATCAAGAAGTGAGTTGATTATGATGTATAATTAAATACCATAATAAAGAGAAAATTAACTCTGAGAGGGCTTTCCTCTACCTTTTTTCATTTCAGTATTTCAAATGTACCAAACCCAGAAATAACAGGAACCAATAACAGTAAAAATTACAGCGTATATATTGAAATTTTAAGTATGGCATAAGATTATAAATAAGGAAAAATTTTCCAAAATTTGAAGTGATTAAAAATGCAAGTTAGCCACCAAAGTTTTCAATTTATGTCTTGTGATTGCTTCAGATGGAGTGTATTTCTCAATTATTTGTTTCAGAAAAAAACATAAGGCATTGGGGAAAAAAAAGCTATGATTGCACAGTCTAGGGGATATATATAGTCAAAAAAATCAGACTAAATGCTATAAAAATTGTCTGATATTTTTAATTCATCACTCTTACGATGACTGTAATAAAGTTAGCTTTTGGAGAGGTCATTTTTTAACAATGAATGGTTGTTTTCTCAAAAGATAAAGCTTTTTTGTTTAAAGAAGTGTTTGTTTTTTAGGAGGATTTAACATTAGTTAAGTAATTTTAGGAAATTAAAAAAAATAAATCAGAAGATCAACAATATTCCAGTATTTTCTTCTATTATTTTTCATATTCCGTTCCGGAAAATCCTGATGAAATAAATGACTTTTTCTACACCTTGTCATTGCAGTCAAAGAAGGGGTTGTTGAGGTACTGGTCTGATCCACAGGACATCTAAATACCACTTGAGACTCTGCAGACAAAATGTAGGAACTTGATTTCCTTTTCCTAGACCTCCATCTACTATGCAGGTAATGATATTTCTTTTCTCTCCCTCATTACCTTTCTTGGCTGATTAAATACTGATTCAAGAGCTCTTAACCAGATGCTTTCTCGTGTTACAGCTGTGCACTAATCTTTTAAGACAAAGTACTGTACATTCTGTGCCAGTATTGTAGCATGCAGAATCTTGAGAAAACCCTGATCTCTTCTGGTGGCTTCCAGTCTATACAAACACAAAATAAAGGATACCTGTTTAAGCAGTAGAATACCTACACATTTTTCACTAATTTCCAACAGTTTTAACAATCATAAAATAATATTAGGAAACCCACTTAATTGTTTTTCAAACCTCATATCAAAATACCTTCTTAACATTTTGCCAAAATTAAGTGATTTACTAATCCTCAGCTTCTAAAATTTATTTGAAAAACCGCTTTGTGCACACAGTTTTTTGTGAATCACAGAATAAAAATCAAGTACAGGAGAAAGCTGAAGTCCTTCATAGAACTCTTGATAAAACAAAGACACCCTGTTGTTGAGCTACTTGTCTGCTTAGATGCTTGGTATGTTCTCTTGCCAAAAGACATGGCACATGCTTTGACCATGGGTCAGTAGAATATGACAAATACAGAAAATAGGAGGAAACACTATAAGAAAAGTGTCTGAAACAGGAAAGAGATGCAGCTGTCTTATATTTTCTTTTCCTCATGGAGGAAATAAGAATAAGTCTTATTTCCACTTTGAATTTTCTTCAGGCTGGACCCTGAAGTCCTTAGTTTTGAGAGAGGGATGAGAGAGGTTTTGAATTTGTTCACTGTAGAGTAAGTGACTACACCTGGAAACTTTAGGGTGTGGATTAAGGCCCACAGAGACGTTCCACTATCAAAAGATGTTTACAATGAAATACTGTACTTTTGTGAAAGCAGAAACACTTTGAGTCATGTGTTTCATTCTACATGAGTGTTTGTCAAACTGGAATGGCACCTCCATGACAGCCTTTTGGTTCTAAAACTGAACATATTCATTTCCTGTTTAGAAGTAAATAGTTGATTAGGTTTGTTTTACTTAGAAATGCTTGAAATAAAAACTAAAAATTTAAAAATTATAATGGAGATAAGTTTGCAGCCTAATGCAGAGCAAGAAGCCCACTTTCCACAAACATATGCCCACTGAAGTTTTCCAAACACAGATGTCAATAAAAAAACAGCAAAAAAAATCCAAACAGGCCAAACACCTTAAAAAAAACCAACAAAAACCCAAAAACCTCCAAACAAACAAAAAGAAATTACAATCTCTGGAGACTCTGCCTCTGGCTTTTTAGGTGTAACTGAGGTGAGGATGACTGATTTTCTTGTACCCCATGTCACCGTTTATATTTAGTCACATAGCAGGTAAAACCAGCCAGAAAATGACAACAGTAACCAGTTATCACCTCAACACAAAAAGTATTAATCCATTTTTTTCCTTTTTTCAAAGGCATTGACGAAGAATTGCTGATGCTAATCCTTGGGTGTAGAAGGAAGAACCAGGGACCAGAGGGATGAGTGGCTGATGTAACGTGATGCCCACGCTGGAACTGCAACTCCTCAACTTTGGTGTCCTGGGGACAGTTGTGCCACCCCTCCCACCTCTCACTGCAGCAACATCCAGGCACCCAAATTCCTCCCATTTTCATTGGTGATGGCGCATCAAAGTTGAGTTATGTTTGAAAGATTTTCACAAGAGCAGAAAAGAGTGACACCGTCCTCCTCTCAAGAACTTAATCTAATTGCTGGTCTGCATCCCACATGCATGCTTTACAGCTCTGTGAAAGGCAATGGAAGTCCTTTCTTGCCCCTTTTATGTACCATTTTCCAGAAAGTCAGGAACATGGCTTCAAAGTAACCATTAGCATGGGTTGTTAAGTTTGGTAGATGGCAGCTCTGAAACTGAGCATCTCCAGTAACTTAGGATTCATTCTGCTATAACTATTCATGTAAAAATAAAATAATAGGTGCTCTGGAAAATTTTTAAAGGAAGTTTAGAGCATTTCCATCAGAAGCACAGTGCATGTTTGATAGTTATGGCAGTAGAAATAAAAGGTAAATTTAATGGATCAATTTTAAATCAGCTTTCAAAACAGGTTAAGATTCTTCAATTTGTTACACATTTTGCAGTATAGGACTTGTAAGAAAATGCTTTCCCTCTTAATTGTTAATTTTTTTTAAGAATAGTATAGGAATATAGTGTCCTAATGCCACAAAGATAAACACAGAAATCAAATTATTCCATAATTTAAATTACTGAGTTGGTCACACCCCTTCACTAAATATTTGTTTAATCATTTTCCCCTGCCTCCATCTTTTTAAGGCCAGGAGATCTTATCATATCTTATCTGATAGAACAACTTGTCTGGAAATAAAACCAACTTTCCAGTAATAGTGAAGCCTTGCAGTCTGATAGTCTAAAAATGGATTTGTAGGCTGTAACACAGTCATGAATTAGTGCAAAACAAAACCAAAACAAGTACAAAACAAACCCAGCTTCCCCACACACATCCCCAGAGGGGTTTGACTTGTTTGCCTGAGCTGTTTATCCCAGACGTGGGCATATATAATAAGAGGAGCTTATTACCTTTCCTTACAAATCCTGCCTGGCTGATTGGGGATTAACCTCCCATTTTCCATGCTCATTGCCTCCAGCTACAGCTGTGCATACTGAGCACTTCCACAACTCAGACAGAAAAGGGCAGAAGATCAGCTCAAATGTGCTGTCTTGGGCAATCGAAGAGCTAGACATAGTCATTAGGTCCTCCCTAAGTCCCCTCTTCCCAGAGTGGGACACATTCACATATTAATCCAACCCATTAAAAACAAATCTGGATGATCCAGGCTGTGATGGTCTCTCTTGCTCTTCCTGTGTATCCACCAGCTATTGACAGAGGCCAGAAAACTTGTCCTCCGAGATGGATAAATGAATCCCCTTTCCCAGAAGGACAAAAGTTTATTTAACTATATTACCTATGTGAAAGCTGTCCAGTAGAGAGGGGGAAAAGGCTCTAACATCAGAGAACACTGGTAAGCAGCCCTGCACAGGCTTTCTGTTCCATTATTAGGAGTTTGGAGGTCAGTTTTCTCCAGATGGAACAACTCTGATTTGCAGTATTGACACCCACCCTAGGTAGATATAAAGAAATTCAAATGTCTTTCACTGAGGCATATAATCCTTACCTGACTGCCTGAAGTAAAGCAAATACAGAGCACAGCAATAATTCAAACACAGGGAAGTTAGCCAGGCAGGAAGAATGCAAATGGTCTTTATGATCTTGTTTATTTGACTGTATGGAAGGAAGGTCTGGGTGTGATGTTTATCATCAGATCTAATAGAGCAGTGTCAAATCTTGAGCAAGTGTTCTGCAAATCCTTTAAAGCTGAGGAATTTTTCCTGACACAACAGGCTAAAAATGTCAGCCCTGCAGAGAGGCAGGAAAAACAAAGGGAAGGCTTAAGCAAAACCAGAGAAAGTAAAAGATGTTCTTGGAAGACTTGTCTGTGGGTGTTGTGGTTTCTTAAGCTGTCTGTGCCATATTTCTGACTACAGTGCATTAAACAGGGAGGTTATAGAAAAGCAAACCTTTGAGAACAGGTCACTGAGAACAGGGCACTGATTGGTTTGGTTGCTTGTTGAAGATTACTACAGAATCCAGAGGTTTCCCTTCCCATTTAAGGTGACTTTATATTTATATAAAAAGTAAATTTGAGTGTCCAGTAATCACATTAGCTTAACTTTCTATACATGCTGCTCTTTTTCCAGTAAAAAATTTCATTCATTTAAAGGAGAATCTAGAAAAGAAAAAAGACAGAAGGCTTATATTGTTTCAACTAATTCTTTTAAGTCAAAATGAGAGTGTGGAAGATAAAAATTACTTAATTATACAAATGTGAAAACCCATTAAATCTGTATATTAGAAGCACACCAATAGACTTTCTTTAAATTTCTCTGTTCTCAACTCTGTGAGGTGCAGTGAATTTTACTCTGTGCATATTGATTCAACTCTTCCCCCCCCACATACACACCAAAACTGGCGTTGGATTTAAGAAAAGGAGAGGTCTGGGATTTTATAATTACTTTCTGTGCAATGAAAAGGTCTGGATCCATGCTGATCCACTCTGTACATCTCTAAAGCAATTTATTGTTTTTCAGCCTCTTAATAAGCTTCAGGGGGAGCCAGGCAGTCAGAACTCTTATTATTCAACTGATGTCAAGGGCTTCATTTCACAAGATCTCCCTCTTTGCTCCACATTTCTTGCTGCCACTATTTCTAGGGCAGTTTCTTCCCCAGTGACCATTGTGACCTGTGCCTCTTGTGCCCTCATTGAGCACCACTGATCAGAATCTGTTCTGTCTTCAGTCCTATCACCAGGTAATTACACGCATTGAAAAGATACCTCTGAGTCTTGATCTCTCCAAGTCAAGCAGTCCCAGCTCTCTCAGCCTCTCCTCGGTGACAGATGCTCCAATCCCCAACACTGAAATTAAAAGTGAAAACAAAATTAAGGATGGCCATTATCCGAAATAACAACCCTTTTTCTCATAAACTGAAATAACAGTTTTCATAATAAGGTCTTCATGAATTAAACAGTGGGACAATGACAGAGGTAGATCAACAGGAAGACGTGGTAATACATTCAGGGAAAGTTACTACACACAGTGCCTGATAAAAACTTGTCATTCAGCGAGGTACGTGCGAATTTGCGCATGCACAAGATGATAACATGAGCTCTGCAATTATTACTCAGAATAAAAGGACTTTATCAGCAGATCTCAATGAGTGTGTTACAAAGAACTAGAGTAATTTGTAAAATTGGGAACTGGGACATATAGTTGCAAAGTGACTGACAGTCATTCAGAAGGCCAGTGTCAGCTCTGGGAACAGAACCAAGGACATTCTAATCCCTGGGCAGAAATACTAAGAGTTACCACTTTTTTCTTCTCCCAAAATGTGGTTCTGTAAATGAGTCATTATCTTGATCTAGGAGCATTGTTTTTGAGGCCTTTGTGCCTATTCATTTCTTAGTGTTCCTGTGAAACAGATGATTTTTATCCCCCCTGTGATTCCTGCCACGAGAACATCTGTGCATGGGGACAGACAGAAAAGTCCCCAGCGTACAGATCCTATTATCCAGCCACCAGAACGTGTAATGTTCTCTCTGCAAATCACAATGGGTTTGATTCAACAACTTAAATATAGAAACCATCAATTCCCAAAATGGCTAATTATTTTTGAAAGGGATACATTATTACTGTTATTTTTTTTTTTTAGAAAGGCAAATACTCAGGAAACAGCTGTTTTGCAGCCGTGATACTTTGGAAATGTTCAGGATCAAAGATGACTGGTACTTGTTTAAGACACATAGCTACTCTGCTAGCAAGAACCCCAGGGCAATAAAGAATGGTTTTAGGAATGCTTTAAATTCTAACAGATCCTAGAAACAATTCAGGAAACTGCTAATATCCAAAGATTAAAGGCACTTCTGCTGATCCTGGACACCCTCAGTACCAACATCCAGGCAGGCAGTAATGAGTAGGGAAGTGCTGAGGAACCATTCTTTTTCCAGCTGTGTAGTTCCTTGACTAAAGCTTCTTTCCAAAGCTTTTTGAAACATTTGCTGCTGAACTAAAAGTTTCAGGCAAGGTGAGATGGTGACTTCCATCCAAACTGCGTTTGTATTTCTAATCACAGTGTGCTTTAACCTATGCAAATGCTAAAGTCTTATTTCCTGGGGATGTATGCCCAGTTCTTAAGACCAGACGCTTGCAGTAAATTTAATAATTGCCTAATTCATCCTTTGGTATCTCACCTGTGAGCAAAACCCACAGAATCACAGAGTCTTTCAGTTCAAAATAGACATTTGCAGATCAAGTGCAATCCCCCTGATTTAAGCAGGGTCAGCTGGGACAGGTTGAACAGGACTGTGTCCAGTTGAGTTTTGAGTATGTCTGAGACTGGAAACTCCGCAATTTCTCTCGGCAAAGCTGATGCAGTGTTTGATCATCTTCAGGGTTAGAATATTATTTTTTTGTATATGTTTGAACAGAATTGGCTTTATTTCAATTTTTGCCCATTTCTTTGTGTCCTTTTACTGAGCTCCACTAAGAAGGGCCTGGCTGCAGCTTTAGCCCACCATCAGGTCTTTATGCACATTGATAAAATCACCCCTGAGCCTGGTCTTCCCCAGGTTGAAAAGCTCCAGCTTGCCAGGCCTCTCCTCACACGACAGATACATCAGCTCCTTAATCATCCATTTGACTATTCCTGGATTTGGTCCACTAAGTACCTGAGAGCCCAGAACAGGACCCAGCATTCCACATGTGTCTCACCAGTGCTGAGTAGGTGAATGGGCAAACTACATAAGCCTTATGTACTAAGGATATAAAGTTTCTTTTAAGGAAAGAGTTTTCCAGGGATTTGTAGGCTTGAGGCTAGTATCAAAACTGGGTAATTACCATTGCACACTCAGAGCTTTGTCAGGTTCGCTGCCTTCTTTTATTTTCCTTTAACTTTGTACTTCCCCCACACTCTCAAGTGAACTTATTCTCAGTTTTAAAGGTGTTTTTCAGAAATATGGAAGCCAACAGCTTCTAGTGTTAAAAAAGAAGCTTGAAAGCAATAGCAGTGCTGTTCAATGGGGCTTGTGGTGAGACCTGGAGCTGCAGATTTCTGTGCTTACAGGGCTTTAATTATGTACCTCTATGCTAGTGGAAAACTGCAGCAGAACACTCATCAAAGGTCAGTCTGCAGAATTTGTACAACATTCCTCTGTATGAGACAGAAATAAACAAAATTACCTGCCCCAGGCACCAACTAACACAACTAAGTGAAAGAGGTCCCACCTGGCCAGGTTCGTCCAGACATAAAAGAGATTTATTAAGTGGCATCACCTCTGCAAAGGCTTTGAGAAAAGGCCTTTGGTGGGACGATGGGAGAGGAAGGAACTGGGTAATTTAAAAAATAGGCCCGTAAATGTTTTGATTGTGTTCCTATTGGTTTCAGTGATACCTTTCTCTTTAGGAGAAGACACCTTGGCTTTAGGGGAAGGCAAACAAGGTTGAATCCTCATTGTAACACAGGTTCTCTCAGTGATGCTTTGCATATCTTGTCCTGCTGAAATTTTGCCCTCAAAGCTGTTGACTCCCAAGCCTTAAACTCAAAGCTCTGGGAAAACACACCTCTCAAGGTTTTGTTTTGCCCCTGAGAATCCTCCATTCCCTCTCAATTTACTGCTTTTTACCACTGTCTAAAATAGAGGGAGTGCTGGACTCTGTGCCTTGACATCCTTCCCCATTCCATGGGTTGATCTTTATTCTGTCACCAGACAGCTGGTACTGAAATTGGAAGCATTTCTGGCACCCCTGGAAGGTCACTTCTGCTATGTACAATACGAGCAAGCAGGTGCATAAAAGGAGCTGATGGACTGACAAGCTCTGCCCTTTCATAAAATGACACTCTGAAGCATCACATCAAATAGGACTTAATAACAACAGGTCGATATCACCCACCTTGTCAGCGCATGAATCCTCCAACCTTTGTGGAGACTATCAGGAACTGGAAGCAGGGGCTGCCTTTTATTCAGGAAGTGGTGACAGAGTCCTGATGCACAGTATATAAAGTTGCATCTTCAAAGTTATACTGCCGGGTATAACTCTTCTTTCATGAAGAGTCCCAAGACTGAAAATGTGGGGAAGAAAGTGAAATCGTTTAATAACAGTATTAAAAAATACAAGCACGTCACAAAATCAAAATTAAAGGTGAAATTATTGGTTACAAAAAGGTTTTCTTGCATTTTTGCAACAGATTTTTTTCTTGTATACCAGAGAAAGCCACCCAAAATAAACCAAAGAAATCCCAATTTGAAATGGGGAGATAATATATAAAAACTTTAACTCCTGCAATAGCCACTCTCAAAAATATACTATTAGAGGAACATGATAACTTGCATCATTATCATAAGGATACTTCATGTTCTAGAGGATAAAGAATAAGTCTAGTAATAAGTCTTAATAATTGTGTTTCTAAAAGTGAGTTTTCAGAATATTAGAATAAAAAAATTTGAAGTTTGTTAAAATGTAATTAAATATTAGAAGGACTTTGCATTTCAGGGAAATATTCCTGAATTCAACAGAAGATGATGAACAATGTTATCACTAGGGAACTATTTGCTATTGATTGAATAAAAGGTATTTTTATTCACTTGAAATAGGCTAACAGTCAAGCACTATTAATTCTGTTCAGGGAGCATGCTTAAAGTAGTACCATATAAGAAAATGCAGTGATTCACTGGGTCACAAAACACCATTATTTGTCTTTGGTTTCAAAAAATTTTCACAAAAACCAGATTTTAAAAATAAATATAAAATTTTCTATTAAAAAAACCCCTGTATTTGAAACTTTACCCAAACTCTTAGTAATAGAAATTGGTGATGTAAAGAGAGTTTTAATAAATGAAAAATTGGAGGTCGTGTGATAGTAACTTGTGGTGACCAGGTATTCCTGCTACAGTTCTAAGAATGCTCAAAAACAGACAGGACGAAAAATGGTTTAGGAAATCTGATCTGAATGCAAAGATGAAGTGCTACCATGAATTTGCACATAATCATTCCTAATAAAAAGACAGCTTAATAACAGCTGAAACTCAGGCAAAGCTGGAAGAGGGAATAAGGTTATATTGGCCAGGATCACTCTAACACAGGTAATGTCACCTCAGACATCTAAATTAACTTCTTTAGAGCTTCTGAGAGTATGTTTATATAGTATTGCAACATGTCATCTCAACAAATCCCTGTCTATCCTGCCTGTTCTGTGTCTGTATTTTGAGAAAACACTATGGGGGCTATTTTGCTTCTAGAACAGATTCAGCCCATGTAGCAAAACTGACTGAAAAACTGAGTAAATACCCTGCTGAGCTCCAAGTTTTTTGAGAGACTACAGTGGAGGGTAGGGTTTTTTGGGAACACCTTTGAAATAACAGCCTTGGCAGCACCTGTCTCTGCTGGGTCTGACAGTCTGTCAGAGGGGTTGTGTTCAGCCCAGGGTGGTTTGGAAAGGGCCTGCCCTTGGAATCAAGAATGTGCCATCAGCAGTGCTGATGGGTGGAGAAGGAGAAAAGGAGAAAGAAATTAGAGTGCCCCATTTTTTTTATTTGTCCTTGTAAATCTATGGCTGTTGGGAATAGTTTTAATGTATCATGGGCTTGCAGAAAGAGTTCTAGACTTGTACTGTTTGTCTAATGCTTCATCTTTCATGGAACCATAGCATGGTTTGGGTTGAAAGGGACCTTTAAATGTCATCTAGTTGAACCCCTCTTGCCATGGGCAGAGGCACCTTCCACTAGAGGAGGTTGTTCAAATCCTCATCCAACCTGACCTTAAATATTTCCAGGGATGGGGCATCCACCACCTCTCTGTGCAACCTGTGCCAGTGTTTCATCATCCTTACCATAAAAGAATTCTTCCTTATACCTATTCCAAATCTACCCCATCTCTCACTTTGCCTGATTCTGAACTTCCATCCATGCTGGTTGGTAATAATTCTGCTATTTATGGAAAAGTTTTTATAGGTACCCATAAAAATTCTCTGGATGGCCTAAGTGACAGTTAACACAACTAAATCTCGTGCTTTGCATACCAAAATTCACCTTACAAACAAATGATCCTTTTGCTGCCCCTTTTCAAAATGGAATGACAGAGTAAATAATTTTTTAAATGGAAAATATGTCGTTGCTAGTCCCTACATATGAACATAAATGTTCATAAATTGTATCATCAATTTGTTTGAGATTACTTATATATGTAAATGAATACACACCATGCACTGAAATGCTTATACCAACATATTCTAGGAACCTTTTTGTTAGTTCAAGAAATTTTTGGGTTGTAGTGTCATTTATGTGCATTGCAGATTTTAATGTCTCTTTGGGAGACAAGGAATAAAAAAATCAGTATTAAAAGCAGTGTACATATTGCTTTTTCACTAATGAGCCATACTTTTATTTTAACTCTGGAAACACATGAGAGATAGCATCTGTTTTCAAAAGATATCATATAGGCTGAGAGAAACACAAAAGCAAACAATATTTGAACTTAGTTAATTACAGTATGAACCAGGATTGTATTAATAATAAACTTTTCTCAGTGTTCATAGTGCAAGAAAAAATATGTTGCCTGCTGACAGAATGTTGGTCTGGAGAAGAAGATCAATGGATTCGTGGCTATTCCTTACTGTTATTTATTTGAGAACTGATCCAGTTTGAACAGAAGTCCATTTGACTCTTTATCATCTTTCTCTTACCGTTTACTTTCAAATAAATCTCTTGATGAAATAGATTTTCTCGTGGCTGGTAGAGGGATCTGGTTGATGTAGCAGTTTCTTTTTCACCTTAATTTATGTGAATTTTATTAAGTCAGGAACATTATGCATCTTACAGTTAGCACTGGCAAAAGCTCATAAAAGAACTCCCAAAGGTACCTGTCAATATTTTACCCTTGCAGAAGGTTGTAGAATCTGATCCTGGCTGATCAGGTAGTTAGGAAGGGAATGGACAGCACAGCTAAACAGAAAGATGAACCAGAGGTGCAAGTTCTCCTTTTGGCCTTTTAGAGGGACTATGGAACCAACAGTTTCTAAGACCTGAATTTTTGTTGCTTGCTGTGGCTCAGCTTGGTCCCAGGAGACAACAGGGCAGGATTTCTGGAGTGGTACAGCAAACAGGTTGAGTAGCTGCAGCACTTGCAAACAGGATAAAAAACAGTGGACTCTGCATTTCTTCCAAATTATGACAATGGATGCACTTCCTGGTGGGGAGATGGTCTGAGAAGGGCTGGAAAACACAGTGTCTTGTGAAGGTTTGACTTGGCTAAAGGGAAATTGAGTAGCCAGTCCAAGAAAACAAGGGGCTGTACTGTGCTGTCTTTCATGGTTGCTGCTCTCCAGACACAGACTGTGAATTGGGCCAAAGCAATTTGTTTTGAAATTAAAATCTTTTACGTTATTTCCATTTCTAGAATTCTTCAAATTTTCAACCCATCATAGGCTCTAAAATTGCTTTCATGCATGGTGTGACTGCAGAGTAGACAATCAACTTGTATAGCACTTAACTTTTAAAATCAAATTTGTTGTTACTGTTTGTCAGGCCAACTTGTGGGTATTTACATTTGTCAACATTGAAACAACTTGGTTAAATGTCCTTTTAAAGGTCTGAGTCCTTTTCAGTGCTGAAAATATTTGTGATTTCAATCACAGGTGTTTTTTCTTGAGTCAGTGTAGGTTTAACTGTGGTCAGTGAATAAGCATCTCTGGTAAGAGCAGAGGATCAGAGGACAACCACACACCACAGATTTTCCTTCCATTGTCTCTACAGTCTCATGATTACAGGAAATTCAGAGCCATATTTTACTCACTTTAAAAGATTCCAAAGAAAAAGGAAGAGCTTGAATTATTTAAACTTTTCCTTTCCTACTTTGCATTTGAACGCTTTTTAAAAAAAAATTTATTCCTTTTATTTTTAGAATTATTTAATTGCAGAATTTTATTTCGCTGTTAATGTAGATAAAAACCTCACACAAATCTGTTTCTTTAACTAAGAACATTGCCGTAAAAGTCAATTATAATTCTCCAAAACTGTAGGAATTTCCAGGACATTTCCAGTGCTCGTAAGAAGCAATTTTTTTTCCTCAGAAGTAAAATGAAAACTAATCTATAATACACTTACTTTGACTGTTTTCAGCAGATTTTCTGCTTGCATTCCATGTATTTACTGCTGAACCAAATAGTGACATAGATTTTGAGACTTTGGTTTACAGACTACATGCCAGGTAAGCAATCTGTTATCTGTTATTAAGTCATGCCCTATAATTCTGAGTGCTCTGAAATAATGAAGCTTTGAGAGATAAGGTTTCTCAGTGCTAAACAGAGAGGGTGCATGATCCCGATGGTCTGTGCAAATGTCACTGCTTGAACACCTCCAGAAGGTCTCTAATTACTTATCAAGTGCAGGGAGGAGACTTTGCACAAGACTGTACTTATCCTTCATCAAGGGTGAAGGCTGTGACAATTTCTGACATTTTCTTTCGGTTTGCTTGACTTTTTTTCCTTTAATATTCGAGTTAACAGAAGACTCAGAGGAAAACTTTGCTTCCAGCTTGTGATTTGCACTCTCAGTAAGATCACCAATTCAATGTGAAACTGTATATTATTCTCCAGGCATTTAAGGATGCATGAGGTTGGACTGGGGCCCTTTTAAATTAGTCTGGAACCATTTTGCACAATTTAATATTTTTTTTTCACTCTTACTGTGACTCTTGTCTAATAGATATCATTTTCTTATGCCATTTCCATTTAACTTAGCAGGTGGCTCTGACTTGATTTGGGACTGACCCTGAATTGTCCTCTTTACTCCCCATGGACTTGGATGTGGGGAATGGGTTGCTCAAGGGTTCTTAAATAGTTTTAAAGAGGGTTCTGGACCTGGAAGTAGTACAAAATCATGTGGAAAGAATTACATATGCTTCTCTACTAAATTCTCTTATTACATAGGTAAGATTGCATTGCCTTTTGATGTCTTCTTCAGAAATTTCAGGCTCCAATGCTATGTATGGACTGGACCTCTGGAATTCAGCACAGCACAATATGGGAGCTCAAATCCAAATGGACATTATGATGCCCAGGTCCTTAATATTTTTTCACTTAAAAAATAAAAACTTTATTGGGAATTCAGCTCATCCAACACTTTGGCTGCCAGCTCTTGGTTTGGTTCTGTTTTTTTCTTGATACATGAACAATCACAGTATAATCACTCCCTTAACTGAAAAGGAAGAACACAGAATCATATTAAACACATAAAACCAATAATATTGAAGTGCAAGTGTTAAACTTGAGTAATTAAAAGTGTTTTAAGTTTGACTGAAAATTTTCTAGTGTTATTATTGCTATTAATACAATAATAGGTAACCATTAGAAATATAATATAAACAATACACTATAATAATGATAAATCTCTTCCCCAAATGTCTTTCACCAGTATTTACAGAACACAGAAGAAGAAAATGGAAAGGAATAAAAAGAGGAAATGGATTTTTTTTCATGTCAAATTTAAACCATTAAAAAAATATCCATAAAACAGTTACCTTCTCCAGTGACAGTAAATGAACATATAGGTACTATCTTTTTCATAGAAGAAATTGCCAGGAAATTCCACTGTATTCACAGGTGAAGAACAACCTGTTACCCAGACACAGATCCGTATGACGTTTGTTGAGTTACTGAACTGAACAGTGTGAGTCTTGCTGGCTCCACAACAGTAGCATTAATCTGAGGTTATAAAAATTAAATTACTTCACTTAGAAACTCTTTCCCTTGACATCCAAGGCTTTCTGTTCTATTAAACTGTCTTTATATTCACACATGAGTTTTACTTTCATTAAAATCCCAGCCATATTTAAAGTGAGAACTTTGTGATTGTCTCCTTTTCCTGCTACATAACCTTTCCTATAGTCTTGCAAAGTGGGACTCTTCTTTAATCTGTTTTTTAGATGAAAAGGTCACCACATGTATACCAAGAAGATATCTTTTGCAGAAATATTGTCTCTCCAGAGATTTATTCTAATTGTTTTTCTAAAGTTAAATAGCTGAAATGTATTTTCAAACTCTAGATCAAAATAATTTTCTATTAAAAAAAAGCATTGCAAACCCCTTCTGTGCTTTAAGCCATTTCCTTCAGAATATGGCCCGAGACAATCAGAACCTGTGACAACATCTGTCAATCATCAAATGATGGGGAGAAAAGCTGCCCAAAACCTGTAAATACTGCAGGTAAAAACATTTTCATGTGCCACATATAATGAAAAAAGCAATCTGATCCTATCTGTCAGAGAAAATAAAATGCATTATAACATTGCAAAATCATTTGCCTTAAGTGGTTTGTCACTATAATAACGATGCAATTTTATTTAACTCAATCAGCAAACCACTGCCTTAATCTCACTAACCTCGGTGATACAGCAGTTCTGCAGAGGAGAGGTCAGAACAGCTCCATGCCAGACTGCTCAAGATAATCAGATTATTAATGGTGACTTTTTCTCTCCCTTTACATGATTCTTTTTCTTCTGTTTTTTTCTGCCTTTTTTTTTTCAAACTGCAAACCAATTTACTCACCAAGCCACCATCCTGAAACTTCATTTCTAAAAGCTTTATTTATTTAGCACAAGGTTGGTCATGTCAGCTGCTTTCAACAATTCCTTTTGTACCTAATGCAAGTAATAAGTGACTGATAAAATATACAGACTGTTGCCACAAGTGCTTTGGAGTGGGTCTTTTTCCACTTTGAAGCAATACAATGTACCTTATTTAACTTCTAAAATATTAACAGGTTTGCATATATTTCCCAAAGGCACTGTATCAAAAGTTATAATCTAAACTGGATATAGTCTAAATCCTTTTGATATCCTCACTCAAGTGTATTGCATCTGAATTTTAATGTCTGGATTTGCTTTCAAAGAGTGGTTTGTTGATAATGTGTGGCACGTGGAAGATCCACAACTACAATTGGGAGGCTGGATGAGGTGATCATTTCAGCCCCTTCTAGCTCTGGGCGTGGATAGAGCTAACCCTCTCTGTCCCCAACTGGTACTAGTGTTACTTTGCTGATTTAATCTGAATAAAGTGCAGATCCACCTTGTGCTGCAGTGTTTGTGGAGAGGGAATGTGTAAGGACAGTAACTGGCAGTGCTGGGGGGGAAGTCTTTTCTCTGTACTTACCCATGTGGCCTCAAGTTGTGCCAGGAGAGGTTTAGGTTGGATATTAGGAAACAAATTCTTCTCTGAAAGGGTGGAAGAGGCTGTCTAAGGAGGTGTTGGAATCACCCTCCCTAGAAGTGTAATGCGCCACTTAGGGACATGGTTTAGTGGTGGACCTGGCAGAGCTGGGTGAATGGTTGGACTCAATGACCTCAGAGATCTTTTCTAACCTCAGTGATCCTGTGATTCTGTGATTCTATGGATGACAGGCTGGGATTTTAGATCACAAAGGAGGAGAAACAAACCCTCCACTGGTGCAGTCTCCTTGGAGACTGTACAACAGCTTTGTGAAGTTTTGCTGTAAAAAGGAACACCTGTGCTTAAACTTGCAGAGATTTAAGTCCAGATGGATTTAGTAATTCACATTTCTAATTTTAAATGTACTTCCCGCCCCTCCCCCCATTTTAAACAAACATAATTTTTCCTTCTTGATTTTCTCCCACTGGCTGTACTTTTCAGCTGTATTTGCTTCTTGTCCTGAATACACTCCTTCCATTGCCAAGCCCCCATGACTCAGAGCTCATTTTACAAAAATCAGGGCTGAACAGCTTTTAATCCTGTGACACGTGAATGTGAATAGAAGAGAGAATAGAGAAGAAAAAACCAAACCCATCACTTCCACCCTAAGACATCAGAGAGGCAAAGGTTCAGGGAAATGCACATCATGGCCTTTCAGACAAAGAAACCCCGTAAAATTGCTGCTGTAGCTCCTCTGCTGTACTTTGCTTTCCCCCCACGTGAACTGCAATGCTGATGCCACAAGAGGGAGCAGGAACAGGGATAGTTTTCCACTTTCCTTTGTGATTATCCCAAGGTCTAATGGAGAGCTCTGCAGGTCTGATCTTAGGGCTTACAAAAAAACCTCAGGAAGCAAAGTCTCTTCAGAACTATGGATGGACTTGGCTGATGCAGAAGCCAAGAAGCAGATAGAGCAGCAGCTGTTGAGCTGTAGATGTTGGAAGTCCTCGTACATTTGCCCCATATTCTTCTCCTCAGATGAAGATTTCATCTTCTGTGGCTACACAACAGTTATAGAGATATTGGAGCTGATTAGTGAAAACAAGAGAACTGTAAACTTAGGCATATTGAAAATTTGGACTGATATTGAGTGGGTTTAGCTGCAGCAGTTTCATGTGAGCTTCTTGCCCTCTGCACTCATTTATGTCCATATGTGTAAACTGACATACTAGATTTAATTTTATTTAATTTTACAAGAAACAGATAACCCAAATCCATCACCTTTCAATTTGGCTTGTTTATTCATCTGTTTCAGATGCGTGGTGATGACATGCAGAGATAGTTAAGATTAATGAGTGGCTGATTAGTAGCTGAGTTTGCATATAGAAACAAAGCACCTGAAATAATTGCAGCAGGAAACTCATAAAATTTATTTTAATTGGTATTAGATGGTTTTGTTTGTTTTTGTAAGGGCCAGAGTGCTTACAAAGCCATTTTCTTTGTGCGACTGTAATAATACACAGAAGTGACCTTAATCCGAAAGAACAGGGTAGACACAGAATTCAGTAGCAATTCTGGTGACTTTTTCATTTGCTACTAGAAAGGCCTTTATTTTTGAAAGCATATAAACACGAGCTCAGCTTTAGGTATATCCTTATCTTACTGCACTGAATTTTGGCTGGAGAGAGATGTAAGCACAACAGCAGCCAAGTGGCTCAGATATTTTTGCATTTGATGTCACTAAACAACAGGCCATAAAGAAAGCAAAGTGCAGCTTATTTAAATTAATGGATAACACTGAAATTTTGCAAAGTGGATACAAGCTCACTGGGGAGCAGCTTTAAGCTGGTGAATAAAAGAAAGTTTCCAAATGTCAGATGAAATGGGAATGTTACAAAACCTGCTAGTGGGAATAATGGTCTGATAAAATAATCCTCAGATGGAGGAATAGAACTTGAGAAAATGATGAACAAGTTTATATGACACAGTTGCCTGTGATACCATCAAAGTAGTTCAGTGTCCTAAAAGATGTCTTCCAACCAATCCCTCAGGGCCTTGAAAAGTGGGTCAGCACCTAAAACACCCTTTCATATCACCCACATTTCACCTGGCTAGTTTCCAGGATAAATTACTTTTAAGGATAAACCACTCCTTAATTTCCTCCCACCAAATACTTTCATCTTACTTTGTAGTGCTCCTGTTGATTCCTGTGGCTCTGTTCAATAAGGGAGATCCGGAACTGACATAAATTCTGCAGTTACGGTGGTTTATGTGCATGAGAAAGAAAGTCAGCGAGAAAGTCACCTCTTTCCCTGATGATTTGTAAAACTGTCCCTAAAAGCATTGCTGGCAGACACAGCCTGTCTGTTTGGGCCAACTCTGAGACCACTCAGCCTGAGGATCATTTCTCACCTTTGTTGTTTTGGGGACTGTGTTCTGAGAGGCCTCTGCACAATGAAAGAATTGTAAATAGCTGGCTGGGAAACTGTATCTTTTTTCCCTTTCAATTCTTCTTGGTTCTTATACTGAAATATGATTCAGAATTCCATGGGGTTTGCTCCATGCATGATGCCTCAGGATGGACTTAATTCCTTGACACTAAAGAGAATCCCACTCTTAGCTGGAACAAAACAAACCTTGTTTCTTCTCCTCTCCCCTGTACTTCCCTCCCTTCCTCTCTTCCTTTTAGTTTCATTTCTCCATTGAAATACTTGTACTCAGTCTTTTGCTAGCCCAGTTCCAATTTTCCTCAGTAGATTGGTGGACACAAAATTTACTAAACCAGAATTCTCTAAAAACACTCCTTCATTTCCACACAGTCAAAACAACCACCACTTGTTTGGCTTCACAGAGGCTTTGCTTCCACAATTGCTATTCTAATCTAATGGGCATTGAATTCCCATTATCCTTGGGTTAATTTGATGACATTCCAATGGGGTAAGTGGCATTTTCTGGGAGAAATTTAATTTTCATTCCCAGTGGGAATGGGTTTCTAACCTTTCTAGAGTGATGTCTAATTATTATTTGTTGTCTGAAAAGAAAAGGGAATAATTTAATGCGGAAAAGGAGACATGGTCTAGTGAATAAAAGAGTCACTGATGAGCAAAGACATAATGTTACTTTTCCCTTTATTTCTTTTAATGGGGTTTGTTGAGTCAGCTGTTGAATGTTTCCAGATGTAGGTGAAATCATCCATAAAGAATTGTCACTGTTAAGCTATCTCAGTTTCTAAAATCTTAAATCTCAGCCCTCCACATTGCATCAGTTCTGACCATACAACTCTGCCAGCCCTAAGCCATAATTTTCACTCTGAATTTTTCTAATCATTTGCAGCCACAGGGGGAGCTCACCAGAAGCAGTCAGGTGCATCCCTCTTATTCATTCACAAAACCACACCCAGAACACCTAAGTTATCACTAGCAATTTATCCAGGCTGCTGCTTGCCAGAGTGTTTTGATATCAACATGTACTCTGACAGCCCTGGCAGCTCCCTGATCACTATGCAAATAAAATTAGCAACAATAAAGGTTGTGGGATGACATGTCTCATTCTGAAAGAATCAGCTATCTTCAGGCTAATTATTTTTGTGATAAAAGTCAGTCTTGATAAGGAGTCTAAAGGAAGAGAAGATAGATACACGTGGTAGATACATACAGAAGCTTTCTGTGTGTAGGAGACAGCATGACAAAAAGTGAAGTGTGGGTAAATAAAGCCAATTTGCTGAACTAGAAACACAGAAATAAAAAAACAGTGGGAGCTAAATGTGAAAAGAATGGAGAAAAAGAGTATGCAACTTTCAGTTCTTCCAGAATTGATATGAAAATGTAGATGAAATGCTAATTATATTTTTTTTCTCATACATTCATGGTAAATGTATAATTTATATTGACTCGGTTCAAACAGGCTTTTCCAGGATATTTTGTAAACCCCAACTGGGAATGGGAGGAGGCCAGGCCACTGTAAAATACAGGGTGTTAACTTCATTTTAAATGAAATCATGGAGTGTTGACAATTTTATGTCTGCTGTATTTGAGATTGTTGGCAATGTAGACTTAGGCTCTCCTATTTAAAGAGATGATGACTCATCAGAAAGCAAGAGGTTTCAAGCCCACCTGGAAGCTTGAAAAGCATGAGGTCAGGTATGAATCATGGTACTTGTGATTGGCAAGTCACGCTCACACATGATGAACACTTTTTGCCAGAGGCAGAAGAAAAAGTGCTGAGCTGGAGGGTAAATCTGGGGGAGGAAAAACAAAAGAGCAAACAGAATAAAAAACACTTTGATAAGTTCAGAAGACCATTTTCAATACTCTGACTTGCAATCCTGTTAGTCCTTTTCTTGGCTGGATTGTAGAGATGGAAAACTGGACCGTGAGACTGCCTGGGAAGACGAAGGAGACTGTGTCTGGGATGAAGAAGAACCGGTTTGTGACCTACTCTGAAAATGGGCTGATATAACCTCTGTGCTTTATAGATAGAGTGGGAAGCAGGTGCTTTGTGAGCATGACAAAAATGTGTATTTTTTATTAGAGAGACCTGGTCTTGGTGCCATGAGTAGGGTTGGGAGTTGCTGAGGTTGCTACAAGGCCATGGAGACACGGCCAGGTAAAGGTGATCTTCAGGGGAAAAAAAGGATTTAATTATTTTCATCAATAGTTTCTATTACTCTTTGATTCTGGAGAATTATGGTTATCTTAGACTTAGCATTGTCTGCCTTTCATGATAACCCAACAGAAAACAGTTTCTATTAATTACTATGATGTGCTGCCCTAATCATCACAATGCTCCCGGGTAAAGCTTATTGGAGTACAACCCTTCTGTTTAGCAAGGAAAAAAGGATTTTGATTTATTTCCACCCTGCCTGTAATGGTTTTGGAAAGTCTGTGTTCTGGCTGAAATCTGTGGGTTTGGTTGGGGATTTTTTTTCTTCTGAATCTTCTTTTGTCTGTGGAAGTGCAGACTATAATTCGAGGACAAGGTTGGATCTTCCAGTGAAAAAGTTGTGTGAAAATCCACAAATAATCAAGTTCATCCCTGATGGCTTTGTATCCAGCACAATAAATGTGGTCATAAAAAGACCATGAAGCCTTGGAAGTCTCCTTTGTATCTCTCTCCCTAAAAATTTCATCAAAGCCGACAGGACCCAAAGAAATGTGTTAGTTTTGACAGACTAACATGTTTTGCTGAAAATGTTCTGAACAGTTCTACTTCTGAGTGGGTGAAAGAGGAAAAAAAAGGCCATTTTCTTTCTGAAAAAAGTAATTATCCTTATACTTTTCAATGTATTGTTTTCTGAAAGTGATGTAATTCTTTCATGGAGGGCTATTGGAATTATGGTGATCATTTTAGCTTTCTGAAGTAATGAACAGCATAATGGAAACTAAACTACTCACTGAAAGGGATTGGGTGGCTGTCTCCTAGGAAACAGGAAAGAAAGGGTTTGGGTGTCTTTTAAAATGTAAATTATAGAAAATATACACATTCACAGTCACATGGTGAAAAGATGTGCCATAAAATGTGTAATTATTGCTGGAAATGCCACAGAATAGCATACAGGTTTTCTGGAAAACCTCAAAATCTTCCTTGTTCCAGGACCTGAGAGTTACAATTTCTTCCAATAGTCAAAATTTACTAAGGACTGGAATTAAAGCCAGGGTGAAAAAAAAATATTTGCCTCTTTCCTTAAAATAGCAACAACAGAACTGGACTTAGGGCAGCATCTGGATATTCCAGCCAGATAGCAGTGATGTACAGCAGAAGAGAAGGCTCCCTTGTGGTCTGGGCTTGATGCAAGAAGGGAAAAGTGGGAGAAAACAGCAGAAAAGGGGAGAAGTAGAAGAGGGAAAAACTTTGGGGAATCAGGCTTGTGTTCCTGCTGCTGTCAGGGAAGCAGAGGGGTGAAGGCAGAGATTTCTTGATGGAGCATCTCTTTAGAAAAGCACTTTTCAACTTGTTATAACTCCTGTCTCAGGGGCATAAACAGCAGCTGCCAGGAAGGTACTCCAGGGCACTGGAATAACAAAAGTGAGCTGCAGAGCCTTGGCTGTCTCACTGCCCATGGCAACTCCCTGCTGTGACTGTGCCTCCAGCCAGACTTTGATCTGCACCCAAAAGTATGCTGCCTGTAATTAGACATATCACACAGCAAGCCAGAATTTTCATGTAGAAATCTGTTAAGAATGGTCATAACAAAACCTTCAGTGACACCTTGCAAAAGGTTGTCTGTTTTTTGCAGAGTTCTCAAATTGTGGAAAGCTTTAAAACCTTCTACTTCTATTTCAGTTTTACAGGAAAAAACACCAGACATTATTGCATCTTTCCTTAAAAATGTAACTCTTAGAATTACAGAATGGTTTAGTCTGGGAGAGATCTTAAAGATCATCGAGTTCCACCCCCTCTGCCATGGGCAGGGACACCTTCCACTATCCCAGGTTGCTCCAAGCCTCATCCAACCTGGCCTTGGACACTTTCAGGGATGGAGCAGCCACAGCTTCTCTGGGCAACCTGTGCCAGGGCCTCACCACTCTCACAGCAAAGAATTTCTTCCTAATATCTAATCTAAATCCAGGCTGCAAGTCATCCTCCTTCCCCTTGGTCATTCTTAGTTCAAAAGTCTCCTCACCAGGCTGGCTGTTCTGTTGGCAGAGATGGTTTTTCCCCACTCATTCAGATGGAACTTGTCTCTTTCTGGAAGTTGTTTCCCTGGGGCAGGGAATGCCCTCAGATGCCCCCTGCCCCAGCCTGCCTGGGGAACCCCCCACCTCTCCCAGCCCCTGCATCCCCCAGGGAACCACCGACTGCTGCGCCCTGACACCAAACGTTATTGAATCCACTTTTGTCATGCTGTAGGAAAATAAACCCCACCTTATAAATAAGTATGATAACTGCACTAAAGGGTTTGTGAACAACACTTAATTTATCTTGGCTAGTACTTTTACAAGTGAGAAAATGGGAGGAATTGTTAAATAAAGGCTTGGTGTTCTGGTTGCACTAGAGAGAACCTCCCATTCCATATTTTTAGCTGCTGAATTTGTAAGATAACTGGACTTAGGTGAACCCCATACTTCAGCCAGCCCCACTGTCTTCTGTGGAAAAGGCTGAAAACAGGCAGGGGACAGGCAGCTCCTGCAGCTCTGATTCTATGCAATAACCTGACAAGGCACTGTTACTTGATTAGGAAATTGAGCTCTAAAAACTATGACAGCCAAGGCAGCATTCACTTAAATGGATTTGTCTTGAAGCAGTCAAATTAGTGAATAGGAGGAATTAGAAACCTAATTTAAATCCCAGGATATGAAACCATATACTTTGGTATTCTCCTGAGGAATTTTTGGTCTCATTAACACTGTATTTAGTTGGAGAAGCTGTTAGTATCTCAAACTACAAAAGGATTTGAAAAGCCTATTGAAAACTATAAACCCAATAATTTAATCCTTTTCTGTGTTTTGTAATATCATCTCTGTTGAGACTGAACTAAGTTGGTCTGAGTGGTCTTGTCATACTGAGTGTTGAATGAGCACTGAACAGAAGAGTCATTTCTTCTTAATGCTGTTTTCTTTTGACTTTTGGCCTTTGCTCCTTGGCTTCCTGCCACTTCCTCGTTGAAGTGAAGAGGATGAACTATGTGAGAGATACGAAGCAGAAGAACTGTGGAGAGCAGGGGCTGCTGTGAGCCCTGTCCCCAGTAGAAGAGAACAACACAAATCTTGCATATTTAGGTGGATTTGAGATCAGCAAGGTCTGTTTTTACCTCATCTGAGCACCTTCCCAGCATGAGGCTCCTGAGCAGAAGTAGACTCATGCTGAGAGGGGCCCTGGTTTTCAAGACTCCTGCTGCGAAAAATAAAACAAACCCTTTTTTGCTTTGATTTTATTTTTGGTTTTGTTTTTATTTTTGGTTTTCTTTGTTTGTTGTGCCATATGTTCCCCACCAGATGAGCAAAAGAAATAAAAATCATTTTCCTCAATATTAAGCCTTTCTATTCAAATCAGAACATACTTTACCCTGGCATTACTGAGTTTTTCCCCCTTCCTGGTATCACTCTGCCTTTTGTAGTCCTTGTAATAAGTGATCTTGAAGTCTCTTTAGAGTTGGCCATCTAACTTCTCCATTAAGCCAAACTATTTTTGTGTGAGATGGTTCTTTTTTTTCAGAGCTTAATAGAAACTGACATTCAAGTTCAGCTAAGTGCAAATAGTCTCTTTATCAATGAAATATTTCAGTATTTTAAAATTATTGTCTTTAAATATAAGCAGACATTCAAGAAGTCATTTTCTATCCCCACTTCTTTTTTGTCAGCATTTGCATAAGTAGTTCATAAGTTTGACTGCAACAAGGATTTTTCTGGATAAATTTATGAACGATTTCATGTTCAAGTGATTTCTTACAATAGTAATGAGGTGTCTACATTTTTAGGCGTCATCTCCATGCAGGAAGCACTGCACAGTTTATTATGGCACATATATGTGTATTTAATGCCCATACACACACGTGTATATGTATGTATAGGTACAAACCTCTCCAGAGAAATTTGCCATCTCAAGTGCTTAAGAACAGACCTGTCTTGAGTGTGACTGGGATAAATTTAATTTCCTTCCCTGTTCTTCTCATTATCTGGCACAGTGCAGTGTTTTGGATTTGTGATGAGAATAATTTTGATAACACACTGATTTTTAGCTGCTCCTGGGCAGCACTAACACTAAGTCAAGGATTTTTCATCTTCTCACACTGCCCTGGCTGGGGGGAACAAGAAGCTGGGAGGGAACACAGCCAGGACAGGCTGACCCCAACTTATCAAAGGGATTTTCCAGACCATATGGCATCATGCTAAACAACAAAATTAGGGTCTTCTGGCAGGGTGGTGACCAATTGCATTGTACATCACTTGTTTTGTATATTCTTTATTATTATTATTATTATTATTATTATTATTATTATTATTTCCCCTTCCATTTCTGTTCTATTAAACTGTCCTTATATCAACGCACGAGTTTACTTTCATTAAAAACCCCATCCATATTTAAAGTGAGAATTTTGTGGTTGTCTCTTTTTCCTGCTACATAACCTTTCCTATATTCTTGCGAATTGGGACTCTTTCTGGAATACCTTGTCTTGTTTTTTAGAGGAAAAGGTCATTATGCATATACCAAGGAGATATCTTCTGCAGAAACACTGTATCTCCATGATTTATTCTAATTGTTTCTCTAAAGCTAAACAGCTGCAATATATTTTCAACCTCTAGTTCAAAATTGTTTTCTATTAAAAAAACCCAAATAATCTGCAAATCCCAGCAGCCAAAGGCATTTGGTAACACACACACACATTATGTGATATATCATTACTATCAGAAGAGAAAACCATGAAGCCCAACAGTATGATTGAGCAAACAAAGAAAAACCAACCATAGAGAGTGCATTTTCAGTTTTGTAAATGATCGATGAACAAGTCATTGTAATCTTGAAAATCTGATGCTGTTCTTCGGTGGCAAAAAATAAGATAATTCTGGCCTAAAATTCCCTTTTAGATAAGTAGACACACTCGTTTATGTCTATATTTTCATGTCTGTGTACATTTGTGTGCAAGTATATTTGTGCAGACATAAAATTTTGATTCGTTTAACTTCCTGGGCCTTATTCATGTAAGAGTATTTGTAGCCACCTGCTAAAAATCGATGGAAATGAAAAAAACTTTCTCGTGACTGAAACACAGAAGGTGTTACACTATTCCTGGGGTTGGATATGTGCAGAGCATCTCCCACTGTGTCACACAGCACCACCAGTGTCACACAAACCACTTGAGATTAGGCCAAGAGTCCAGTCTTTAAAAATGTTCTGGCTGAATACTGTGTTGAGTCATCACCAAAGATCACATGCAGAATTAAGGACTCATTGATGGCTATTGTAAGACTGTAGTTTTAATTCCCTGATAAGAGTCTTTCTTCCCAGGTGAAACTGTGACTTATAAAAGAAAACACCTGTGTAAGTGAGGAGGTGAAAAGGGAAACCAATTAGGACCATTATTGCCTTAAAAGACAGAGATGTTGTCCTGAACAATTTGATCTATTGAATGGCATCACAGTCCATGGCAGGGGGATTGGAACTATGTGATATTTAAGGTCTCTTCCAATCATCCAAACCATTCTATGATCCTATGATATAACTAGTCACACAAGCAGAATTGGTGTGTGAGGCAGCAAGAAAAGCAAGAAAGACACCAGAAGGATTATTCAAGGTTGGTACCTGTGAAATTGCTTCTATCTGACATGAAGCTACCATTTATAATTAATAATTTGGCAAAAATCGGTGTCTGCAAACCAGTCCCAAGACAGAATTGGATTTCTCAGTCAGCATTTTCTGACCTCTGACTGATGCGGGTTTTTTTTGTCATAAAACTGGCTGCTCTCCTCCCTGGCAACAGCCCAGCTCTCACAGGTGGCTGGCTGTCTGCCCATGGACATGGTTCTTTCCGATGTCACTTCTAGTCTCTTCACCTCGAGATATCGTGAGATGGATCCAGGTCTATGGAAATAAGGTTCTCACATAATGCCACATTTGGGTTTCCTTCTACTCTTCACAGATCTGGTGTGCCTGTCTTGTTCACACTTTAAAAAAAGCCATTTGGAAAAGGAAGCACAGGCTGACTTCTAAGGAACTCAAGTGAAAGCTGATCTACCTCCTCCTGCTCTGCTATAAATCTGAAAAGTCTGTGTACAGTATTATGCCCACCAGCATAACTCTACAAAAGTTGACCAAGATGTCCCTTAAGAAAAGGTAAGTTCCAAGAAGGCATATACATTTCATACAGCCATGAAGAATTGTTGTTATTTCAATATATTCATGATAATATATTTTAATTATTAAATAAAATGTTTATTTCTTACAGCTTTCTTAACAATGAATTGCATTCTGCCTCCAGTGAGCTGCACAGTCTTCTCTCTGGGCTGAGCTACTGTGGTGTGGGGATTTGCCCATTTTGGAGAAATGACAATACTTGGCCAAATCCAGAGCCTTTAATTACAGATCTAAGGATCCAGAAATCCAGAAACTAAATTAAGGATCCAACTTCTCTACTAAGGAAAGTTGTTAGTTAGTATGCCTCACCCACCCAACAGAGTGTGTTGAGGAAAGCTGACCAGGCATTTTCTGACATTTTGTTGAAGGTATCAGATGAAACATTAAAAAAATAGTTCATTGAAACATCTGTATTCAGTAGCTGTTATCAAATCCAAGACAAGCTTCATAGAAAATGAGATAGGATGAAATTAAGATATTGTTTCCAGCCTTTTTCTTCCACAACTTCGTCAACAGTGGTGTGTGCAATGCCCACGGCTATGGAGTCCTGCTAATAAAATAAACAAAGCACGGCTGTAACAGGTCTGCTCAAGCAGCAAGGCAGCACTAAATACACAAACCTCAGAGTGGAATTCTGCTATTATCTAGCAGGTAATTACTGAGTTATAGTGTTGGCTGAAATGCAAATAACAGTAAGACTTTGCTATAACAATAACAGGTTAATTTTGATTCTGCGAAAAAATGCTGATAATTAGATGTTCATAGTGGCAACTATTCAAGCTATCAGCTTGAAACTTGAATGACATCATCAAGTCTCAGTCTTTTACATAAGGGTATATATGACCTTGTCATTTAATTCTTTTATGTATAAAAGAAATACATACTGGTGCAATTGTCTAAATGTTTGAACTGACTTCAACACACAAAGTGATCACGATCAAATGTTTCCAGACAATAGGAATATTTTGTGTTTGTTTGGTTTTACCATCAGCATTTTGTGTCAGCCAAAAAGTCAGCATTCTTCATTCTAATATCCACCTTTGGACACTGTAAAACTAATGAAAATTATTCTAGGTGTACAGTAGCCCATGCATCCTCTCTTCCTCTTATGTGCTCAGGAATGCATTTTCAAAACCATCTGCTGTTGCTAATGTGGGGTGGGATGTCCTTTAATGGGATCTCCAGGAGATTAATGGCTTCCTGACAATCTCTGATGCCAAGCCAAACAAATCCTTGTGTATCTCCCCATCAATCAGAAATATGCTGGTGAGTCTCTCCGTGCTCTAATCTGCTCCTCATCTTTTGAAATGGATTCAGCTCCATTTCTTAGATCTCAGCAGAAGGGATCTGAATTCCCTGCCTCGTGCAGGTTTTCAGAGTATCTTTACATTTTTCTGTGACTCAGCTCCTCAGCTGTAAGATGGAAATTTTACTATTTAAGTGGAGGATAGAAGCCTAAGGGCAAATGAAGGAGAATTCAGCTGCACCAACATATCAGTGAGAGCCACAGTGAACTGAGGCATTTTTGCAGAGATACAGCACAGCAGGGAGCCGGGAAGTGCATGAGAACCTGCTTTAACGTCTTCAAAAATTTTACATGCTTGACCCAGAACAACAGTGTTGTTAAAGTGTAATAGTTTTAAGTTATCAAAATACCTTCTTTAATTAAAAAAAAAAAACAAGCCACAACAAACAAAACCTCAACAAAGTAGAAGAGTAATAACTTTTGGAATATATTAAAGTTCATAAAGAAATAATAAAAATGGAGTCAGTCTATGTTCTGGCAGTTCAAAGTTTTGCTCTCCTACTAGCAACAGCTCAGGGATGGGAGTGAAAGCAGTCAGGAGGTAATCAGGGTCTTGTAGACCAAAATTGTCTTTCCACTGCCCAGTATTAAATGGCTCTGGATCAGAGATGGCCTTTCAGGTAAACTGAGTGCCACTTGGGTGAATATTGTGTTATCTGTGAGGTAACACCACAGTCCCGCTGCAGGTCTGGTGTCTCCAATTTGGTACTTGAAACATTCCTTTCCTCATCAGCATTGAAATAGGCCACATGTGCTTCATTTATGGATGATGAGAGACGGAATTACTTTTAAAAATGCCTAATAGAGAGTTAAAAATCCTACCAGAGGTAGTGGAATCTGCTGGGTTACTCAGGTTCAGTGCCCAAAAATTAGTTTGACAACTAATTTCGTTGAAATCAGAAGGGATGTAGTGCCTCCACGTCTTGGAGGAGATTTTATTGTCTATGAAATTCTGCATACAAGCTAAATTTTTTATTATTATTGTTTTGTAGTGACATTGAATATAATCCCACCATTATCATATTGAGACTGATTTGTAAAGTTACTCTGTGGCCAGTCTTGCAAAGTGAAAATGTGATTGTTGTTGCTATTGTTATTTATTTTAATAAGTAAAAATAGTGGGGAAACTGTGTAAAATGGTATTTGAGAGAGAAAAAGAAGCCTAATCAATATCTTTATTTGATCAACTACTCCCACTGAGATAGCCATCCCTCACACAACAGAAACCTATTTGAGGAACAGCTTTTTGGATATTTTCCTGTGCTGTTTTGATAGGAAGTAGATCAGTAATTGCAAAAGAACTCCTTTATTTAAAAGTTACTTAGAATAAAGGAATCTATGGGGAGCTGGACTCATCAAGCCTCGGGAGCCTCCCTGAGCTCCAGCGAGGGAACGAAGACTTGCACGCTTGGATTATTTCCTATCCTCCTTAAGAAAGATTAGTACTCGGGAGAAAAATATGCAAATGCATGCTAGCATATGTAAATGCAAATCTTAACATGTTTCCAGTTAATCTTAGCAACCACTAAACAATTGCCACCAATAGACTCCTACTGTGCTTTAAAGGTTTTGGCCACGTCTTTAAAAAAGAAGCAATTTCTTGCAGCCTGTTCCAGCTCGAGTAGAAGTTGCTCGGGGCAACAGTGCGTTAAGTAAAGGGCGATGTCTGCCTGATCTTTTTCTGTAATAAAGGATGTCAGGCCCGATTATTGCTGTTGTCCCTTCCAGCTCTCACACCTCAGAAATGACACACTTGCATGATCAGGCACTGATATGTGTGCCCTGGCTTTTTGTTGCTCTCTGGGGGGCATCACGTTACTGATGCAGCTCCAGCTGAACGGTTGTATAAGCAGGGAAGCTGGCAAAGAGTAGAGTGATGCTCTTTCGTGAGGGTTTGGTGTCCACAGAAGGTAGCAGCATCCCAACATGACTTCTTTCATATCTTTTTGATCCCAATACAGCTTTAGGGCAGGGAAAATGACAAAAGGTGATTGGGATCCTTAGTTTTGATGGATAATTTTCTTATTTTCTGTTTCTGATGGATAGTTTTCTTCTATATAGAAGAAATCATAAATGCCAGGTGTGCAATTAGTTTTTAATCCTGGTAAATTGACTTGAATGCATGATTTGAAGGTAGACTTAAAAATACAACAGGTCAAGGAAGGGGCTTGAGCACTCCTGTTTAATTGCTAGCAAACTTTCAGCTTGACTTTGACTCATGTCAACCTCCATTCTAGCCCACAAAGGGCTAAACCCTTGCCTAATTTGGAGGACAAGACCATTTAGGCGCTGTCTCCAATGGATAGTCTGGACTCTCTTCTGGGAGAAATACTGGTTAGGTACTTGGAGGCCACTGCTGCAATATCACTTGTCCCCAAGGCCATGGAAAACTCACAGGTTGATTTAGTTTAGGAGCACAGACATGCCCTAAAGGACTGAGTAGTAGCACCATCCTAGCAATGAGTAGAAAATTAAGTGTATGTTTGTAAGAGCAGAGGCTTCCTGGGCTGTTCAATCTCTGCTCTACGTGTACTCTCTGCTAACATGCCCTGCAGCAAAATGAACTGAGCTCACTGGCCTTGCAGTAAACACTGTTGGGTGCCAGATATTCTGGTACTATGAACAGAGTGTTTTGCTTCATATTCTCTTTAAATTGAGAAAAGTCCCATTCTTTGAGGTGTGTCTGTTGGCATCTTTATCTCTCCCGTGTGCTGCCTGGATCACTTGCAAGTCACTCAGTAAGGAGCTGGAAAGGAGTTGCCTGCTCCAGCCAGGTCAAGCTGCCAGAAGGTGTTGCACAGGGACAGCTCTCCATCTGGACTAATTTAAAGCTGAAAAAATGTGTGAGGTTTCGTGAAAAAAAGACATCAAGGAGAAAGGATCTTGCGGGTTATCCCAAGTTGCACGTAGATTTCCCCTAAAGTTGTACACTAAGATAAGGCAAGAGGTTGCTCTTTAGTAGTTGTCAATAAAACAGTAAGGCGTTAAAAGAAATTTAAAAAAATAATTTCCTTCAGGGAAAAATTGATATTGAAGACAGTGTTCCCACTCTTCTGAAAGAAGACTCTCAAATCATGACAGCATTTAATTGAGCCTCAAAACCAGGGTATGACCTTAGAGGGGTCACATTCCAGAAAGAGTTATTATTCTTGAACCCCAGACTGCAAAGAGGAGGATGTAGGAGAAATTTCTAGAAATAAATATACGACTTCATTCTTTTCCTGAATGAAATTAGATAACTGCCCAGCGTTCTAGTTCATTTTCGTGTTTACATATTGGATTTTTGAAATTAAGCCTAAAGGTTCTGTCTGATATTTAGGTATTCTGGTAAAATTTGTTAAAGAATATTTAAGTCTTTGACTTAGCTAACCCTTTGATCTTTTTCTAGTGGGGGTCATGAACAAAGTGGATTTAAAATGATAATAATGTTTCAACCACTTGACAGAATTCATTTTAGACCCTAAACATGGTCACAGAACTGATACTGCAAGCTGCAGGCCTCTGTCCCTCTCTGTACATACAAATGCAGTTGTAGAAGTAGACACAGATATTGCCAAGCTACTGATGTTACCGTGTTTTCAGGGGAGTGACAGCTTGGCAGATCTTTAGCAGTTGAAGGGAAAGACAAATCAGGGTCCCTGTGCTGCAGGGACAGTCTTTTATTGTGTGTTTATGTGCTCAACCTCATAAAGATCTGCTTTAGCTGCTTGCATTTTGTTTTCTGTCACCACATTTTTTATGGCACTGGAAGGTTGAAACAACATCTGTGAAGGAAACCACTGAAAGTGCAAAACATTGTATGAGAACTGATGTTTATTTTCAGGCCTGTTGGATTCAAGGTGAGGATGAGCTGATGCCCCAGAAGGACTCTTTATGTGTATGTGGCACGTGTTAAATTCCCTCTACTTGTTGCTGCAGCATCACTGATGTCTCATATCTGCAGAGGTGGTTTGTTACAAGAATTTAATATTAAGTCACATCAAAAGCCTTCAAATGTTTGACTGTTATCATATGAGTGGTTTATTTTATCTTTTCTTTCAGCAGTATATGTGACAAGTTTTTCATTTCTTTATTTTTGTTTCCATTTTTCTGTTTCTTTTGCTATTGCTATTTTTATTTAATCAAGGGAGGGTTTTTTCTGGGTTTTTTTTGAGAGAATTCAGATGACAACAAACAACTTAGAGCATCATTGGCTCAAATTTTTAACCCTGCATTTCAGATGCTCACAAAACACGTCAACAAAACAGCATAAGAGGAACCTAGAGAGAAATCTAACGTGACACTAGGTGGCTGTTTTTAAGGCATGAATGCATGAGAGGAAACACGTTTTGTCCAACTGAAAGCAATAGCACAGATATTTTCATGACGAGGAACAGCAGCTGCAGTGACCCAGTAGCTGCAATGAGAAATTACCAGTGTTGTCAGTTCTCATATCTCAGATAATGACCTGATCACCAGCTGAAGTCAGTTAGAAATTTTCCCCCATGGTGTATTACTGTCCAATTAGATATATTATGGGGTTTTATATGCCTTTTTGAAGCATCCCGTGTTGACCAGTGCTGGGATTATGAGGACTCATTGGATGGACCATTGCTCTGTTCTCAAATGGCAGTTCTGCATCCCTGTGTTTAAAGGAGGGAGATCATGAGTAATGTTTAATGAGGCGGAAGGAAAGAATTTGTACCCTTGAAAATTATTTGTTCAGGGTCACATTTTCCTGCCTGAAGCTCTCAATGATTGGTTTCTTGTAAAGCAAAGCAAGGTCCTCGTGTGTTCAGGCAGAGTGGAGGGAAGAGCCCTTCCACTAAATGCAGACCACAATAAATGAGCCCACCTCTTTCAAAGGAGACTGTCTTCATTCTGGCAAGGGAGACATCAGAAGAGTGACAAGACTGCTGAATAACTGGATAATACTAAACCTTCACTTTTTACATTATTAGGTATAGGAAAGGGGTATTCAGATGGCTGAAACACAAAATGTGAGAGCACATCAGTGTAGCACATACCCTTCCATTCCCTCAGCTGAGTGACTGATGAAATGAATAGTAAGGATGATCTGGAGGAGTAAAATATGAGATTAATGGCGTGGTCAAGTCTGAATTACCTGAACTTGCCTCTAGTGTTTACAAAGCTTTCTTTGACTTAGTCATATCAAAATTTGCAGACATGACAAGGGACATCTGCTTCAGTGGAGTACAGAAGCATGTGTGGATGCCATGTATTACTTTACACTGCTGTTGTTTCTGTGACTCATCTGGGGAGATGCCAGGTATCAACTGGGGAAAAAAGGCTTGTTTTGGATAGTCCTATTCTCAGTAGTCCATAACATTACCACTAGCAAAGGGTAGGCTCACTTTAACAAGGGGAAATCAAGCATTTTCATAATGTTCCAGAGTTTACACAGCCTGCCATCCAAACCCCTCATCTGTAAGCCAGCTCTGGGGCACTCAATAGCTGATGTGACACTGAGCTCAAGGTAATAAATAGGAGATGCAGAGAGGCACTTAATGTCTGACTCTGCATCTGCAGCACAGTGTACCCTGATTTTCACCACGGTTTCTTCCTTGCATCTTCAGTGGTCCCAGACCAGGGGAGATCTCACCACCTCAGCTCCAGCTGAGAGGAATTGGGTAATGCACCTTTCTCTTTGCTGCAGCCACAAACACTGCTCACCATTCTCAGCTAAATGTAAAGGTAGATTTTATATATCTGCTGCAGGCATGATTTAATGTGTCCTGTGAGACTAAATCAATGCAGAAAATATGTTGCTGAAGGGGACAGTAAGAGGGAAAAATGTGACCAGTAACCTCAGTGCTACCTTCTGGTGCAGGTTTTATCACAGCAGTGAAGTCCACTTGGAAAGACTAAATCGGTGTGAGAGTTGGATAATGAGAGCAGAGAACATATTCTTACAACACCAACCCTCTCTGAAACATCACTGACCCCTTGTAGGAAAAGTTCAGCAACAGTGCAATACTTGTCACTCTCATGACACTTCAGCTGGAATGAAAAATTCCAGTAGCATCTCTCTGCAGTTGCACTAACACCCCTCTGCTGTAGTGTAACTGGGCTTTAGGGTTATCCTGTGTCAACCAGCATTTTCCAGGTGCAACCTAAAGCTGAGCATCTCCCTACCTGCTCAGTGACACCAAGGGGACCATGGGTAGGTGAAAAAAAAGATCGGTTAGAAATTGAAAGTTACACTGAGGTTTGTGACTTCTGAAGATCATTTCTGAGTCATTTTGTTTACAAGGACCTTGAAAAATGACTTGTAGAAAAAAAGAAAAGCAACAAGAAGAGATGTTATAGGTTTTGTTCCACAAGAAACTTGAGTCCATACTGAGGGAATGTGTCATGATCACATCTGAAAGTGAGGGAGAGGCTGATATTAGTTTTTATAAGCCCTATTGTTCCTTATTATATCTAAATCCTCTGTTTAAATCAGAGAGCAGAACCTAATGAATGGTATGGGAGAACAACATCTCCACTCAAAAAACTTTGGGGGAAGATTATTTTGAAGGTGGTAGAAGGAATTTCCTTTTGTTTTGTGAGTAAGAAACACAGAATTGAAAGAATCTGTAAGTCTTTTACACTGATTGCAGTAAGGAGACTATCAGTCCAAAATAAAGTTTGGTTCTGTCTCTCCTTAAATAATTATTCCTGACTGCCATCTTCTGTATACTTAAATTCTAAGTATATATTTGTAGCACAATGACATATTTAGCTCGTTTTATTAATATTGTTGAAATTATCCATGCCATTCAGCGATGCTTTTATTTCAGTGTCTTTATTGCATATCCCTCTTTTTAGCAAATAGGCAACATAATAAAATTCTTATCCTACATAATCCATTTGTTTTTTAATACAATGTGTTTGTATCTCCAGAGAAAACATTTTGTATCTCCTCGGTAAACAATGCCACCACTATGCAGAAAGATCAAAACATTTGGAGCAAAAAGAAATTTAGCAATTCAGATTGAGTGATGGTGGAGGAAGGTCATTTTGTTGATTTTTGTCAGGGAACAGAAGAACCTCAAACAGTGAAGATTGGGTTGTTAAACTGCTTTTGAAAATCAGCAGCAGCTGCTTTGTTCTGGAGCTTTCCAGAAGTGCCCCTTTCACTCCATCACAGCACAGTCCTAGTGGTGGTTCAGAAAAAGACAAAAGTCTTTGCTCTAAAAATGTTTGTAGCCCATAATTACATATAATTTATGGGAAGCAGGAGCATTTGCTCCTTTGTCTGAGTTTCTTCAGTCGGAAAAGCTGTTGATATGCCTCTATCTTGGTCCCCATGAGAAAAAGTAAAAGGCTATAGAATCACCTCTCTCACTTTTGAGCCCGTCACCAGCCAGATCTGGGGACTGGCCAAAGTTTTGGCACCTGGAATAAAACTCACTGCACCTAAAAATGCACAATATGAACTTACACAAGTGCAGTGTTTATTTGGGCTAATGGCTGCTACTGAAAGCAGTAGCTTTGTTTTCTTTCAGCTGTGGTTGGATTTTTCTCACAGATCTCTGGTCTCTTTTTTCTTGTATGGGACCTTGTTCTTGACACATCTGCACCAAACTGAGCTGTCACATCGCTGCAGAATGCAGCCAATTGTCAGGGCTGCAGGCTGCACTGCATCTCACAGGGGGAAAAACCACTCTGGGGGGAATGTTTTGGTTTTCCATTGTTCCAAATTGTTGAATTGATTCATCCTGAGACTGTGTGACCCTGAGGTTCATTGCAAGGGGGGCAACTGAGGCAAGCAGGAAAGAGACCAGAAAACTTTCTAGCAGCACCCTGAAATTACTACACACCGGGACTCTAACCCACGAGGTCAGCAGTAGACATCTATAGACATCCAAAATAAATTAAGATCCACCACCTCTGCCTCTCTGGATTAGGTGACTCAGCATCCATTTGTTGGGCTAAGCAACTTAATTTCAGGGCAGTCTAAAGGCTGTATTATGTCTGAAGGAAGCCATTCCATCTTGTGAATAAATTGTTAGGGTAGTGACTAAGGCACTGGTCTAATTGTCACAAATTTTGAAGTTCATCCAGGCTTTATTCTTTGTAAGATTCCTTCATGGAAACTAGTTCTGTCCATCAGTGCAGATTTTGGGGTCATATTGTTTTGTGCTGGTCAGTCCATTATTTTCTTTTTACCTTTCAGCTAAAACAGAGTTGGAAAAATGAGCGTTTGAAAAAAAATTGATCAAAGCAACAGAGTTGGAATCCAATGTAATTTTATACAGATCTCTGTAGAAATATACAGATTTACTGAAGACATTGGCTGCTTTGTTCTCATTCAGTTAGGACTGCTGGATATTATGCTAAATTAAAGTTCAAGGTAAGTTAATAAAAACTAAGTAGTTTTCTGTCTATTAGGAAATAGTGACTTGAATTTGCCTATGCATGCACTTCTTTTATTCCAGCAACTTTTCTCTGACTCCTTTTAAAATTACTCAAACAGCAGGGATCCTGATGGATTTAAAAGAAAAAAAAGGCATAAAAAAAGAGTCTCATAGGTATTTTTATTTAATAAAAATAAATGTTCTTCTCCACTTTATTTAATTCATATACATTCTGTGTTTCATAGCCCTCAGGGTATATTACAAAGATGAACAGATGTCCTGGTAGAGTAAAAAGTCTAGGATGCAAATGGGACATCTTACTCTTTATATTAATTTAGGCAGTCTCATATCACCTGGCATTTGGCCATTCAGTTCAGCTTGCCTGGGCAGAGGAGTTTGTGGATTGATTATACAAGTCCTCTGGCTTGAAAAATAACAGCTGCCATATCCAGAGGTTCCTCCTTGATTAACTTACTCATGTTTGAAACTGTGTCCCACAGAGGTTTGAGAGATAGGTCTGGGGAATGCTAAAGGCAAGTCATTAAGGGCACTTAAATTAACTTAACAGGAAACTGCAGTTTCCTGTGGTTTTAGGAGGAGGGACCTCAGTGACACCAACTTAAGTTGTAGCTACGAGTGGGAGCAATTAAAAAGCTTTCAGAGGAAGTTGTACTTCTTTTTTTTTTTGCAAGCTCTTCTTCTATACCTTTATTTTCATTAGTCATTAGTTGTCCATCAAAACAGATAAGGCTTTTGTGATTGTTGTTTCCTGTTGCTCTGTCCCATCAATTACAACAAATAATGCAGCCCCTCTGCTTTATGCTGAAGGAATAGAGATGCAGCCAAACAGCAGAGTAACCACGGCTCATATGTTCTAACTTTCTTTTTCTTGCTCAGAAGCAAGTTATTTGAATGTGATATTTTGCTTTCCATCACTAAATTAAACTGCACCTGCAAATTCTATTTATTTTGTCTTGTAAATTGCATGGATTTTATGGGGCTTTTCACTCAGCTGTTTATAGGATAAGTTTGAGTAATAACCATTATATTCCCCAGAGGAGAGCACTACATATTATTTGCTTGACCAAGTCTCTGCATTCTATGAGAAAATTTCCAAAGAACTAAAAGAATCAGATCTGTGTAGTGACAGTCAGGAATGGTCCAAATCTGGAGAGAGAGGAAAGATGCGACTTTACAGTTTATACCTCCACTAAAGCAGATCGTGATTAAATCACTGGTCTTTCACTCACTAAAGCACTGCTCTTTAACTGTCCATTGTTTTTGTGCGTTACAACAAAGCACTGAGAAAAAGGGACAGCTTCATGCTAAATGTGCTGTAGAGACATGAGCACACAACTGCCTCAGCTGAGAAATCACGGATATCTTCATAGGTATCTTCTGGTTGGAAGAGCCTTCCCGAGGTGACTTAGCCCGGCCTCCTGCTTGAAGCAGGACCAGCACCATCAGCAGAACAGGTTGACCATGGCTTTGCCTGAATCAGTCCAGAAATCTCCAAGAGCTTGACAGCCTTTCTGGGAAACCTGTTCAGTGCTGCAACACCCACTCGTGGAAAGGGTTTTCTCAGTGTCCAAGCTGAACCTCCCAAGACTTGGCCTGGGGCCATTGCCAGTGGTAGTAATGGGAAAATCTGTTTTTTTTTTCTTTGTAACTACCCTTCAGGTAGCTCAGTTTGACATAAGATCACCTCCTTAGTATCCCCTTCACGAGATGCCAGGGACCCAGCTCCCTCACCCTTTCCAGGTAGGTCACATACCCCAGGTAGAATCCAAGCTCCCTCAAAAATTGCTTGAACCTCCACCTCCACATCCCAACCAGACCTGTGTTTTAGGTGCAGTTTCATTGGCACAAACAGAGATAAATAATACCCCTGATCTGAAGCCTCCACTCCTCCTCAGGTGGATGAGGGTGCAGTTTGCCTTATTTACCGTGAGAGCACTGTGCAAAAGGGACAGCTGAGAGCACATGGAAACTTAAATCTAAAATTCTATGTATGCCAGCATACTTTTTTTCCCTACAAATCTTAGTGACACTTCACCTGGACAACCTTGCCAAGGTAAGGTTTACTGTGCACTTACAAAAATGATTTGCAGACATGCTGCTTGCCTGGTATATGCAATATTTATTTATTAGTGTTTTGATTTATAATACTTATATAAGAAAGTACTTTTTCCAAGCTCTAGGAGATTTTGTTGTAAATTAGAAATACAGTCACATATAAACAGACAAGTTATTGCTCCTCCCAGAAAAGTAAAAAAAAAAAAAAAAAAGGAGACACCCAAAATTGCATGAAACTGTGATTAGGGTGTCTCACTTTATATAAAATGCAGTTCATTATCTCCCACAATTATGCAGAAATGGATGAGACATTCTGCAAGTTGCTGACTGTTGCAAAATTGAGGTTGCTGTGGGTCAGAGAAAAATGCAAATTTTAATGATGTGTGAATTTTATGGAATGTCCTGTCTAGGAAGGGGCTAAGGCTCAGCTGGTGGTGTTGAATCCAGCTATGGCAAAGTGGTACAGGGGCACTGAACAGGTCCAAAGCCACCTTTTTATTTCTGACTGACAAATCCAGCTCCTGGCATGGATGCAGGTCTTGTCAGTCAGTGTTTGCTCGGGTTGTTGGCTTTAAAGGTTGAACTCTGGCTTCTCCACAGAAAGGCACAAACTATAACTACTGTGGCCTGAAAGCCATGGGTTGTTAACACAGGTTTCTGCAGCCTTTGTGTATGTGGTACTATGTGTGTGCTGGAAGCTGGGAAGATGGGATGAATGTCAAGAGAGAGGGGAGAGTTCACAACACTCACCTAAAGTGTACAGAACCTGCTCCTTCAAACGACGTGTTATTGAGATGTGGAAATCTTTCATGAAGTGTTATGGACACTGATAGTGTCCTTGAGTCTAGGGATGATTGGACAATTTAATGGAAGAAAGATACCTAAGGGATATTTTTATAATAAAAAAATTAATTTTATGGTTAATGTTTATAAAGGACAACAGTGATTGCTCAAGGTATCTCTAAAGGAGGACTCCTGGAGGCTAAGAGGGTGTTTTGTGCAAGTAATCTTGGGCGCACAACCAGTAATTTGTGTTTCTCTAGGCTGATGGGAAGAGGCTTTTGGGATGCACTGACTTTGCTCTGATCCAGTGTTTTTCCTGTGCACCACCTCTGATTTTTCCTCTGGAGTCATAGAATCAAGAATGGTTTGGGTTTAAGGGACCTTAAAGACTATTGTGTTCCAACCCCCTGCCTTGGGCAGGGACACCTTCCACCAGACCAGGTTGCTCAGAGTCCAGGAAGAGAATGAAGCTCCTTTGGACTGGAAATGAACCTGTGAAGGAGCTTCGAGAGCCAGGGAACTAAAAGCTGAAGGGATGTAAAGCTACATAAATCAAATGTCTGTGAATCTCTCCTTATACATTGAATGCTGAAGGGACTGTTATGATCATCTGGTCCCACCACATGGCAACACCAGACATACCAGCACTGCCTTGATTTTTAAATTCTGACTTTTTAAAGCAGTCAGCTACTCAAGATGACAGCTGACTTTTAAAAGTCAGCAGCTCAAGTATTGTGCTTTTCTAGGCAATTTATTATTATTTTTCTTAAAGAAATTTCAGATTGATTTAAAAGTGCTCACAGCCAGAAATACATCAAAAGAAGGGAGAAACTCAGAATAGGCAATGCAAAAGTTTCACTTCAGAGTTTTATAAGTTCTAGGATCTCAAACATCATTCAGGCTATTCTGGAAGAAGGAAGCCTTTAAATTTTCCCTCTGACAAATTGTTTTTTAATCACCACATATTTTTCATATAGGGTTCTTCAAAACAAGTTCTGGGGACTTTATTTTTCAACAGGAAAGATTTCTCTCTTTCACTTCTTGCTTAAAGGGAAAGGAATAATTTTATTTGCTCAAAAATTTTAACAAAAAAAAAACGAGGCAGAGAATGAACTTGGAAAAATTTAGAAAGGTGAAAGTTTCAGAAAGATCCTTGTGCCATCAACCTAAATATTATTATTAGAAACCTTCATGAATTCTTAATGATTGCACATCACAACCTATAAACTTAGTAGGATGAACACATTCTCTAGAGCTCAGAGAAGAAGTTCAAGTAACATCTTGCCTGAAATGTCTTAGGAAATTATAAACAAAAAAAGACATGTTAGGAACAAAAAGAAGTGTCATTAGCTTTTGTGATACTGGTCTTAGTAAATCCTGCCACCTTAATAATTTTAAAAAAAACAAAACACTTGGAAATGGTTCTAGAAAGAAGGCCAGAATTTGGAAAAAAATCACTAAAAATTGAAAGTATATATGTATATATACACACTTTCAAAAAAAAATTATTTTCCTTTTAGATCATTAAATTCATTATATCTCATTTATCTAAGAGAAGATAAAGAGATGATCAATTCACAGTCTATCGAAGGCTAGAGATTAGGCAAAGAGATTTTTTTTATCTATCCAAAACACCCAACACATAAAACAGAAAAAACAATCATTACATCAAGTGACTGGAAGTAAAAGCTAAACAGGCATATAACAAAAATATGGGCAAAAGTTAAATGGAGAAGATAATTTACTGAAGAAACATTTTGCTTTCAAGAATGAGGAATTTTTTAATATGAGAATAAGATGATTTTCTAGAAGGAGTGTGTTGAATTTTTTTCAGACAAGGA
This sequence comes from Neopelma chrysocephalum, assembly GCF_003984885.1. NCBI lineage: Eukaryota > Metazoa > Chordata > Aves > Passeriformes > Pipridae > Neopelma > Neopelma chrysocephalum. The sequence continues at coordinate 1,590,302 of NW_020897745.1, read as the reverse complement.
AAATAAAAGTCTAGAAAATGGATCTGCTAAAATAACTGCCCCCCCCCCCCCCCGGGGTGAGTACCCAGTGATGCCTCCCGAGGGTTTGCACACCTTTAATTCAGTGGCTTGAGCCAATACTAACCCGAAGTGACATGGTAACAGGAGTGCTGGGTGTCAGCAAAGCTCTGTGAAGGTTTGACAGAAAAACAAAGCCAAGATTAAATCCCCAGGAAAGTAATGGTTTTAATTATCACTCAAAACACAAAGATAGAAGCTCATGATGTTAAATGCTGCCTGGCTACGAGAGATACAACACATGAGGAGTGTAAGGATGACCCACTTACACAATTTGGTACGAGAATCTCTGACCTTGAGAGTCTCCCAGGCCCAAAGCTTGGGGCAAGATGGTGTGATTAAAATGCATCACCAGCAAGGGGGGTGTTTAATAACTGCATTATGAAAATCAAATGATGAACAAAACCAAGCTGCAAGAGCAGCTCTATTGTACATGAGGAGAATCATCACCTACTGCAGGTGACTGTGGGGTGCAGGGAGGTGAAGCCTCATGGAACTGATCATCAATAGACCATTATTTCACCTGCTGCTTTCTGTGCTTGCAGAGACGTGAATAGTTGAGTAAGACTAAGCAAGACTGTCCAGAGATATTTGTAACCGTTGGGGGAAGAGGACCTTAGAGGAGCAGTCAGCATGGGTTTGTTCAGGGCTACAGGATTGCAGGATCAGAGGTCACTGCAGCCAAAAGGCACTGGACTGGGGAATAAGTTTCTGGGAGAGCTCCACCTGACTAAAAATCTATTAATTCATGAGACAACTGTGATGACTTTTGTTGCTAGTTGCCACAGTTCATGGAGACAGGAGAGAAGTAACACTAGATGAAATCTGTCCAGGACAGAAATTAAGTCATAACATTAATGATAATGAAACACTAATTATGCCTGGAACAGCATTTTAATAATGATAATTCAGATTATGTTAATGTACCCTTCTCTTTAAACATGCTAAATACCTGTTCAAATTGTAGAAGGTCAAAGCACTGTGTGGCTGGCTCTCTTTAATTTTTTCTTATGTGCTGGAATTCACTGCCTTGGCTGACATCCATTTGCCTTTTTCAATCAGCAGTTTACATTTTAAATTCATTCATTAGGTAATAAAAAAGGTTTAATTAAAAAAGTAATTTATTCCTAAAGATTTCAAGTCCTATAAACTGACAAAAAGTACTGCTTTAACCTATTTATTAAAGTCTAAGTGACGTGTTATCTCCCAAGAATGTTAAAGATGATATGATTGTTATCAGTTTCATTTACTCAGCACACACAGAGGACTCTTGGCTGTGTGGAGATGCTGGTGTCCTTTATTAGTTAAACACTGATTAGGAGACCTGCGTGGTAACTGTAAGCAGTAACATTATGTTGATACCAGTTTGATTAAAAAACTTTTCAGCTCTGATAAGAAATGACCAGGGTAACACTTAATTTTTTAAAGGGCTTCTTTTGGTGTGTTAGATGAGTTTCAATGCTGTTTGGCAGCAGCTGAGGGAAGAAGGAGAGCAAAGAAAGGTGTTTTGGCTACATGAGTATGTCTTTTGGCACATCTAAAGAAAGAAAGAACCGTTGTGAAATGTGAACTGTAGGTATTGGCTGAATTTTTATACAACAAGGTCTTGTCTTATTCCTTCCATGTCCGAGGTTAGTGCTTTCTGTGTCAAGTGAACCCTGCACTAGTCTTGCATAGCAGGTTGGGGAGGAGATGAGGAAGCAAAAGGAGGAAATAAATTCAGCTTACAGACGTATTTTTCCCCTGGGCTTGATCTGAAGCTCAGTCAATGGAAGATGTCCTATTATTTTGGTTGGACATTGCATTGGATCCTATAACATCCTGAGATATGCTGTTTTGTGAAACATAGAATAGATGTGCTGTGAATTCTCCTGTATTAGGCTTTATTTCTATGTAAATAGACAACAAATTAGACAGGTAGAATTGCAATTTCTGTGTTCAGGGAATGAATTCTTTGCACGGCGTCTCAGGAGTGGAAACAAGAAAGTCAATAGAGAAACTCCACGTGCACTACTGTGTCCAATTCTGAGGCCCCAACACAAGGAGAATATAAATGTGTTGGAGCAAGTCCAGAGGAGGCCACGGAGATGCTCCAAGGGCTGGAGCCCCTCTGCTCTTGAGACAGCCTGGGAGAGCTGGGGGTGTTCACCTGGAGAAGAGAAGGCTCCAGGGAGACCTTAGGGCCCTTTCCAGGTGTATGTAGGGACAGGACAAAGGGGAATGGCTTTAAACTGAAAGAAGAAAAGTTAAGATAAGATATTATGAAGAAATTTTTCCCTGTGAGGGTGATGAGGTCCTGGAACAGGTTGCCCAGAGAAGTTGTGGCTGCCCCATCCCTGGAAGTGTCCAAGGCCACATTGGATGAAGCTTGGAACAACCTGGTCTACTAGAAGGTGTCCCTGCCCATGGCAGGGGTGATGGAATGAGATTATCCCTTCCAAGGCAAACCACTCTGTGATTCTACAGTTTTATGAAAACCTACACACTCCTTTGTCCAACTCTATGGTCTAAAATATTTATTTTGAGATCACAACTCACAGCTGAAATAAACCAGGCACACACATACACAACTTATATTCTAAAGAAAATCTAGGCATTTAACTGGCCTGTCTTGGAAGGGAATAAAGGGCTGTCTGTTACCTGCTCTGTAAGTAGACAAGAGCCCCTTTCTTATTGCTCTTGTAAAGGCACAGTCAAGTCAAATTTAGTATATTTGCAGATATTCTTCCCTGAGAATGGGGGAATGGATCATTTTAATGGTTGCTGTTGACTTTAAATTTCCAGTCACTGTCTTTAAGTACAACTTGTCTATTTTCAGGTTCAGAGAAAGGATTCCAGTGACACTCACTGAAGTTCTACATTTATAGAAAATCAGTGTGCATGTAAATCACATTACAAGTGAATACTTAGGAAACATCAGTTCATGATGAGTGCAAAATATCAGAGATTAGCTCTAGAATTGCTCATCTGAATTGAAAAGTAAAATGTTGTAAATAACCATTATAATTTTCATTTTTTAGCAAAGCTTCAACAATTATCTATTTCACGAACTGGGCCTTGTCAGCATTTAGGAGAAAATGAGATGGACAAAAAGAGAGAGTGAGCAAGTGCAACAGTGATTTGGCAGGAATTTTCCTACACTGGCAGAGGATTGAAAAATATAAATGAAGTTGTGAGCATGTGTAGTGATAATTTGAGATGCCATAAAATCAACTTCATTGCCTGTCATGTTTTGAAGATAAAGATTTGGCACTTTCTGTCCAGTTTGTCCTGGTTTAAATACTCCAACAACTTGTGGGACTGGTGTGCTTCAAGTGATGTAGGTTGGAAAACTGGAAACCTGCTAACAAAATGTTCTACACAATTACCTAATTGCCCTGGAAGCTGCTTTCTGAATTTAAAATGTCCTTTTCAGTGCAAAGTTTGCGCGTTATCAAATAGTGTCACTTTGAGGGAATATTTCAGGACCTTTCTCAGAGGAGGGCTCCTCAAGGAAAGGTTTTTTTGACAAAGTCCTTTGTATCAAATTAATCTGACTCTCAAGACCTGATCAAAAATGAATAAGCACTAAGCAAAGAGAATTTTCTAATGTATTTTAAGTCTGTATTCATTGAGTTTAACACCTTTCTTGAAATCAAATTTACATATAAAAGAACCCCATTCTCTTTGTACGTAGGAAACCAAGACGTAAATATGCAGCTTCATTTTCAATAGACCTGACCCAGAAGCTCTCAGCTCAAAAAAAGAACAATTATTTCAGCTGAAAACTAGAAATGGAAGCTGCCTCTTGTAAAGTACACATCTGATCTCCTGTAATAACCCTCCCACTCTTATTTCACAGTGTCTTTTATAGCACCTTAGGATCCAGGTGCATCTGTCCCTTTGCCTGTTGGCCCTGACACCTCGATCCAGCATTAGTTTTTTATAAAAGACATTTTTCCCAGTTCTTTCCCCACCTTCTCTTCCCTTTCACATATTTCAATACTTCGGGAATGTATCTGATTTTTCATCATATGTTCATGCTATCTGGTTTTGATAGTGGTGTTACCAAGTATACTATGGTATGTTTTACTGAAGATGGTAAAAAACTCTTTTTTTTTTTTTTCCGGACAAAAATATGGTTTTCCTTTCCAGTGAAGAGTTGATCAAATGATAGTAAAACTTCAAGTTGCTATGGAAACCAGACTACAAAGACAAAGATACAATATTTATCTAATATATTCTTTGCAAAAGTGTATTTATGCTCTATATGCATTCTCTCAAAATAGTATCTTAAGTAGGTAACATCAGTTCATGAACTGAATCCAATAGTAACTATAGCAAAATATATGCAGCAATAAAACACTTTTATTGCAATAATCCCCAAAGACTTCACATGGTCATCAGATACTAAGATTTAATATATAAAAAGTAAAGAAAGCTGTTGCCCACTTTCTTCTCTGACACTGTTCATAATCCATTTTACAAAGAGTTTTATGGAATAGTCTCTTAGAGGAACAGTTTTTGTAATTACACCTTTTGAGATGAAATACATTTTTACTGTCCTTCCAACCAACAGAAATGACCATGGAGAAAAAACAAAACAAAATCAGATTCTGGATGTTAAGTCCGTTTTCTGTAACTCAAATAGACAAAAACTTTCATGGTATTTGTAGAAGGTTGGGGACCCCTGGTGGCCTAGTGGTTAGCGTGCAGGACTCTCACCTCTGCAACCCAGGTTCGAATCCAGCCAGTCCCCCGGGCAGATGGAGCCCGTTAGCCCTGTGAGGCCATCCATCTATGAGAAGGTCACTCTAAACAAACCTACGTCCTGAGGACCTCACTGCCATTGTCCAAGCTTGCTTGGCCCCAGCAGATGAACCTTAGGATTAAAGGGTGGGCTCAGTTCAGCGCAGGCTGTGTCTCACCTAAAAAAAATCCATTGCGCAGGCTGGAAAGGTAAAAGACCTTTCCCCAAATCTTCGTTCGCGAAGATGGGCCATTATTTGTAGAAGGTAATGTTAGGAAGATTTCCATGGGCATTTCCAATTTGTTTCAGATCAAAACTTTCCAGGTGAACCTGCTGTCTAATGCAAGGTGCTGTTGCTCAGTAGCTTTGTATCTCTTCAGGGTTTTGTACCAACTGAGCTACTAAAACTATGGCTATATTTGAGGAAAATTTACAGAAATATACTGGATATAAAGGTTCCCCAGACAACAAGGAAATTTCCACACAGGTCCTGAGGATTGTGTCATTATGAATTAGTTCAGTGCAGCGAGTTGCAAACATCATTTGGACTGGACAAAAGAATTTCTTTCTGCACATCAAGCAGGGCAAAAAGCTAATTACGTTCAGGGTTGCATCTGTCATTGTCTACCTTTGTCCAGTTAAAATGTGTTGATGAGTTGATGGTTTTTTTAGAAGGGTGCAATACGATCAAAGCTTGTTGGCAGAAGGAGGTGACGAGGGCGGAACCCCTCCCTTAGCAGGGTGATAGCTCATAAAACATGGGTCACTGTTCTGTGAAATTCTAAGCTCCATTGACTTGAGCATGGGGTTGAACAACAGGAATGTTTTGTCACATACATATGAAATAACCCAACTAAATTTTGCTGTCTAAACCGTGTGTATGTGTAGACTGTGGCAGTCATTAAGCACTAGTTAACTGAGACAAACACAGATTTATTTATCACATCCCCAAAATCATGTCCAAGAAAGGTGAGATGAATCATGTCCCAAATAGCTCTCTACTAATTGCAGAGGGAGCCCAGACAGTAAGTAAAATGAGATGCTAGACAAAAAAATTTGCTGAGATGAATCTCAGTTCTACTAGGAGATAAAAACTGGAAGAGGTTCCCCAGGGAAGTGCTCACAGGACTAAGCCTGGATGAGTTCAAGAGGCATTTGGACAATGCTGTCAGGCACATGGTGGGATTCTTGGGTTATCCCACACAGGGCCAGAATTTGGACTCAATGATCCTCATGGGTCCCTTTCATCTCAGCATATTCTATGATTAATCTCAAACTACAGAGAGAACAGAATCCCAGAGACTGTGGGATGTGCAGAAAACTTGTGCTTTCACAGCAGCTGGATCCCAGAAGTGCAGCTGGAAAATAGATGCACCAGAACACACTGGTGGAGACTCTGGGGTGCTTCAGGAAAGGAGGCACACAAATTCAAACCACTCAGAGGAGAGAGGGCTTTTAGGGAGAGGATGCTCCATTGGCTGCCCCTGATTCCTGTGCTTCAACATGCAGCTCAGAGGAGGAGGATTTGCTGTCTCACAGCCCATGCTGTGCCAGGCTGAGCACTAAGCAGTGGCAGAGACGCTGCCTAGTTTAAAACCAGCAGGGGTGCCTTTACACAGCAGTGCACTCCACAGGGTAGGTGTGCTCTGTGCCACTCCATGCTTTAATATTCTTCAAGGAAACAGGATCATCAGACTTCCCTGCAGAGAAGCAATCAAGCATACAACAGTCAAGGTGGGACCAAGAAGGAGAGTACATAAGATCTGCAGCTATTTCACTGGTTGAATCTGGCAATACACCTCTTATCTCTCCCACAGGAGGTAAAACAGCAATGTTTTGCTGTGGTATAAGAATAATAAAAAAAAATATTTCAGATCTGGAATATTTTTTTAGGTTATCAGCAAAGCTACTTGGTTTTAAAATGTGGTGGAGCTTGAATCCTTGTTTACTTGCTGCCCTTCTTAAACTTAGTGGCACTGAGTCTTTCCAGAGGGTAACATAGCTAGTGTGACACAAGTGTCCCACTGATTGAAACCATATCACTCCAGGCAGATTTTCATCCTGCCAAAATTAGATTTCTCCTTCTTCTCTCCCTGTCACTACTCCGTGTTTGTCTTTTCTTTGCCACAGCTTTTATCTCCTAACCTCATTCTGCATTTTCCTTTTTAAGATTTCATCTTCCTTCTCTTCATGGACAGCTTTTGTGTCCGTCACATGCCTTGGGGTGAGATAAGAGATGAGGTTCTTTATTGTGAGCACTGAATCCAACAAAAAGTAAATTAGCAAAATATGACAGATTCACCAGTGTATTTAAGATGAAGTCTGAACAATTATCAAGGGGTTTGCAATTAATTTCTTCATGTTTTCACCTGCAGCTTGTTAGCAATGCACCTGGTTCCAGCATTAGAGGGATATGGATTCATATTAGAGGTTGTCATGCAGTTGTGTAGTCATATGAATTTTTTATGCAGATGTTCCTATGGTTGGGTGATTACTTCAGCAGGAATGTTTGCTTCATCACTAGTATATTAAATAGGCTGCAGACACCAGCAAAATCTTGCTTGACAAAGGGAAATAAAGCTGGCATAGGCTGCAGTCTGTCACATCTAAATGACAGCTGTGTAATAATTATTGCCATGTAATAATGCAGCTTGGATGTGGCCTCAAAAGCCTGGCTGAAAGGACCACACTGTGGCTTCCACTGTTGGTGGTAAAAATGAACTGAAGGAGGGACAGGGGTATGTCAGGCATGGTTTTGAAGCTGTTTGCTGTACCTGTACAATCCATACAATTCTAGAGCATGGACTGTGTTTATCCTGGTGTTATGCAGCACACAGACCATGGTCCATTCCCATGTCATATCCCAGTCTGGACAGCAAGGTCAGAAAATCAATGGTTGAGAAAAGGGACATGAGTAGGATAGTGAGTCTTGTTCCTTGGACATGGCAGAGGCTGTAAATAAATGGAGAGACTGTAAATACAAGGTGCTTAGGTGTTCCTTAGGAGACATTTGGCATTTCTACGCTCTGAGCCCACTTTACTTTCTCTTCTATTATTTCCCAATAAAAAATGATGAAATGCTGCAGTTACCAACCCCTGTGTTAGCAGTGTGTTGTATTCTTATGTCAAAGAGAAATTTTCTACTAGAAAAATCAAGAATTCATTTGTTTCTTTATTTCCTGATAAAAATCAAGACTGTTTGATCCATGATTCAAGGTCAGAATCGACACTTGCGCCTCCAGAGGGCACAGACATTGATTACTGGAGGAAGTTTTTTGCAAACAAACCTTAGTAGATCAAGTCAATATCTACTTCAACCTTTTCACACACTAATGTTGTTTTTGTCAGAGTTAGAACTGAGTTGAAAAAAGTCTCCTTTTTACCTGGTTATAAGGGAATATTGTTGGCTGGGTTCTTTTATGTCTTCCCAAAACAAGCCCAGAAGTAGCATAGTGGCACTGCAATTGTTGTTTTTCTTTATTCACTTTTGCAGAAACCAGCTTTATCCTATTTATATTTACCTAATTTTGGACAGTCACCTACCTAAACTCTCTGTTTTAGACTCATCAACAGAGAAATCCGGGCAGAACCAGAGTATGACTCAGCCCAGCTCAAATCAGAGTCATTCTCTACAACCACCTGCCTTCACTGACAGTACAAAGAGCATGAGTTCTGCAGCTCCTCAGTGGAGCAAGAAGTCTGCTAGTTGTAAAGATTGGCAACTCTAAAGTAAAGATCAGATCACTCCTTTCTGCTGTCAAGAAAACGAGTTTTAACTGGAAAGTGAAGCCCACATCTGGGATCCACACAGAATTGTCGCAAAATTTCTGTTTGGAAATTCTATAGAACAGACTTATTTCAAAAGATAACACCTGAGATGGAACATGTGGGTAAGTATCAAGAATCCTCTTTTAAAGCTGATTTTATTCTAGACTCAACATCCCAAGAGCAACTCTTTTACATACAGGCTACACTTTTGTTCCTCACAGTTTTCATATTTCTCTACTTTAATCTAAAATAAACTTTATTACCTTACAATTAAAATAAGGTTATGGTTGTATTTGAAAAGGAAGTTGGGTGTTTTTTATCTGGATCCATAATGATACAAAAAGCCATAACAGCTTACAGGACTTCTGTTATGGCCAAATTACCACCACCATGTGTCAAATACATTCTATTTTTGTGCTGACATAGCACAGATTTCAGTCTCATCACCTGCTCAAATCGCACGTGGGAGTAGCTGGCACACAAACATACTTTTGTGTCGCTGTACTTATATCAAGACACAAGCTGGATACCCGTCTGGTTATGCTCCAATTAATTCCTGGCTCAAATTAGAGCTCAAACTTATCTGTCCCAGGCAGATGCAGTTAAAACTTGTCTTTTGTCATCTCTCAGCACCAGTAGTCATGGATTTACCAGACAAGACCACGGGGTTGTACTCCTCCTCCTCACCTGTTATATGACAGGGAAGGAACTATAACACATTAGCACTGTGTTTCTATCCAAACACTGATATTTGAACTGGAATACACATGATGCTTTGCAATTGGTGCTAATCTGATGCTGGGATTGTTTCATGGTAATTAGTCTGGTCATGGTGGTTATTAAACTCCTCAGAAAGTTGTGAGTTGTGTTCATAACTCCTAAATGCTTCACAGATTTTTCCTCACAAGTATAATTTGATTAAATATTTCTTCAAGATGACTATTCTTCAAAAGGGTTTCCATGAGAATGTCTAGACTCCCAACCAAAAAATTTCCATTTGCTGTTGGACAGCAAAAATCAGTGACAATAGACTTAGAAGGCATCAGTGAACAGCAAAAAAAAATATGTAAAACCTCCTAATCCATCAGACGAAAACACTCTGCAAGTCAATCATCCCAGTTATTACCTAAATATATTTAAAGGCTCAGGATCAGCTCGGAAAGGGTTCAAATAAAATGAATCAATTTAAACATAAATGACATTCAAAATAAATGTTTTGACTGGTGAAGTCAATGCAGAATTGATTAAACAGCTCAGTGTGTAGAGGTTGCTGCTTACTAGGTCTAGCTTTTGAGAAAATATTTCTCATGGTACTAAACCTTCTGTTACCTTGTTTTAGTCTGGTATAATGAAGCAGAATTATTTCTTGTTTACAATTATGTATTAAAACAGGACCACAGCTTGAGTTGATGCTTCACATATGTGCTACGCTCTGGAAATCATCTCTCATACAGCTATATTTAAGGGGAATGTAGGCAAATCACATGACCCATTGCAAGATTTGGCCCGGAGAATATATTAAAAAAAAAAAAAGTTGAAATTATGTAAATCAAGATTGTAATTTCTGAGATAGAAATTTAGAATATCTGCAGGGGTTTTTTAAAGGCCGCAAATGCTCTAAATTAAGGCAGAATGAAGACACTTTCTGGGAATGTATACACTGCTATATCCTTAGAGAAGCATGATAGTAGGTGATTATAAGATGGTAGTAGGTGATTATAAGGTGGAAGCGGGGAACTGCTGGGAGAAAGGAAAGATTTTTTTTCAATAAAAGGATGTCTGAACTCAGGAGGAGGTTTATCTCTGCTGAGAAGGTGAACACAAAGCTAAATTGAACTTTTTAAAACTAGAAATAGATGTAAGGTTGAGTTAAAAAAGAACATGTCAAATGCACAAAAGCAAGCTGAAGTTTCAGATGACGGCTGCAGCAGGTGCCAGTTTCCAAATTTTGAACAACATTCTAGTCTGGGTACATGAAGAAGACCCAGAAAGCAAAACGTGATCAGTAACAGATTTATAGATTGTGTAATTGGGCTGAAGAGAATGAATTAATGGATAGTGACTACTCTGACTCACTGCAGAGCAAAGACAGGGCTGAAAGGGGTCTTTTGTGCGTGAAAAGATCCTATCAGGCATTCAGTAAGGGTTTGGTATGGGTGGGGTGGGAAAGGAGATGAAACACAAAAAGTACTAACCAAGATGAAGGTGTAGTCCCAAGACCACAATGGCTTCCTCTTCCTAGAATTATTTTTCTGTTTGAATAGGTGGTAAAACAACTTTTCAAACAGTGCTGTACTCAATGGTGTACACAAGTAAACAGCCCTGATTTAATGCTGAAATGCAATGTATTAATTGCATCCACTTGTCACTTCTGAACCTCACTGGGACACAAAGTGTGCAGACTTAGACTTTTTCTGGTTATTGAACAGATATATTTATCCACTATTTTTATCTATTCATTTTTACATCACTAATTTTAAAGAAGGGTTTGAAACAGGATAATGAAATTATTCTTCTATTTGCTCCTATTGTCGATTCCAGGAAGCTCCTCTTAAGCATGAGTGGGCAGCTGGTCTGGTTCCTTCAGAAGAGGGTGGCTATGAATGACCAACATGAGCAAGCTCTTTGGAAAATGTGATTACTTATTTTGCAGTTCTAAAAGTAAACACTTTTGAAAATCTGTCCTGATTGTAAATGTCAAAATCTTGTTAATGAATACAAGTGTTTGTAGGGAGGAAGGAGGAATGTGAAAGGGTGTTTGCTATGCACATTCACAGGGCTGAATTTCAGCCTAAAGAGCAAATAACGATGGATCTACTAAGTTTGATTGTTATTATTATGTTCTGGTTCTTAATAGAGCAATATGCCTAGAAGAAATGGAAAAATAATTGGCTGTATTTGATTGCTGTGTCATCAATCACTCATCCACCCATCCATCCATCCATGCGTTTAATGAGAGCCACTGAAGTTTCCCTCAGAAGTAATAAACAAAAATACATCCTGCAATTAATTTGGGCATTGCAAGATGCCCACTTAATTTCACTAAATCAATTCTGTGCTTCATTCAGTGCATTGCAAGAAGCTGGCTGGAAAGAACTTCATCTCGTTAACTCACAATGCAAATGAAGTTAATGCTTTTATACTATGAATTGTCCTCTGCTGTTAAACCTGGAAGTCAGTGGGATAGTGGAAGAGCTGATTCATTTAAAAATACAATAGCTAGATTCCACTTGTCACATGCAATCAAAGCTCAGTAAGAGCTCTGAATTCCAATATTCTTTACTATGCTTTACTTTCTGGAAGAAAAACCTCCTGTTGCTGTTTCAGACAAAACTTATTCTTGAAGTTCCCTCCAGGAAATGGCACTGTTCTTCAGGTAATAATTTCTCTAGTTACAAATTAAATTAGCATAGATAAATTTAATCTTTACTTGCATGGATGACAGCAGTGCACTATCAGAATCTGTTCTAAACACGGATTTTACTCAACTTTTATTGGTTTGTTTTCAGTTACATATCCTGAGTTGATAAAGGTAGTTTGGAATATTCTGGTGCAAGTTTCTGGTATTTTTCCCAAGGCACTTTGGATTCCTCTTTTTTTTTCCACTTTTATCTACGTTCAGGTCCTAATGACATCAGGTTTCATGTTATGTTAATTTTTTTTGCTTTCATACTTGTCAGCATAGTAATGAGGAGCAGTCAAAGAAAGTAAGCTGGAGTGAGATAAACAGTTTCAACAAATAACACATCTCAAGTTCTTGGAGAGTGATTGACAATGCATTTAATGAAAAAATATGTTATTTCTCTGGGTCCCATAATGATTAATCAGGATGTTTCACTTGAGGTTTAAACACTAAAGCCGTGGTTCATCCCTGGTCACCTGACTGATGTCTGTGGTTGAGATCCATGTCTCCTTACTTCAAATAAAAAAAACCCAAGCATGTTCCTTGTGTACAATATGGGGAAGTATAGGCAACTCATTTTAGCACTTATTTAACCCAGGATGAACCATTTTCTGGAGATGATTGTCTTCTGCATTGGCCTTAGAAATGCTGGGAAATTTTCTACCCTGCATATCTCTGCAGGCTTCTGGATTCTATTTTTAGAGTCATCCTGGTGCTCTCAGATGAGAATATCAGACTGTTGAGTAGACCATCTATTACAACCCTGTCTCCATCACCACTTCACAAGTGCTTGAGCTCCTGACACTTCTTCAAGAGGATTTCTAGTATCTCCTGACTGGAGAAATACAAGGGCTTATTCCATAAACGAACAAAAATTTTTGCTACAGATGAAATTTTGTCACTCAATTCAAGAAGCTAACCTTGGAAACTAGAATCTTACCTCAAGTGCTAGTAAGGTGATAGATAAGGCCACACAAAATGAGAAAAAGGCTCATGATGGTTTCCTGGAAAACACGTCTTTCCCCTCCTCCACCACTGCACCTGGGGAGACAATCTCAGAAACTGATAAAAGGATTAAAAGAGAAAAGAAGTGATATGGAGATAACAGGCCTTTTCTTGAAACCATCCTCCCTGCTGGGAACTCAGGAAGTGAACCCTTGGGCCTCTGTCATCTGTCTATCATCCCAAAATTGATTTATTGACTAGAGTGACTCAAGCTGCCCAAAGGAAAAAAAAAAGGTATAAAAAGAGATTGGACCCAAGCAAAAACTGGGGAGAAGTTCCATCAACTTTGTGGAGGTAACCGACAGACTATCTTTTCTCCCTCCACTCTCTTGGGACTTCTTGGGGTGAGCAATCTCTTTATATATATATATATATATATATATATATATATACTAGTTTTACTTTTGTTTCATAATACTTTCAAGCTTTTACTTGTTTGTAAGTTGCTTTTGCCTTAGAGCATGTGCTTTGTAGGTGGCTTTTCTTTAGAGTTTTTCTTCGGTTTTGTGGGTATTAATATTCTTTGTAAGATGCTTTGTCTTAGAGCGTGTGCTTATGACTGACCTTGTTGTTGTTGCTACATGGTTTCAGTATAATTTTTGCAGTTAAACATTATCACCAACGACACAAACCCTATAAATTGTCACAAATTTGTATTAAGAAATGTGTTATTTTGTGAACTGTTAGAATGAGTCTATTTTTAAGTGCTGACAGTTTTGTCAATGGCGAAATAACTCACAGGAGAAATTGGTTGAGGGGTTTCCCTATTGCTATTAGGTATTGTCCCTATATAACTGGTGCCAAATGTCCTGTCCTTTTCAGTGAATCAGTTAAGAGAAGAGTCCCATCTAAGGAGACACTAACAGACTGTTTTGGACATTAAAAGGCTTTGATCTCTTGGTGGGGGGAGATGACACTGATAGTAAAAAAAAATAAATTAATACAGGTTGGACAGAAAGTTCTTCTTTTCTGCCCCTTTTCATGTGACAGTGCTAAAACTCCTTGTGCTTTGGGGTTGGCTGAACTCCTCCCTGGGCTTCATTACCTGCATTGACTTGGTCTGCATTGACCAAGCACTTAGATACCTGGCTCCTGTGTAGAAAACTTCCTGTAGGTCTCGGGTGCTGAATCCACACTCCAAATAGCTACTCACCAACTTAAATCAAAAGAAAGAATTGATAAAAAAATGTTATTTGCTTGCCTTCTGTTTTACTTTGCTATCGCTACCATATCAGTCACCACTTCATAATTAAATCTTGACAAAAGTCTTTTATATGGCATTTGGCTGACAGGACAAAACCACAATAAATATACATTAAAAAAATGTAACAGGATACTGTCAATATTTATTATATATTAATGAACATTTACATCAGTAAAAGACAAACTTGTCTTTGAATGCAATTTGGGACACAAAGGCTGCTCCAGCTTACATGTCTAAAAGATAAATAGGACAAGAGGTGATGGTTTCAAACTAAAAGAGGGTCGATTCAGACTAGATATAAGAAGAAGGTTTTTACAATGAGGGTCTTTAAACACTGTCACAGGTTGCCCAGAGAGGTGGTAGATCCACATCCCGGGAAACATTCAGGGTGAGGCTGGACAGGACCCTGAGCAACCTGATCTAGTTGAAGATGTCCCTGCCCTTTGCAGGGGTTGGACTAGATGACCTTTAAAGGTTCCTTCTGACTCAAACCATTCTGAGATTCGATGATTCTATATTTAAGTTTGAACTCGTCAGTTGTACAGAGCAGGTACAGCTCCCATAAACCCTCTGTCATGTTTGTCAACTCTATCTTTCAGCATAATTTAAATACATTTCATTTTGTCAGATGTCCTTAATTCCACGTGTTTACAGAACCGAAAATTATTGATGATGGGAAAAACAAGATCACACACATACAAAAACCCCAATCCCATCTTTTTGTTCAAGCTCTGTATATTTAAATGAAAAAGATGGAGTTCTCTTTCCTGACCTAATATGCAAATAATCCCTTGGACGATGAAAAGCCATTGGGATTTCTCCCAGTGTGAATAGTTATACACAGCCTTCAAAAAGAGGTCCTGGTTATTAAACATGATCAAAAGTTGCACGAGCAACTCAGAAACGTTTTGTGTTACCTTTAGGGAAAGTGTTGAAAAAGTAGGTCAAAGAAGCCATGAGAGAGAGTCTGTTATCAACATAGACAAGCTTTGGAGCTTGTTACAAGGTAGGACACTTCAGTCTTTGAAGTGTTTGTAATTGTTTATGTTTTTCAGTTTTTAAATAGACAGATGAAATGGACCTTATTTTCGGGAAGCATAAACAAGATCCCTTTGGTTTACATCAGCTTTGACCTGCAGGACAGTGAAAAGTGTGGACACAGTAGATTTATCTGTGGGTAGCAAAGTAGACCACTCAGTGGCAGACAGGACTGACTGGCAGGTGATTTGTTTCTCTTTCTTTGGCTTGATGAGAGGGTGAATTCCTGGGGCAGGCAAAAGAGACAGCTGCATGCTGCAGGAGGCAGATGGAAGAAAAGAATAAGTATTTCCTTTGTGTTTTGCCTCTAAGAAAAAGAGACAGTCTTGTGACGCTGTGACCAAGTGATATGTTTGCAGTTATGGCCCTTTCTAAAAGAACTGGTTACCCTTTCTCCCTCATCTGTAACATATCTGCCACATCCCTCACTTATCCCTCAGTACAAACCCAGGACAGACCCAGGCTGTTGTCTCTGTTACAGCAAAATTGAGGCTGAGAAGGTCTGCATGACATTTAGTGCTCCAGTTTAGTTGACAAGGTGGTGATCAAGGGCTGGACTTGATGATCTTGGAGGTCTTTTCCAACTTAAATGATTCTTTGATTCTGTGATTAGTTTTACCTGGGCTGGATTTGGGGTTGTGCTGTCTACAACGAGGCTTCTTCAGGCTTCTCAGCCTTTCTGCAAATCCAGCTATTTTTGACCAGCAGCTGAAACTTGTACCTGAGAGCCCAACTATAACAACTTGGGTTTGACTTGGTCTTTCCACAGTAGTAACATAGGGAGGGTCATACTTACTAATTTTATAAAGTGCTTTGAAATCCACATTGAACCCCCAAATTTAGAGCTGAACCTCTAGCCCTGAATTTTCATGTGTTCTAGTACAACACTTTCCCATGAAACTTTTCTACCTCAGTGAAAGTGCTTCCTTTTTTTTTTCCCCCCCCTCTGGAAACTCTACTTTGACAGTTTTTCAGTGATCTCTCTTGCCTGGGACTGGGCTCAAAAATATATGACCAAGTTTTCAGGTCAATCTCAACATTACAGTGCTGTACAGAAGTGACAAAGAAGCCAAATTAGCTGGTGAAAGCTTGTGGTTAATGCATTAGCTGGATCTAGCACTGTCAATCAGTTGGACAGATAGATTGTACTCACTGACATTTCCAAAAGCTTATGAGAAACACTATCCTTAAAAACACTCTCCTCTACTTAAAAAAAAAATCACTTAGTGGTGTATATACTGAGAGCCCCCTTGCTGTGGCTTTCCCAGTTTCAAAGAAAATACAGGACAAGGTTCTCAACAATCTGCTCCCAAAGACCCTGCCTGTATCAGGGCTGATTTTCAGTTGGACTGGATGATCTCCAGTGGCCTTCCAGCCTCGACTTGTCCTTGATTCTGTGTAAATCAATCTCACAACAGTTTACACCCCAGGAAATATGTCTTTTTATGTAAATACAACTATTTTTTGACTGAAAGGAAGCAAAAAACTGCAACAACCTCAGAAATCATCATAATTGATTTGCCAGTAATTATCTTTAAGGCAAAAGTTTCTGATGAAACAGGTAAAGCAGTTTATTTCATGTTTTTTTGGTTTTTTTTAAATTTACCAACTACATGGCCAGGACTTGGGGCTGTTTCTCAAATGATGATATTTCTATATCATTTCCCCTTGTCTTTTCACTGATAAAAACTTCTTTCAAGAGTGCATCACAACAATATTTTCCAAAGCTGGCCTCACGGAATAAGGTGATACCAGACAAGGTTAGGCATGTCTAAAACCAAAAGATGATGATAGTATACAATGCCAATATTTAAGCACTTAATCAATGGTCTTTAAAATTTATTTGTAAATACTGGATTGGGATTTATAGACTCATTTTTTAAATAGTTGGATTTCTGAATAAGGAACTCCAACTATTTTTTTCTTTTTTTTTTCTTTTTTTTTTTTCTGTAAAGAATCTCCTGCCTTTTTATATTACAGGTGAGAACTAAAGGGAGGATCAAAACTCCTGTTGGAGTAAGTCAGCATTGTAGATGGACATTTACCCCGTTACTAAGAGTTACATTAAAAGGTTTTAATTCCAAATATGTTGTGGCCAATCAAGAAGTACTAAAAGTCAAAGAAAATACTTTTCTTTGTAGCTGTTTCTAGAGACATTGCAGGTAGAACATCTGCTTACTATGATTGCCTGCCGAGGCTGATGGATTGATTTAATGTAGTCCTTACTAACAACTTGGAGAGAACAGCAAGCTTTGCAACCTTCTAACAGAAAAAAAGCATTTTGAAAATTTAGCAGAATACTGAAGACAGCAACAATGTCATTTGAAATAAATGAGAAGCTCTTAATTAAAAAAAAAAAAAGTAAAAATCAGGCTTTTTTGGGTTTGTTTTAACTACTTCAATCTCCCAGGTAATCTTAAAACTAGTGAAGACTAGAGGAACAATTTTCAGGTTTATCTTTCATAGAAAAAGGAGAACAGAGCAGAAGCACAGACATAATCTGAGATGGTACATATTCAGTCAACCACTGGAATGTGTGATAAGGTTGAAAATTTTCAAAATAATTTCTTGTACTTCAGAATCATCAGGAGGATTTTAATAATATGGGTTTTTTTCCCCCTTTTTTCTTTTCTCCTCCCCTAACTATTTTGTCAGGAACAACAGCTCTAACTGCTATTCTTCTCTGGTAGGAATTGCACAACATTCAGCCAAATTTAGCCTCTGTTTGCACAGCCTGAGCCCGCAGTCAGTTGATCTGCTTTTACTCAATATTCCCTCATTGCTGGGTGGTCCTTGGATTGTTTCAGCTCTGAGGTTCCCCAGTACAGTATCCATCCTTTCAGATCCTCCTGTCCTGAAAGCTGAGGGGGTGCCCCAGTGCTCAGTCATCCTGCTGCTTTTCCTCTACTCAGTCTCAGAAGAGCCAGAATATTAAATAAAAAAGGTAAAGAATGGTTTAGGTTGGAAGACACCTTAAAGATCATCTACTTCCATCTCCCCCTGGCAGGGCAGGGCCACCTTCCATTAGAACAGGTTGCTCAAGGTTACCTCCAACCTGCCCTTGAGACTTCAAGGAATGGGAAGCCATACCCAGGTCTCTTCTATATCAACTGCAATCTCTGCCTGGTTCTGCTCCTCACTTGTTGTGCAGAAATAAAAATCAAAGTGGCTACAATCAGCTTCAAAGTTTCCTGAAATTCCCTGAGGAAGGAACCAAAATGATGCCTGCACACAAATAATTCTGAAATGAGGCTTAAATAGTTAAAGTGGTTAAAAAGGCCTAAGAGCAGCTAAACATGGCCGCAGGGCTGAGCTTCACCTTATGCAAGCTCTTTGTTTATTTGTTGTCTTCAAGTCAATGAAATTTTAGAAAAATTGGAATGGTGGGATTTAAAAAAATAGTTTTATAATTCCAGGAAAAGTGTAGGCAATGAAAGTTATCAGACTTCTCCTTTAGCTCATTTGGAAGAATTTATGCATGTTCTGAAATTACCCACATTTCAGCATGCAAGCAAATATAAATGGTGATAAAAAAGTCAAGCCAATATTAAATTGAATCTCCCATGTACATAAATAAACATTAAATTTCTACCACCATGTCATCAGTCAGGTTGGTCTACAGATGTGGTATTTATGCCCAAAGGAATTACTATTGCTTCTCTGAGGCTTTCCTTTATAAATCACTCACAGGAGAGAGACTGAAGAAAATTAAGCAAGAAAGTCATCAATACCTTGCATGTGATCTTGGAATAAATACGAAAAATACTTATATTGATCTAATTTCAAGTAAACATATTTCTTTGAAACAGGATGCCTATGCAAATTCCCCACAGGATCAAAATGACAGATGTAGTATTGAAGAAAACTTAATTGAACTGTAGCTGGTTTAGTCTTAATTGTAAAATATCAGCTCCCCCATGTGCCAGGGTGGACCTCTGGGTTTGGCACCACTGCTTTCCCCCCTTATGCTTAGGAACAACAGCTCTGAATGCCACCATCTCTATTTTAATTTTCCAGGTTTGTCTTGTTTTTATTTTGAAGGACAGTTCATAACATCTAATAGAAACATTTCTTGGACTTTTTTAATAATAATATAGATACTTTGCAGTCAAATCCACATCAAGGGGACAACATCTGCATCTCATGGTTCAAGGATGGTCTAAAAAAAATTAAATTAGGTCTGGGATGAAGAGTAATATTTAAAACATACTATTATGTCCTCCACTCCTATCCTGTCCCCATTTTTTGAAGTTCTGTGCCAATATGCTAATAATACACCATCTCTTTTCATGTAAAATGGTCAATTTTCTCTGTAATGAGTGGAAATATGGTTCCTTTAATATAAATTAGAGAAATATAATAATATGGACGTGTGAAGGTTCTATTAGTAATAACTATTTTCCTGCTCTGTTGGCAGGCAACATTTTCCCCTGCTTTCAAATGAATATGTATAGTGTGCACAAATTGAAAAAAAAAACCAAAAACAAAAACAGAAAAGAAAACGTTTTCGTTTTTCTCTCTAAACCTTTTCAGTCCTAACAGTCTCGGGAAACATTCACTGCATTTTCAGACAATCTCAGAACTGCATGTGGTGGAAATAAATTAGTACAAAATACCTTTTCAGGAATCATCTGATGGATGTGAAGAAAAACAAACCCAAGACAAAGGTAGAAAGCTAAATAAGGATGGGAGTATTAATCATTCAACAGCTCAAGGATAGATATCTGTGCAGAGACACAATTTCTCAGCTGGTATAAATCAACAGAGACCTGTCAGAGCTGTGTTGATTTATGTCAGCTGGGGATCCAGCTTCATGTTGCTCCTAAAGCAGGAGACAAGATATCTGTTCAAGTCTGTTCATGTCACTAATGGAGAAATTTTAAAGAACAAGAGGACAATCAAGCACCAATTCCCGTTTATGCTCAATAGTAATTTAATATCCAATCCCCATTAATGGCTCTGAGAAATCTCTTTGTAAAGCTACTACTTTACATTACCCAATTTTTTTATATTCCTGAGGATGGATATCTTCCCTGGAATGCTTGTCCAGTTAAACAAACACCAGATTTTTGTTGGGAAAATGAATTTCTAATTGCATGTGTAATAAACCACTGCCTTTTTTTAGTTTGGCCTATGAAGCACAGAGGAAGAAGATTCATGTTTTGTTTGGAGAGTGGCAGCAGGTTTAGTAACAGAACTGTAAGAACATTGATGGGAGTGAGAAGTTCATCATCATCTTAATTTGATGCAACACAGGAGGCCTGTGGTGTAATAAATTGTGCCTGTTAATTAGTTTTCCACGTAAGCAACAAGGTAGTATGAAAACATTGGCCAAGAAAACAAAACCATTTTACATTATTTAAAAAAAAAGACAGTATGAACCAGAAAAACCTGGCTCATAAAAAAGCTATTTTTTCCATTTATTTGTATGTTCAATTGTTTTCTATTAATAGTCAATAAGTAACCCTATATTTCAGCTCTGATGATACATGAGTAATCTGAGCTTTAAGGCGCAGAGATGAACATGGCTCTGGAGGAAGAAGTCACTCTCAAAGGTTTGCCCAGTGCTCAGAAGAATACATTTCCACCAGGCACTTGGATTGCCTTTTGTTTGGATTTTAATCCTTTCAATGGGAATATAACCTGTCATCCATAAGTGATTATGGGTTGGGAACAAATCCAAGGAAGTCAAGTAAGACTGTTGCATAGGGAAACAGCAAAATTGTAGCTTAGGAAATTTTGGTAGTCTTGGCTGACAGGGAGAAGCAGGCACAGAGAATGTGAAGCAAACCAAGTTGATCGTGTCTCCAGAAATTGCCTGTGAGACAACAGATATGACTCAGTAAAGCAGAAGTTGTGGTGAAGGGCAATGCCAGGAGGAAGAGCTCCAGGTCTCTAGTTCAGCTTTCCTTTCAGTCAGGACTAACATCAACACTAGGGAAGGCTTATGAGGACCTTGTCATGCCAAGTTCTTAAAACCTTCAAGGATGGAAATGGGCTCACTTCTCCAGGTATGTGTTCCTGCATTTTTGCAGTGGCACAGTAAATAAATTTTGATTTAATCTTGCCAGAATGTTCCCTTTTGCAACTTGCATCCAAGTACCTTCTTTCACAACCCAAGAAGAGCCTGCCTTTGTTGTCACAAGGGCAAAGGGTTGGCTCAGGTATGACCTGCTGTCCACCCTGACCCTAAGGTGTTTTCTTCAGAGCTGTGGTACCTGGCCTGTTGTTCCCCAACCTGTACTGACTCGTAGGGTTTCACTATTTAGGTGTGTGATTTCACATTTGTCTTATTTATAGAATTATAAATTTATTTATTTATTTTAAATGGGAAGGGATGTGTTATTAATGCCATAATTCTTTTAATATATATAACATGTTAAATTCCAGACAGATTGTCCTACAGGACTTTGTAACAGAGTAATGGAATAGTTCAGGGGAGCAATAGGTCACTTACTGAATTGTTATTAGGATATGGATGTCAAGGGATTAGAGCACAGATCTGAATTTTCATCTTTGATAGGCTGGTACTGCAATTATAGGCAATATTTCAGTAACAGAATTCCAGGTTGCAGGACTTTCTGGTACAGAAAAGTTCTGTTTGTCCAGCTGCTGGAGCAGTGTGACTCCAAGAGTACTATGGCAATACAAGTAAACATATTGTTGTTCTTGTTGTTGATGATATTGGTAGGGTATCATAAAGAGAAGGAAAAATCTGCTGCCACTTATTCCATCTGCTAAAAGCTATTTGTTTTGTCATAACTCAGATCGAAATGGCGAGGTACCAAAACAAGGAGTAATTTCCTTTGTGTCTGGTGTGAAATGTCCCACAGATACTTAAA
This sequence comes from Neopelma chrysocephalum, assembly GCF_003984885.1. Classification (NCBI taxonomy): domain Eukaryota; kingdom Metazoa; phylum Chordata; class Aves; order Passeriformes; family Pipridae; genus Neopelma; species Neopelma chrysocephalum. The sequence goes on along the minus strand of NW_020897745.1, from coordinate 1,568,256 downwards.
ACCAATACATATTAGTAACAAAAAAGGAATCCAAAAAAGGAACTCCCACCATCTTGGCAATTTCTTTTCCTATCCTCTTATTCTTCCACAAAGTCAGAGTAAAAATTCAAATGTAATTTTCAGTGTAGTTTTGGTTCTTGTGCTATTTGGAATAGGATGACAACACTTCCGCTTACTCCAGTGCTATGAAAAAATTTCTTTTTTATAATGTTTCTTGATATTAGTCAGCAGAATTTCTCACTGTCTGTATATTGGTAGAAATATATTGAAGTAACCAATCCTAGGCTCCATGCATATGACGATTTATATCCACTGAATTTAATTAAATAGCAAATTATTTAATCTAATTCAGCAGTAAAAATCCAAACTTTAGGTAGATTTTCTTATGCAAATCTCCTTCTGCATTTTTTGACTTTGTTTTCTTTCATAGCTCTGTGGAACTTGTGTCTTGCTTTTTCCAAACTTAAATTTACAATATTGTTTTAAGTTATAGATCAATGTTTAATACTTTCTAAAAATCCACCATAGAATTTGATTTTCCTTTATTTCCTAAGCAAATTTGGAAATTCTTATTGTTAATGGTATTTTACTCATCTGTACTTGCTGGTTTTATCCTGGTTCATTCCCCTTTCCCTTCCTTCTGGCTTTGGAGACTAAAAAGCTCTGGGGATTTGCACGAATTTGCTATTGTTGTTTGTAAAATATTTCTGTACTATTTAAAGGTAAATAAATCAATTGTGTAAAATGAATAAAAGCTATGAAACGTCCAGATGGAGCTTTCTAACCATCAGAAAAGTAATCAGCATTTTGCTTAGCAACCACACTTTAATTATACCAGTTAATCTTGGAGGTGGAAACAGAAGTGGAAAATCTGATGCTTAACTAAAATTGATTGACTCCATAAAACGTCCTTGAATAAAAGGAGGGAAATAACCTGACCTTTGGAAACTGGTACACAGAGTATAGTTAAAATGATTTAATCATCTTGAAGGTGTTTGGTCACTTTTAAGTATATTGTCAGCAAGGTGTTACAATCTCCCAATAATTTTGGTAGTCATCTTTTGAAAGGAGACAATTTTGGGGGAGGGAATAATAAGGTTGCTGCTCCTTCAGGAATAGAAATAGAAATTTGCAATACAAATGCAAAGCAACATTATAATGAAAACATCAAGTTGTTAACCAACCATTCTTTCTATTGATTTTTCTAGAAATGTAGACTTACTTGGTGATAACCATGACTACCAGAAAAAATCAGAAATAATCAGATCAAATATAAACCATTGGAGTCATCTGTTATCCTGCTACAGTTTGTGGGAAGAGGTACCTTCTGAGAAAAAGTCATCCCCAAAAGATGTTTAACATTGGTCAGCTGAGTCACCTTGCCATGTACTCCCTTTATTTATATATGATGGAAGGAGAGAGGAGATTCACCTGATAAAACTGAATATCTACCTTGGTACTAAAATAGTATTATCTATCACAACCTGAAATATTCTAGAGGAATCTCTACTTAATCATTTCCTTCCACTGACTTCTTGAACTTGGACTGTTCAGCTCAGCTGTGGCGACCCCAGCGTGGCTGAGATTTTTCACCGCCCTTGTGTTTCAGATGTAGTCAAATCAGTTGCTAGTTTGGTCAGACTGGCCTAGAGCTTCTAAAACAAAAAGATAATAACAAATTTTATTGGAGTCCCTGGTGCTCATATGAGAACAACCGGCATAAGTGTCATAAAAAAAAATTACAAATAAAATTAGTACATTAAATCATCTTATAAAATTGATTCCCCAGGATCTGAAGGAATGAAAACCATGAGAAACTTCTGTCATCATGTACAGTGACACGGTAATGTGATTCTTTCTCATGTTTTCTGTTGTTTCCATGAAATATATATATATATACACATGTATATATAAACACACACAGATGCACAAATCCTTCAAATATTTGAATTATGAAATCTCAAAAATCTTCTAGTGACATTGAGGCTTCTTTTACAGCTAAAAAGCTCCAAACTAAACCAAACCAAACATAACAACAAACAACAAAACCCCCACTATAGTGGCAAAGCTCAAAGTTAACAGAAGCATTCAGTTTGAAATAAGTAATATCTGTGACTACTTGGTGTTGTTACTGAATTGCTGAAAAGATACCTCTGGAAGCAGTGAAGAAGTATTGCACTAATCTGGAATTTGTTAACATCAGTTTCAGCACCTTACTCTAGAGACACTTTTATAAAGGATGATGAAAGTGGTTCAGCTTTCAGCATGGGGACTTCCTTGTGATCAGCCTGTATTCAAATCCACACTCTCTATGTGCACAATGTGGATATTGAGAGAGTCCTCGTCCCTGAGGGGCCAGACGGGAGAAAAGTCAAACAGATTGATTTCTACTGACATTATGCTGAGCATCCAGAAGTTAACAGAACTTGCCAGTTTAATTTTCAGAAAGCTGATTCCTATGCATTTGATTGAAAGAACCTGTATTATACCAAGATCATCTTCAACTGCACCATCTGGTAGCAGCTCATCATCTTACAGGAGCTAAGTGTGATGAAAGCCGATTTGACAATTAATGCAGATGTCTCTTTAGGGGATTTGTTGTATATCTCTCTTCAGAGCCATCCACCAGCTAGATTATGATGCAAAAGTCTCTTTCTGCCTGATTTTTATCCCATACTTATGCAGTTTGAACCAGGACCTGCACAAATGATCTGCATGTTAGCAGTGAAGTTATGTTGGAAGTGAATCATAAACTCTCCTCTTCGGTCTAAGAAAAATAATCATAAATTTTCCATCCCTTGCTGAAATTTAGCAGTCTGCCAGGTGGCAACCACCGTTTCAGAGACATATGCTTGAAAGGCAAAATGTCTATCCAGTCATCCTGAGACAATTGCCCTCACAAATGTGATTCCAGTGATAGCTTTACCGGATTTGGAGCCGTACAGCAAAATTAAACTTATGGTCCCAGAGGCTTTTAAAATCCACTTGGCCTGATGATAGAATCACTCTGTGTCAGCAAATGCTTTATTTTTATTTTTTTATTCTCATCCAGAGTGTCCCCAAAGTAGATGGAGCATTGTTTCTTCTGTTTTAAAGATGCGATTGGTAGCATAGTGAGCAAAGATGTAGACATCTGGACCAGCTCTGAGCCAAAATTCTTGATGTCTTTTCTAACACTCTGCTTATCCTTCACATTTGCTGGAGGGTAAAAAGTAAGAAAAAGCAAACTGAAGAAATACCCACTGTGCACAAACACTCATGAAATCTTGCATCAACAGGACGTACTGTTGGCCTTTACAGGGCTGAGTCAAGGCAGTGAAAAAGGTCTCCTGGATTAAGGTGTGGTTATAGTTAAACACGATGCATTGCTCCCTTCCCAGCTTCTTTCATGACACCCAGAGTATGAACAGGATAGACTTAATAAATACAGGAATCTAGTGACAGAGGCCTTGTCTTCATGTTCTTCAGTCACTGGGTGGCCCCTACATAACTTTGGCTCCCCACATTTTTTACAGTGCACAAAGACATTAGTTGATCTTATTGCTAATACCTGCAAGCCTGTCATACTCTGCTTTTCAGAAGAAGCTTATCTATTTTTCTTACACTAAATAGGGATACACAGATGCTCTTCTCTCTGGCCAATTGCTTCAGTAATTCATTGGTTTCAGGAAAGGTAGCAAGAAATTAAAAAATGCTTTCACATAAAACAGCCAGAATCACTTGAAAACAGTTGGTTTTATTGTCATTCATGGAATCATTGTATCACAGAATTATTTAGGTTGGAATAGAACTTTAAAGTCATCAAGTTCAACTGTTAACCCAGCACTACCACTAAACCATATCCCTAAGCACCACATCTACACGTCTTTTAAATACCTCCAGGGATGGTGACTCAACCCCCATGTCACATTGTCTTATTTTCATGGCAGACATCACTCCTTACAGCCAAAACCAGACCACTTCTTGCACAGTGTTTTTTTTAGCAGCAAAATCTATTGACTATGGCTTTAAAAGTAAAGAGAGATTAAAAAAAAGCATGAACAGGTGTTCCTGACTCCAACAGGTATTCCCAGCACAGGTATTTCATATTTTTAATGCACCCATCTGTGTGGTCTTGCCTCAGGTGATTAGAGACTCTAAAAGATGTGACATTTGCAGCTCACTGGTATTATATACTGGCCAGCACTATATCAATCACAGCTGCCAGATGCAAATGCAGCCTGTCACCAAAAGACATCCCTTTTCCCAAAGCAGTTTTATGTCAAGAGGAGAGCAGCATGCTCCTGCTTGAGCTAACACAGACTAACTCTAGTGAAGTTCATGGAATTATAGAAAAGTTAAACTAGGTTACATCGACCTATATATGGTAAAACCTTCTTTCATCTATTCCTTTGTAAACTCAGCATGACTGCAGTGATATTAGTGATGCTCCTGCAGTGTCCTGCTGCTGCCCCAGGGGTGTGTGTGCAAATTTGGCCACATGTGTTACTACTGGAACTAACTGGAAATTTTTACATGGACTGGTGTTACAATTGGGAAGCATTGGCTATGGGAATGTAATATGGGACTGCAATAATTTAAACAGCATCTACAAGGCAATTCTCTAGAACAACACCTGAGAGACTTAAGAAGCCTCCCAGCTCACTTTAACCCTTGGATACCTATTTTCTAAAAGTTTAGACCCCTGGGACAGCTGGTTGACTATACTGGAAATTTCACTAGTCTTGCCTCCTAGATTCTTGCATCTTTGGACTGTGCCATGACTGAATTGGGAATCTCAAGCTTCTGGATTTCTTTGTTTGTACACTAGAACTGTTAGGAGACTGGATGTATAAAGCTGGAAAAGCCGGGTGTCTGAATTTATGGTGGATGAATACTAACACTAATGCTAAATGGAATGTTAAATGTTAGGGCAGACTCAGAACAGTTTCAGTGGGTTTAGTCCTACCTCAGTGTTTTATCAAACATGGCCACAGTTGGTCCCATTAACTTCTGTGGGGTTCTTTACTTCACTTTATGGGATACCACTCCAGAGAGACATGGTGCTTGCTCACCAACTGCGTGCATTTCTCATAGAGTTTTAAAGCTTTCTGCTCTTGCAGCTTTGAAATATTTATAGCTGCTTGCAATGACTGAAATGCCTTCTTGGGAAACGTTCAAGCTGTTGTTTTAAAAATGCATGAGTATGACTTGCTTTAACAGGTATTTCTGAATTTAGATGCAAAATATCTCTTCTGTTCGCTGCTCACTCACTCAGCTTTTGGGCTGGGGGGAGGGATCAGAAGAGAGCAAGTCCAGGCATTACATTTCTCAATTTAAGACCATCAGCACTGCAGGGGTGATTTTAGCTCTTTTTTTCTTAGCAGCAAGAGATTTGTTGACAAAGGGTTTGTTGACAAAGACTATAATATTTGCAAATGGCTTTTTTTTTTTTGATTGTTGTTACATTTTGCAGTTATGAACTAGATGATCTTCAAGGTCTCTTCCAACCCACACCGTTCTATGATTCCATAATTCTATGGAGTTCTCTTCTGTCATTGGAGAAAGAAGCAATTATCCTTTTTTCAGACCCTGCCTTTTCTGTGCACATCAACCTGAAATACTCTGACATTTGAAACTCCACAGAGGAGGATGATGGGAAAAGAGAAAGGTTAAATAATTATTGATTGGCTATTCTCAAATAAGTGGCAATCTTTCTAGTTTTGCATCTTAGTTTCAGTTAAGTTACAGGTTATCCATATAAAATATATAAACCAATAATAATAATAGAAGCTATAGCAATTTTCTGAAAATAATAATTACTACAACAGTATCGGTAATATCACATTGTATTTAACAACTTTGCAGCTTACTGTATTTTATAAAAAGGTTACTATTATTATCCCTGTGGCTTTTTTAATGGACGGTAAAACCTGGGAGTAAAGACAAAATTAATTTGCTCAAGGTCAGTCCACAGAGCAACAGAAAAGCTATGAATTGAAATCAGGTTTTTGGAGTCCCAAGCCAGCTCTTTAACTTATGGCAACAATGCTCCTTGCAAAGGACAGCAGGCACTCAGGAGAACAAAACACCACAACAGTAAATGAAAAGCACCACATTAAAGGTTTTTGCTTTGCACATTTTATAGTCCATTCCCTTTTATAAATTCCAAAAATTCACATTTATTTGCAAGACACAAAGGAGAAAGAGGTGATGACCAGTGACTATTATTAATAAACTTTCTGGACAGGTTTTTTTTTTAAAAATAAAATATGTTGGGATATTCTTCTCACAGGCAGCACATGTAAGGAGGAATAGAGTATAATTGCTGTTGATGTTAGGGTGTTCACGTGAAGAGATGTAGGCAACATATGCATAGATTGGCTAGTAGACCGAACACTGGTTTCTTGCCCACCTTTTTCACAAAATGTAAAATCACAGAACGGTTTGGGTAGGAAGGGATCTTAAAGGTCATTTAGTTCCAACTCCCCTGCCATTGGCAGGGACACCTTCCTCCAAACCAGGTTGCTCAGCACTGCCTGAGGCAAAATCTCTGGTTCTCATATTCTGACACGGTCAGGAATAGCCAGATATCGCCTTACACCCCAAACTGTCCATCAGCAGCCAGCAGTAAATGGTCAACAGTTGTCATTCATCAATATTTGAGTTTCTGAAGCTATTTCGTATTTTAGCTTCACTCATGGACTTTCTCAGTATCACTTCGGGCCAGTGTGATCTGAAAACAAACAAACAAAAACGCAAACCAGGAGAGCTAACAAGGTGGGAAAACCTACTTTTCTTGATGGCCTTAGAAGTTAAGTAAACACTAATTTGTGTGCAATGTTCTTTGCCCAAAGGCAATCCCTTTTGCCAATTATTAACATTACTTTTGTTTAGTTCAGCAAATCTCAAAGGGTCCATGCTGCATTAATAATGAGCTGTAGGCATTAGAAGGATATGTGAAGAACTTGCTCTACTGAATGTGGGTATTCCCACCGAGAATATTTGCAGAAATGCACTAAAAATAAGGAAGCTATTAAAAGCTCTGGATTTGCAATGACTTGGAGAATTTGGGGCACTTAAATTTTTTAAGATCGTTGTATTTTTTCTAGGATGGAGAAAATAAGTGGACTAAAGCAGCTTAAAAAAAAACACCAGAAAACCCAAACCAAAGAAAAGAAAACTCCCAATATTAGCTTTCTTGTTTTCCATTTAAGTCTAATTTTGACACTAAACTTGGTAAGTAAACATAGTGGGTCATATTTTCCACCGATGTAAATTGTTTTTTTTTCTGAGAGATGTGTTCCCAGTGTTCCATAAAGGACTTTGGATCACTGTAGTATAGAAGGGTGGCAGCTCTGTTCAGCTGTTAATTGCTTCCTCATTGTGGAAAATGTGCATAGATTGGTTGCATGAATAATTGAACTGTGTAGCCAAACAGTGAGAAAGAGATAGATTAGATGAAGCTGAAAAGCCTAAATGTATGTGTGTGTTACAGGAAATATTCCATCCAATTGAAGATGATTATTTAAATAGCAAAATAATAAAAGATGGCATTGAAAAGCAACTCCTTCAATTGTAAGGTAATTAGTGAAATAAATAAGGTAACCATCATTTCTTTTGGATACTCACCTTAAGAATTCAACAGCTATCTGCTTTCTTAGGCTATGAGAGTCCTGGGTTCAGCTCCCAATTATTTAAGGCAGAGCTCCTGTATCTTAGGGGATATTGTAGAGTTTTATGGTTCTGAAGTCTCTGAATTTCTTCTGTGTACTATTTTATGCTGTATAGCTAAACTTTCAAAGAGACCATAGCCTGTACTTTTTACCTACTCAGTGGATATCCCAACCAAAATGTTACATTGCTGAGGAAAACTGTGTCAAAGTATGATACAACTTGAACACAACCATGCTTTGGGAACAAGACCTTGATACAGGTCTCTGCTCTCAGTCAGGCAGAGGATGGATAAAAATTATATAGTTTAAGACTGTACCTTCTATAGCCATGTCAGAGCAGCTTCTTCTCTATGAAGAGAACAATTTTAATTGAACCAATATGATCTTAAGTCATTTCCGGCGGATGGAGAAAGGAAATTTGAGCCTTCCTCCACTTCGTTTTAACCACTGACATAGTGTCTCTAGCAATGATATCACCACCTGTCTTTTTACTTCTGTGAAATTAAATAAAAACTCAAAGTTTTTGAGGACCTGGTGTCTGGCTCATTAAATTTTAGGGTAATTGAAAGCTGAAACTCATGATAAATTTACTATTTTACTACTGCAACTACTAATAGTAGCAACATTAACACAATGTTGTTTTCTCTATGACCAACATGAGACTTTTCATGGAACTTAATGAGTTGGGGGGCATATATAGGTACTGTGAAGATCAATGAACAATATGATTTATTTAGATTCCAGTTTCATTAAAATTGTTACACTTCTTTGACAGTGGAGGTAAGACAACGAAGAATATCAGATGAATGGGATTTATCAAAGAAAGACAAATATTTTTCTTATTAAAAACTTTAAATTGTTCATTTAGTTTAGAACTCATTGCCCCCTTTGTTCTTTCCAAGTTAATAAAAAAAGACGTATCATCAAATAACTGCAAATTATTCTCTCTTTTTTCTTTTTCCTTTTTTCTTTTTATTTTTCTTTTTTTTTGTTGTTTTCTTTTATTTGTTTGTTTGGTTGCTGGTTTTGTTGGGTTTTTTGTTTGTTTGGTTGGTTTTTTTGTTTAACGTTCTCTGTCCTGAAGAATCAGACAAAATATTTACATTTCAAATTATTTTCTTGCAAATTTCCCTTCATCAAAATAATGTTCTTATTTATTTCTATTTCTGAATGAACTTAATAAGATGATTTTAAGACAAAAGTGAAAAGTGTAGGTAGAAATGAAAAATTTGAGTATTTTCACTTAGCCAAAAACTGAATGAAATTTCCTATGCAAAATGATTGCACTAGCCCTTCAGCAGTTTGAAGAATGATTGCTGGGAAAAGGAGCAATTATACAAAAAGATTAGACCTGATTTTCCACTTTATAATAAGCAGCATAATTTAACCAAACTCATTGGTTTTCTTCTCATTCAATTTGGGATTAAATTAGGTTCTTCATTTCACCAATACGTATCTGAATTAAATAAAAACGTTTGGACTTCCCTATATACTAAATTTGCTGTCACAGGAACTACTGTAGAGATACAGGCACCACTCAAAGACTGAGAAATGAGTTAATGCTTTTTAAGGTGAAGAGGTTGATTGCTTTCTCACTGTTTAATGTCTGTAAGTTTCAAAGTTTAAAATATAAAAGTACAGTAGCAGTTTGTTATATGAGTGGATCTTGTGTTGCTTACCAGGCTGAAACAACCCTTCTACCAACAATATACAGAATATTTTAATGACTAAATATAGAAAAAATATTTTAAAAGCTGTGAAAGAGAGCGTGACTAGCTTTAATATCAGAATCTCACTAGAAAAAGGAACTCATAGCATTTATGGCCATTATTTAGAGTAGAAATACATAATAACACATATTTCCTTTAATCATTAAATCTACTTAGATGTCATAGAAATGGATGGATGAAGGAATGAATCAATGATGGTACAAAATATCCATTATAATAAGACTGCTATACACAAAATACAATATACTTATTTAATCCAAACATGTATACACTTTAGAAGTACATTTTATGGTACGTTATAATAAAGCAATGACTGCATGGTACAATATAATAAAGCAATGACAATAAATCTGTGGCTGCATTTTTTCTGATCAGTATTATTTGTCATTCTCTGTGGTCACACTTAGACTGTATTAGTCTCATTGCCTCTACTACAAATAAATAAAAATATATATTTTTTCAGAGCTTTATACTTTGGTTCTTTAAACAAGTCAATGCAGACTTTGTGCTCTAAATAAAATAAAGCACATATACACAGTGTCCCTCAATTGGAAAATAGATCAAATCTGTAAAGAATATATCAGTTTTTCAACAGCATTTAGCTTTGATGTAACCTACCTTTTGGTCTTGCAAAAGGTAGGTCTGTCAACGAAACTGAACCCTAAACCTCTAATCTTATTTTCCAATAAAAGTTTTAAATCAAAATTTTTCACTGCCACTCATAAGCATGTCAGAGAGATTTTTAAATTTGCTGGAGAAAACAAGAGCTTAAAGGAATACAGATTCCTACTTTTACATTTCCTGCTAGGGTACAAACTTCTAGGAAGCTTGTCATAGCAAATTCCATGGCGTGATTCCTACCCTGGCTGTGTTTCATTAAGTTGTAAAGGCAGAATTAGGGATTTTTATATATTGGGATTTTCAAAAGCTCTCAATTCCCAGGTTTCAATTAAATTGCCCAATGTTTTTAAACACCTACATATCTTTGAATATCTGCTTCAAAACCCCTGGTCTTTGTTCCCACTGCATACTATCCCCTTAATTATGAGAGCTGAGCACTTCACAGTTCTTAATGGATTTTATTCCTGTGAGACTGGGAAATCTCTCACAGCTTTGATAGCCTGAGAATGGCATATGTAATAGATTTAGGGGCTTTCTCAGTGTCATACAGAGAGTCTGGGATGAAGCCAAAAAATGAACTCAGTGCTCCTCAAATTCAATTCACTTCTCTATCTGGTCACCTCTTTTTGTTCCTATAAGAGCCAGAGGGGGAGCAGATACAGTGATGGCTTAAATACACTTTTATCTCCTTTTTGCTGACTCCTTTTGTCTGACTCCTTCCCTAATTATTTTACTCCTTGTACTAATATGCAACAGATTTTCTTGAACGTGACATGGTCCACTAGAATCTCACTTCCCTGCAACTTCATTACTTGGAAATTGTAATTGTAATGCTTCGTTTGTCTTTGATGTTACTTCATAAGTGACAATTTTGAGACTCTACAGAGAGTAGCCTAATGTTTCTGTGTCCCTAATGTGTGACACAACAATACCACTCTAAACTCTTAGAGTTGCTGCCCATGGGGTTTTGTTCACAATGCTCTACAGTGAGAGATGAAAGCTAAGTAAACAAATATCCCTCTGGACCGGGATTCAGGCACTGAATTGGGACTCACGGTAGGAAAATAAGTTCAAGTGAGGCAAGATGGGATTAAGAAAATGGGAAAAAATAGAAAGGAACTGAAATAAAAAATGAGGTTTTTGTTCTTTGGGAAATTTCAATGCCACGGGTTTCCATTCTTAGCGCTTCATTTTTATATTTTCAGAATGAGTCAAGGAGCGTGTAGGGAGATTCATCATGATGGGGGAAGCTGCATAACCAAGTTTAAAAGCACATGGAAACATTCTGATTGTTATCTTTTGAATCACAGGAATGTACAGTAATCAAATTTAATAAGAAAAAAACCAGAATTTTTAAAACAAATTGAGTTCTTCACATAAAAAAAATTTTAAAGCCCTTACACGTTTTATGATTATTTTGGTGCCTCTTTTGGCTTTAAGCATGTACAGTATCCTGCATAAACCTCATCATCCCTCCCAAACATCATTAATTTAAGAAAGAAATTTATGTTTGATTTGGCAGCTCTCCACTCCTGCTGCTTCTTCTTCAGCTGAAATCATATTGAGGTTTGGGACACCTCACTTGCAGGGATATAGTCAGAGAGAATTGTGACCTCAAGAGAGAGAGAAGCAGCAGAATAACTGAAATGTTCAAGAGTGTCTCATGTTTATGCAGAAACATTTGAGAGAACAAATTTAGAGATCAGGAATAAAAGAGGGAAAAAGAGGCAGACAGTACTAAATGTCTGGAACTTTCTTCAATGGATTGTTTTCAAATTTTTCAGGAAGCATCTGGGACTGAGACTTCAAACCCAGTGACATTTTATTCACCAAAATACAGCAGAGGAAAAATTGAAACGGGATCACAGCACATAAGTCTGAATTAATCTTTCTCTCCTCTTTATCTTCCCTTAACTTTCATATATGACCTCCATCACAATAAAGTCTGAGAGTGTCTGCAAACCTACAGTGATGTAAACTGATATAGTTCTTCAGTGAAGCTTCATTAATTTGTAGTGATGGTGATATGACCCTACTAATGTAATTGGAATTACTTTTGATGCCTACTACAAATTCAGAGAATGGCTTTGAAAGACATGACTGATTATGTTACATTTGCTTCTTTCAAAGCAAGTAGATATTTCTTTCTGGAACTTTTAATCCCCTATGACATTTCAAGTGTAGCTAGCATAATCACAATCAGAAGCAAAGCCAAAGGATCAAGAAACGAGAAAGAGTAATTATGTTATCAGATTAGAGCAAAAATCGCCACAGTCTTAAAGGGATGAGAGAGGTTTAATTGCTATGTGGAAAATGTTTTATTTTTACAGAAAAGAAAGGAGTCTGAATACCTATTTAAGTGTAACCTTCATGTTGTGTTCTGTGTGAACACATGAGACAGCACAACACACTCTGGGTTTCTGAGCAGAGAAGGAAAACCTGAATTTTGTTGGTCTGAGGGTGAGGGAGTGCAGGTGCAAGGTCCCCACCTTTACTGTATAAAGCTAGAAATGGCTTTGTCTATATGAAGGCTATAGATAGAAAGTGGGACCCTCCCAGCCAGGAAATTTACAGATTTATTAATTTCTTCAAGCTATGAAGAAGAAATTATCTGGATTAAATGCTACGCATTCCAATGGCAATTTCTACAGATTGTTACTATTATTTGAAGACCCCATCCAGTGTTCTGCAGTTCTCACCACTCATTTCATGGTCCACAAACTGTGTTTGCAGTAATCAATGAAGGAGGGCCTTGTAACCCTCCTGCAATCACTGACAAGTGTCCAGCCCCTGTTGTTCGTCACTGGTGTGGTTTTAGTGCTGCTGGTGTAACCCCACAATTCCCAGGCACAGCTCAGAGGATAGAACCCATCAGGAGATGCTCCCACAAGGCAGTTTTTCCATCAACCCTCTGTTTTTTGGGAAATAAGCAAGTGTAGCTGTTAAGAAATAAGTGGTGTTTTTCCAAGTAGACCTCAGGGAGAAAAATGTGCCCTTATCAGTTTCCTGAACATAATCAGGCATTCTATCAGGCACAGGCTTTTAAGCATCATCTCCGTCCTTTCTCCCTTGGATAGATTTGTTATCTTCCAAGCTGGTTTTTGGCACATCAACACGGATCTATTGCAATCCTAACTCTTACTTAGAGACAGAACTTATTAACTGGGGCTTGGTCCTGTGTTTGCTGAGTTTCTGACTATTTTCTAGTACAGATATGTAGAAATGCAGCTCTCTACAGGTGGCTTTCGTGACACAACCAAAAACGTCCTTTCCAAAAATCATTTGTCACTTTCCATTGTAAGTTCAAGATGTCACTGAATTTGATGTTTAATTGAAGAAATTAGAAGTTGAATTTCAGTACCAGCATTTTATTCTGCTAAAAACAATAATAAAAACTACAAATCTGATCAGTTGCCATGACTTCTAGCTTTATTTTGCCAACACATTTCCAAATCCCAGTCATGCTGTCATCTTAACCAGAGAGATATTTTCTTTTAGATCCTCTGCTGTCACTATTTTCTTTTTTCCTTAACTGTTGTCTTGCTGCTTTCCTGAGCAAGTGAACAGGATGGGATTTGACACACATTATAAAACTGAAAATAGGAGCACATGGAAAGAGTACTGATTATTCATCTCAGAGTGGACTTCTCCCTGCCTGTCCCTGAAAACCCAGCAGATAAGTTCAGATACTTAGACATTACTTTTTGTTAATGTAATGTGTGTGGTTCATAATGTTTAGTTCCTGTTTGTCTGGTTTGCTGCACTTGTGAGTTGGTCCTATTAAGATCTTAACTTCATGAATGTGTAGTCTGCTTCAAATACATCCAACAGACTTTAATTGCTGATGTTCTCATGGCAGAAAAAATCTCAATGTTTTAAAAAAATTAAAGTGTTTAATTGAATATAATATATTACCTGTTGAGTTACACTACATTTGGGATTCTGTTTCAGTTAAATCCAGAAATCTTTACTATTTATAGTTTTTCAGACCTCATGGTGGACTTTTAAAATCTTAATTAATTCTTAGAGTCTTTAAATACAACCATTAAAGAAACGACTGTTCTTTCTCCTTCATGAATTTTTTGAAAGTTGGGTGTAAAGAGGAGAGCAAAGAACATTTAAGCAAGAGCAAAATCTGAGGAGCTGTATTTCAGAGTAGGTGCAAACAAATATTTCTGCTCACAGCTCAGTTTACTTAAAATTTCAGACTTATCCTTTATGTCAGGAATCAGAAAATTACTGATGTGCTTTAATTGAAATAACTCCTTTAGAAAAATAAGAAATCCAAATAATAAATAAGTGCTACTCTCTTTCTCTGAACAATAAACAGTACTGCAACATTCTCTGAATTTATAAAAACCTCAAGCAAGTCAGTAATACTTGAACTAAAAAAGATTGATTTTAACAGTTCTAGCAATAGCCACATTTCAGTAACACTATTTTTGAGTGTAATTGATTAACAATAATCATATTTACAATTGTATTGCCATTGCTTTAAGCTCAGTACTGTGAACTGATGCTTGTCAGACTTCGTCTGAACATTTTCTAACCAACCAACAACTTTTATTTTTATGTGATTTAGCTGTAATAGCAATCTCTCTAATTGACCAGGTGTCTGGGTCTACTTTATTCTACTTTTGTTTATCTCCATTTGGTACAACCGCAGTTTTACACACACAGCAGCAAGAAAGAGTGACCCGAGGTAGAAAGAGATTTTCACAGCTCTCACATAATGACATAATGCTTGAAAATGCTGGGATGACAGCAGAGACTTGAGAAAGAGAGCCATGGGATGCAAAGAGGTGAGGCACAGGCTGGCACTGGTGATTCCATGGCTATGAACAGCTCTTCAGTGGTCAGTTAAAGAAGTGAAGACCTGGAGATGGAAAAAAGTGGTTTTAGGGGCAACAAAGTGAAACAAAGAAATGGTTTCTGGCATATATCGTGGATACCATACATATTATAAATCTGGATGTAACATGGAGCTGCAGAACAATGAGGGAAGAAAGGGATGTGAGTGCACGTTAGCAAGATGATAAAAAAAGTGGATCCATGTGGATCCTGGAAGGAGGAGAAGAAACTGTCAACATGGACCATCATTCCTCCTGCTGAAGGTCTCCAGAAGTGCTGCCTCAATATAATACAACTCTGTCACCAACATCACAATGAAACCACCAGTGTTAGGACCCAGAGGGGCAGCAAGGTGGGAATAATCCCAAAAGTAGGAATATAAACTACATATGTGTTCTGATTTTAACCACGTTACAACTATTACTGTGAATATTTCTCTTTATAAGTACTCCACCTGCATTTCTATATTTTCTTTTTCTGTTATAATTAGATCTAGATTAGTGACAACTCTTGAATTAGACTGTTGAGATTTTCATTACACGAGCAACAAAAAAGCAATAAAAAACTTTTAACAATAAGAAAAAGGGCCACAAAAAAGATCAGAGGTCTGTAACACCTCTCCTATGCAGACAGGCTGAGAGAGCTGGAGCTGCTCATCCTGGAGAGGAGAATCCTTCTCCCATAGTTAATCTGATTAATCTAAGAGAAAGTGAGTTGTGATTGGTACCACAGTAAGAACCAATAGGTGACATCTCACTTATGTGAAATTATTACTGTGCTTACATAATGAGTTTGGGTAATTAACAGGATTAGCTGGTGCTAGACAAGTAAAGCTTTTGGTTAAACAGTATCTTCAGTGCCTTTTAGGTGAATTTAAGAAATGCTCTTTTTCTTTATCCAGCATACTAATAAAGGTAGCAGCAAAATCTACTCTAGAAGGCTTTGGAATTTTCTCTTCCCCAAGAAATAATTAATAAAAAAGGAGAATTAAAATTGGAAAAAGTACTCAAAGATTTCTGTTGGATCAAGCCTACTGAATGTCCAAGGGGAGAATGAAAGTGGGAAGACTGGGAACATCTTTGGAGCTGTTGCAAAGTGATACAGCCAGAAGAAGTTGCCTGACAAAGTCAGAAATCTCTGCCTATGTGAGCTATTCAGAATATATCTGTATAAATAGTTTTTCTCTAAGATTAACTCGGGGAAAGCAAAAATTTATGCCATATCTGTCTCATTTAAAACATAAACCAGAAAATCTGTGTGGTTGGGACATGGATCACTGCCAGGGAAACATCAACAATACGAGGGAAAAAAAAATCCATGTTATATATCCACTCTGCATTTTTACTGCTAACACAATTGTTAACATTGTAAATTGACTCTTAACATCATAAATGGCTTCTCACACATTGTAAAGTAAATCCTGTAGACTTTTATTAGTATCATAAATGGCTTTTTAACATGTAAATAGCTTCCTTCTCATGGCAATGTAAATCCCACAGGCATTATGGACAACATAAGTCATGGAGGGTATTGCATTTTGCTATCAGTGTTGGTTTTCATTTAATAACTAAATAAAAGTCTGAGGAAATAAAACACAGGGCTTTGTGTATTTTCAATTGTGCCCCCCCTTGTTTTCCTGCTCCTGTGACTACTGTGAAATAACAATAAGGCTTGATAGTCTTTTCTTGTGTGTAAGGCACCTTTGCAAAATGAAATAGCTGAGCAAGAGTTCACCAGTCTGCATATTCCAGTAGGGGCTGGAAAAGCTGAATAAATAGATTCAAGAAGCTATAGAATGGTAACTATTTTATCACTCTCATTTCTTTGGCACCTCTTATTTACAAAGATCCAAGAGCATTTCAGAAAACTCACAAAATGCATGTCAGGAAGCAATACAAGGAAACATTTTTCATATTAAAATTATGATATAGCCCAAATTCTTAACTATTATTTCTCAATACAGCCATGTTGCTTGGCTTTACCCTGAAATGTCTGCCTCTTTGAGAGTGGCCAGCAATAGTTGTTTAATAACACTCAGCAAAAATTCACTACATTTTCAGATGTAAAGCATAAACCTAAATGTTTTGTAAATATGGATTATTTGGGTGGCTCATACCTTAAATATCCAACTTATTAATTAACTTTCCCAATAATGTTGAAGGTGTTGATTTTCCTGTGTGATCAGACACATAATTTAAACAACTTAGGGACCATAATTTAACAAGACATTGCTCAGAAGTGGGATATTGTTGTTATGGTTCTGCTATGTTATGTCTGTGGTATGTTATAGCTCTGCATACACAAGATATGTTTAAGTAGCTAAGAAGATGTTCAGACATTTGTGATTATCTGAAAAGACCCAAATTGCAGAACTGAGTAGAGTTCATCATGATGCTGAAATATATAACTCTCGCTGCATCTCAGTGCATCCATTCCACCCATCTGGGATTTCCAGACAATCAACAGACAAGGAAATATATAGTAGATGAACTCATAAAACAGGATAGAACATAGATCAGTTTTCATTGTATCCCTTGAAAAATATTAATCCAATTTCTTACAATATGAGTAATACATATCTACAAAGGTAATGCATATCTCATTTTTCTATAATGTAGCTAAAAATAACTTTCATATACGTGTAATGTATATCTGTCCATATTTTTTATATAATCATTAAAGCATTGGTATATTCACTGGTAGTACAGTATATATGCATTTAATTCTTATCTGGCACTAAGAACATTTCATGTGAGAGGACTCTGAAGTGTCTTTGCTTGGATGTTTACACCCATAGGTGAGGACAATTTGTTCTAATCACTGTTATGGAAACGGCTCCTGTATTTTATCCAGTGACAGTTTAATGCAAAATACTGTAAACCAGAGAGTGTTTAACACAATGGTCATTCAATACAAATTTCTGAGGGACTGTCGGATGCTTGAACAGTTTTGAGGAGCTACATCAAAGTGTCAAAAGTCATATTTGAAAATGGCATTACAAACCCCACACATGATTGACCCCTTCTCATCGGTCCATTCTGGAATTTGGCTGCATGAGCTCAGCTCACCTTGTGGTCCCAGCTGGTGTGTAAGAAACCTGACATTTTAACCTGCCCTGGTAGGGCACAACTTTTTTTGCATTCATGAGCAGTGCAGTTCCTGCCAGGTTTGTTTGATCTTTGGACTGTGCCCCCTAATCACCAGGTCAGTAATCCTGTTTTAAAGGAGTCAATGACACTCTCCCCTTTTTTACCAGGAAAAAAGTGAATAACAGGACAAAATTTCTTCGGATATAGATCAGCTCAAATACAGCCAACAAAATCATGACTGTTTTTACCAAACCCGAGTTTTCCCAATATGCAATTGCATTAGCATAGATATGACATTTCTGCTCACATAATGTAACTGAACTACTAGATCTTATTTTTTTCAATTTAAGTCTAGAAAGCAATTGCTGAAGACATTCAGACAGCACCAGCCTTAGAGGACTGCTGGACTATTTAAATATTTAAAAGTTTCTTTAAAAATTGCCTTAGAGGAGAAAAGATTATATTGTGGAGATGGTCTGACTTTCAAAGTCAGCTCATTAATCATAGTTAATGCTCCTTGTTATAGCAGATAGTAATCTGTACTTCTTATAAACTGACACTGCCCACAGCAGGAAAATATTTCTGATCCACCTAATAAAAATTTATAGTGTCATTCCTTTCTAAGGCTGGTATCTTATACCCTTTAGATCTACGAAGTAAGAAAGTTTCAAAATGTGCTTGTAATTTTATATATATTTATATTTATTGTCTATGTTAGTATGTTTATACATTAAGACATAGGTATGATGTACATATGTGAACATCAGGTTGCTCAGGATTTTGACTAAACAAGTTCTGAAAAGCTACAAGGATGGAGATTCATCCCCATTGCTCATCCCCTCTTGTGTTTGACCAATTTTATAACAAGGAACTTTTCTCATACGTGAAATCAAGATCCTCAAAAACACCTTGTTCTATTTAATTGTCTTTCATTGGAACTAAAGAAGCTCAGTAGACTTAAAGGTCTGGATTCAGGTGACATGAACATTTAAACCTCACTTCCAAAAGTCTCTCAGACTTCAACTGGTTGGTTTATAATGAAATATAATTTAATCTTTCTGCCATGAGTTCTCTGTATGTGGCCACATGGCACATGGGGTGAGGAAATTCTGCATCCACTGTAATTCACTGCAGTTTCCTTTGGGGTCCAGTTAAGAATATCTCTTAATAAGTTAGTTTGCTAATTGTCACTCTTGCCATTGTTGATATTTCCTTCACCTTGAACACTGTGTCATCCCTGGGGAATCCTCTTAGTGGCTTAAAATCTGGACTGAAAGAGTACTCCAATTCTGACCTCCAATCTGAAAAGGCTCTGAAGTCTCATTACTCTAGGAGCTGTAATGTGCTGAGTTTGTTGCATGTTAACTAAACTTTGTTTTACATGTCTTCATCATAGCGGTGCTTAAGTGAACAGAGAGACTTTACATGTGATGCTCAGTGAGACTGAAAGGTGTCCTGTACTCTTAAAGCAGCCCTGACTGTTGTTTCTGTTCAGCATTTTATTTCTTCTTTTGACTAGTGATGACTATTTAAACCTCCTTGCATTAAAATTCACATACTTAAAGATTCTCTCTGAGATGCCTACTTCCATGTTTCCTTTTTTTTTACAACTTAATTCACAGTCTGGAAGTCATTGGTCATTCCTGCTGTATCTACTTGAATAAAGAAACTGCCTTATCTTGACTAAACTCCCATTATAACTTCCTTCCTGGGTGTGTAGACAGCGTCCTGCACAATTTCAGTGTTAGTGTGTTGGTCACCTCGCAAGACAAGCCTTCTGTGGAACTTCTCCAGGTGCTGGATGTGGTTTTCTGCCTCCTACCTCTGGAAAAGTGTGGTAGCATCTTTGTCTTGATTTGTGAGAAGCAGATGTAAAAGGTGATGAATGTGCATTCTCTGTTCTCCCTCTCTCCTCACTGTGTCTGCCTGAGAACGCTGTGAGACATAAGAACCATCTGGTAGGGAATGCTGGCTCCTCATCTGAAGGAATAGCAGTCTGGCACACATGGAGCAGAGCACTGGAGTACCTGAGATGCCCTTTGTGGCAAAGCACAGAAGTCTGAGCTAAAAGAGTGATTCGGGAAAATCCTACCTAACATCTAAGACATTAACACCTGCAATTTCAGGTGATGTTTTTCGGACTTCCTAAATTGGCACTCTTGCTAAACTGGGTGTCTAAAGTACCTTTCTCCTTCCAATTTCTGTTAATGATGAGAAAACACAGGCTACTGTTTACCCGTGCATCCAAAGGAAGTCTAATATGCTGAGAATGTTTACACCATGCCTTATTCACTTGCAATAAACAATGTCAAGATAAAAAACTGTGGCTGGAAGTTCATTTCATGAAAAAATTAGTGACAATAACCTTGGCCCTAAGTCTGGGATGCCTTGATCCTGCCCTTGTTGTGTAGTGTGAATCCAAGACACCTTCGTCTGGAATTGAGGGGTAAATTTTCACAGGAACCACATTCCTTCTGCTAATGCTGAGAGAAGGCAGGAGTAATCACTGCTTAGGCCAGCGTTCAGATTCAGGAATCCAGAAGAAAAGCAGACAAAAACGACCCAATTTCTACTGTGTCAGTGTTGGCATTTGGTTGCAGATAAAGGGACTGTGATTCTGATTTTTAAATTCTGGTTTTTTAGCTGCTCTCTATTTAATATAAATTTTGCTGTAAAAGCTGAGAAAACAGGATCTAGGATTCATATTTCATGAAAAGTTCCCTTTTGCTCTTGTGTTTGCAGTCGATGTCAGACTCTTTTTTTAATCTCCTTTTCCCAAGGTTTTTCATATTTTTTTATTTCTTGTACTTCAGCAGAAGAAGAAATAAAAATCCAGGAATGGATTATAGTATGGTCATCAGAGGGGGCTTCTCTGGTTGTGGGAATGATTAGTTAAAATCTATTCAGTTGAACTATTTAAATATATTAGGCAATTTCAGGCTCTGAGACCTGAAATATCATATTCAATGAGTGACTTTAGAGAATCTGCAGGCCTGCAAACTCCATTAAACAGTTTTATAGAGAGATTTTAGGCATTGTTGTGCTGTAGATTGCAACATCTAAAGAACTCTGTTGAAAGATTGCCCTCTTGCTTTGAGGTTTATAGTCATGGCTCAGTACTAATGAGTGCAGGCAAAAAGATGACTGTCACAATGGCAACAAACCTGAGCAGATTAGCACTGGAAACTTTTCAGATACTGGGACCTCAAGGTCAGATTTATTGTATCTTAAATGCCTCATTTGTTTTTATTCCCTGCCATTTGCTGTGGTCTGAGGATGGCTCCTCACAAACCATGCTGACAAGATGTCTCTTAGAATAATTTTCAGGATAGATGAAGGCACAGGGTAGGCAGAGAAGAGGACAACTCCCACAGGCTTTCACTTGGACAGGCTCCCAAGAGGAGAACAACTCTTCCTGGGCATTGTGTGCAGTCTGTCACATCGCTCCATTCCCAGGGGAAGGCTGAGCACACACACTCTTGTGTATTGATTTCTTCCCACTGCAACACTCATCCAGTGGATTACCTCTCCTTTTTTTTTTATGGGCACCTGTCTTTTCCCTTTGAATAGCATGACACACCCTTTATTTTACTATTTTATATTTTAGTCTTGATTGTTTGTCCCTTTATTCTCTTTGGTTTTACAGTACTGAAGACAAAGGACTCCCCAGGCTATCTCCCACAATAAGGTGAGAGTGTTCTAAAGTAGAGAGGATCATCCCTAAACTTCAGAACTCAGATCCAAATTTTCAGAGGAACTGCTTTTTCTGTAAATTATTATTAAACAGACTGAGCACAAGTTTTGGGATTGAATTTGGAGTCCAACATCTTCGTATTTTGGATCCAAATTTTGCACCCAGTACTTGTACTTCCAGATGAACCCAAATTCCAACAAAACACATTGATTATTTGCATATTCACTACCTGGCATTTAATCTAAAATTTTGCATGACGATCATCCCCCAAAAGTTACAAACAATCAAATAAAGACACTGTAGAATGTAGGGAAACAGTGTGTTGGAATTCAAAGATCAAAACTTCATCAGCAAATTATATTTCTGTGTAAATTGATGAATTGCAGTTTTTTGATTTAGTGGAAGTTTTATAAAAAATAAGGCCTGAGACTTTTCCATCTTACTAGAGCACAAATGAAGAATAACCCATTTGATCTAATTTAATGTAAACTATAATCTAATCCTCCCTTTTCTTTAGGAGTTTATTATCTGAAGGTGAGTAGTGTTCTGCAGCATTTAATAGAACATTGTATTATCTGTCATCAGTTTTCCTCCCTGAAACCAGTTCATCATATAGCCTAAATATGCTTTAGGAGTACAGAGAGCTGATAAGAACGACGTCTCCTTCTTTATGTGGACTTTGCAGTACAGCAGACTCAGGGCTCTAGGTCCCACTCTGCCAAGTGGAGGGATATTTTTGCTTAACTTGAAGAAGAAATTGTTCACTTTCAAAACTATTCTAATATATGTAGTTTCCCCTTCACCTTGCTACAACTCTGATGGCCATTTGCTACCAAACAGGACACTATAGGTCCCTTTTGCACAAGTCCAAGTGTGAGATGAGGTTGGAATTCACATAAGGTAGATCACAGTTGGAAACATTAAGAAAAGCACAGTCTGCAGAGCTACAGAAGTTAAGGCACTAGTTAAGGCTTTTTTCCTTTCAAATTAATTATTTGTTTGGAAAAAACGAGCAGCAGAAGAAAGTACTAGCCTTTCCAAAGCAATTTTAGGTTCCTTTCTTTAGCCTGGAATTAAAACAACCATTAAGAGTACAAGAAGCAGGACATCACAATTAATGGTTCCAGTGTAATGATAGTAGAGGCTAAGTTTTTTGTTTGTTTGTTTTTGTTTGGTTGTTTTTAATCTTATGAAAACGCTAAACTGCAAGATCATTATTTTTAAACTTCTCTCCCTTTTTCAAAAAGAAATAAAAATGTCTCAAGACAGAGAAAAAACAACTAAACGAAAACTAATCTTTTGCTTATCACTCAACTTCTGGGAACAGGCACAAAAGAAAAAGATGTCAGTTCAACTAAGAGA
Organism: Neopelma chrysocephalum; assembly: GCF_003984885.1. NCBI lineage: Eukaryota > Metazoa > Chordata > Aves > Passeriformes > Pipridae > Neopelma > Neopelma chrysocephalum. The sequence goes on along the minus strand of NW_020897745.1, from coordinate 1,545,254 downwards.
TGCAATGAAATTTCTTGGCTTATGTAGTACAGAAGACTCTGAGGTGAATACCTGGATAGCTGCTAGGATTGAAATAAATGGATCTAGGATAGACAATTTTTCTTTCATAGAAATAAGGGCCTGGAAGAGTCTGATTGAGCTGCTCAGCCTGATCTCCCCGGGGTCACCAGCAAGTATGGCAACAGCAGTGAAGTGAGGAGCACCAGCAACCCTGTGAGAGCACTGACATGGCATTGCTGGAAAGCTGCAGTGCTTAAAAAGAGTCAGGTCTGAAAGAAATATGCTATAGTCATATTTCAAATGGCCACAATCTTTGTTTTTCTCTTTCAAAAGTCAGAACGTTTCACGCTCTGGTACTTTTATTTTTGTTCATAGGTTAGGTAAAATGGTTTCGTCTTTTATCTATAAATAAGTTTGGATTAGCAGTGAACAAGTTTTTGATGCGAAAACTCACGTCATGAGCCCAACAACGTGCTTTTTTTCAGTCTAAAAGCAGTGCAAAGGTAAATAAAAATAGTGCACACTAACCATAGCCTTAAGATGGGGCTCAAACTTGGACAGAGACAGATATCTGGATGAAGAAAGGTTTTACAATACTCATTAAAATAATGATATAATGCAATAGTTACTTGTTAAAGTGTAATGTATTAAAGCAAATGGTAGAGTTACAGATGAACTTTTATCTCCATCTGATACTTTCAGCCAGATAGAAGTGAAACACTTACTTGAAGTGCATTAATGTTGCAACTGATACAGGAAATCATTTTAGGTCTTGCCACCACCTCTGTAATTTCCCAGGGAAGAAAAGGAGCTGAGACATCTGTAGCCTCGATTCACCACCTCCTGGTTTTATATGTTGCTTGTCTGTAGGACAGAGAAACAGCCTTATCACTGTGGTCTCTTCTCCCACATGATCATCACGTATACACCATTCTCTGGAATTCATACGTGAACATGCAGCAAAGTTTTCAGGATCTGCCTCAGAGAATTAAACTTCTGCAAAATTCAGATCAAAGCGGTTCCACTAAATGTGGAAACCAACTTAGAGGATTGCATTCATGACTACAAACATATATTGGCTTAAAATTTTTCAATCAGAAATGGACATTCATGTGAGCTTCCCTTTTTTCTTTGTAAATTTATCTCACAATGATGTAAAAGTACTGACTAAAATTCTAAATGTACATAGGGAAAAGATTCTTTGCTTTATTTTTTCTCTTTCCTCACTGCTATCCCAAGTCATCTTCACATCCATATTCTCTATCATTTCACTCCCTGAAAATTATGAGAGACTGAACACTTGAAACATTTACATATCTTTCCTTATTAACCATCGTAATTATGGGGTAAGATCACGGCCTAATTGTGTGAAAGAGGAACAATATCTTGATAAATTTTATTACAACACATACACCACTCGAACGGACTATGTCTGCAAACACAAAATGTTTTTTGTCTGAGGTCCTGCACTTCGCCAAACATGCTGCTTGTGAAAATCCAAAGTTGTTAAGAGAAGTGACAACAAAAATATCTAAAAGAAATCAAACTGGAACCAATGTGAAATACCATAAACTTCCTTCTGGTGTTTGTTTGGTTTTGGGAGTTTGCTTTTTTAATTTGTTTTTTGTTTGTTTGTTGATTGGTTGGGGTTTTTTGTTTGTTTGTTTGTTGGAGTTTTTTCCCTTCCTAAAGAGAGTTAAAAAGTTAGTAAATGGCTTTGTGTATGTCCAGACTCACCATTTCTGGCTTAGTGAACTGGATCCCAATGAAAATGGGAGTAATTTTTTTATCTTTGTCTCTTTTAAAAACCTTAAATATTTCCCTAGCAAACTTATGGCTGTTTGTGTGGGTCAGCTCCATTTTGGCTGTGTACTCCTCTAAGATGTTACATCTTAGCCCACACTACCCTGATTTTATTGTGTGCTTTTGTTTGAACTCCCGTGGGACTTATTTTTCTTTTTGCCTTCATAGATGCCAGTCTAAATTGCATTGACTGATTGTCTGTGACCATCTAGGCTGACAAACTGTGACTTAAATGGGACAGTGTCAATTTTTCTCAGACAGGGAAAGGTCATTTCAAATTCAGAAGCCTGGACTAAAACAATCCATTGAATTTGAGTTATTGGTTTGAAGGGTAACATTTCAGTGATGTACACTGTCATTAATATGATTAATATTTGCTTTGTGATTGTCCAGTGATAACTGCAGAAGCAATGAGATTGAAACTGGCTGTTATTTTCTAAGCCAAAACAATGTTATCAAAAAGAAGCTCTGAAAATAATTGTGGAATAGGCCTGTCCTGGAGTCAGTGTCCCCAGTCAGTAGCGGGGTTGGAGAAAGACACTTGATATTAAATGCAGGAGTGGGAGTCTGTCATGATCCCTTTTTAACTTCAGTGGGGAAGTTTTGCCCGTATAACCTTAAGACCCAGACTTTTGAAGTTATTTTCTTTGGGGTGAGAATTTCTTCAGCAAACAAAGCATGGTCTTGTCTGTACAAACAAATAGGGTTACATGTGCAAGTGAAGAATTTCTCAGAGCTGGATGGTGGTGGTGTCACCATTCACACCGTGGATACAGTTTGTCTTTTGGCAAAGTACAAAACAAATCATGCTGGTAGTTTTGAAGATTATTCACCCCAAAGATCCCTTTCATGAAGCATCAGAGTTGAGAATGCACTTAGTCTGGCTGCTTCTGAGCTGGTCAGAATCCCACACTGTTCCAAGATTTACCCACTTAAGCAAATATCCAATATGTCTTATTTCCCTGCCAGGACACAGAGTGTATATTCTCAATTTCACAGCATAAAAATACAATTCTGGTAGACCCAAGCAGAACTCTTACATTGCCTTACATGAAGGTTACTTATCAGAAAAAAGAATGAAGACATAGTTTTTCTAGAATTGTTATCATTAAGAGAATAGAGCATTACATAAGCCTGGCTTCAAGAAATCACACTGAAATCTGGAAAAGATGTCATGGTTTTACAGTAAAAACCAGAAACTAAGATTCCAAAATTTGTTTTTTATTCTGTATTATAAAGATTTAAAAACCATTGAAATAGGAATGACAGACTAATCCAAGAGATTCAAAACTGTCAGTCTCGTGTGATCTAATGATGTTGACTTTCTATCAATGTCATGATTTCTCAAACCTTTATCAACTCCACAGCTGCTACATATCACACTGTGTTCCTCTGCAGCTATGTCTGTCTGCAGACCGACAGAAACCTAATTTTCCTCCCAAGCAGGAAGATCCTCCATGACAAGACAACTGAAGTAAAATTTTTAAAATAATTTTAAAGTTAATGCAGTTCTGTTGTTACTAGTAAATTGATTTTATAGAGATAAGGGATACACAGTAATATACTTTGGGGCAGGATTAAATAATTTTTTTTTTTTAAATCTAATACCCTATTACATTTTACTTGGTCTAATGTGTGTATTTTTATTACAAGCTTGGAATCCAAGTTTTAATTCTAATTCAAAAGGTCTTGTATTTCTGTGGATTAAAGGCAAGACCCACATTTTAGACTTTGAGCTACCAGATTTCCATTTCTTATTCCTGGATGATCCAGCTCTTCATTGCTGCTGCTGCCCAGTTTTTCACTCAAAACACTTTCACCTCTATTTTACTTTTGCAGTAAATTTGCCTACATGTTGGGGATAGAGATGAGTGATGGAATATTTTTTACCACTGTACCACTGTCTCGGATTAACCTCATGACTTCCCAGAAAGACATTAGGAGCAGTTGATTAAGACTTATTATTTGAAAACTAAATCATATAAAAATTTTAAAAAAAGAAGAAATATCAGATTTAAAATAAAGAAAATATTTGCAGATATGTAATTTTGAACCCTCTACTTCTTCTTGTGGAAAGATGCTGTCTGTTCCACTTTCCCTTCAGTCCTGCATAAGTTGGTAACTACTTATTTGTCGTTTTTATGGATAATGTACAAGCAATTTTTTGCTATATATTCACAGGCACAAACTTCATTCTAAGTGAAGAAATATGTGTTGGTCAACGGAATTCATTCCTGAACATTTTTCAAATAATTAGGGAATACATAAAGTTTTCATTCTGAACAATAAATCTGATTAAACTGAAAAAGAAGAAAGTACAAGAACAAACAAGGAGATTGAGTTGCATTTATATAGAAAGATGTTTTAATCCCCTAGTGATTTCCTAATGCATAACAGTGACTAAATACAAATTAATTAATCATATTTACCCAATTAATAAATTAATCAAATTAATAGAGCAGATTGCTGTAGAACAAGTATTAAAACCACAACCTTCAACTTGTGGTCATCGTGAGGAGGTGTACACTGAAACTATTCCTGTGAATTCTGTTCTAAGATCACAAATAGATCCACAGGATGTTCTTCTGACACTTGAAATGGTATTCATAACTAAAAATACAAAATAAAGAATATCTACATTGAATGGTGCTTCTAAATCTGTGGATCACTTGAATCACCTGGCTTGATGTTCTGACCTGACGAAAGATAAGGAGGTCAGTTTTATTATCCAGAGAATAACATTGCACTTACTATGTTAAAAGTCTGTCTGAATTCATACCTGTTACTTCTTGAATGAGGAAATTTTGGATTAGTAACTTCCGTGTGATCATCTTTAAATGCTAATCAATTTTTAGCAGCAACTGGAGGAAGTTGTTTTACTGTTAATTAATTAGTTATTGCCAGAGTCTCTATTATTCAGAACAACAGCATAACTGGATTTCTTTGCTATGGGCTAGCAAATTAATTTTTAATGGACTGTATTTCAGGATTTAATAACAGGACAGTATTATTTAATTATCTAAAACAAATGCAGAAACAATTTCAGGGCAATACACAGAACTTATGAAAAACTAGCCATTTATCCTTCTAGACACATTTTATATCCTTCTCTGTGTCATAAATATCAAGCAGTGCCTCTGAAGGTCTGTCTTGTCTCTTTGTTGCGTAGGTTTTCACATTGTATCTCTCCACTTGATGTGTTCTGTCTGTACTATAAAGAGGAAAATGCAGCAAATAAGCAGCTGACAGTGAAAATGTCTTCGTTGGTTTTCTGAGGCAATAAAAGAAGATGTGAAAAGTGCATCTTCTTGCCAAGTATAGAGTACTGCAGTGGAAGATAAGTTGAGAAAAGGTGATAGACAAACATGACTTGATGATATACTGCAGAGATCTGGGGAAAAGAAAAATCTGACTTCATATCAATGCTAAAATTTCTGAAAGAGTTCTGTGAAAAAAAAGGTGGCATAAAGCAATGGCAAAGCATATTTCTACACTCACTTTTAGGTTTCTTCCCAGTGTCAGAAGGATGTACCTACATGAGGAGTGTTTCTTTCTATGTGGACAATGGTAAAAGGGTATGATTTGACTTTGTTGGTACTCCAGGTTGGTGGGGCTGCTGCTCACCTCAGACCAAAAGCTGTGGCTTTTTTAAAGGTTGTATTGAATTCTAAATGTGGTATATATTGCCTCTGAGAAAGCTTCATTAGCCTGAGCTTGGTGTTTTAGCCATGCATTGACATATTTCAATGACTTAGAATACTCACTGTAAAATGATTATCCAGTGACATGAGGACATGAGTGTTGACTTTCACAGTGAGGAGAACATCTCCCTCTGTATTTACACTAATCACTGCACCATCCTATTCACATCTGGAAGAGCTCAAAACAGTTTGGAAACAGTGTTTGCAATTTGTGAGTCCAAGGTAATGCTCTTTGGTGTGAATGAGCTGGGAAAAGTAATGGAGCAAATCAACGCTTAAAGACAAGTTAAGTGGTAAATATGAAAGATAAAATATCTTCTTGCTATGAATTCACATCACTTCCTCTCCATAACTCAATACATAATGGCCAATTTTGTGTTGTGTTTGTACCTATGAAAAATGCCAACTTTGGTGAGGCTACTTATATGTACAAAAAGAAGGGCATGATTTTGAGAAAAGAAACCTTAAGAGCAAAAATTAGGTAATATCTTCCCACAGTAGTCAAAGATGCTACTCAGTTTCTTATAACACAGCTCAAAACTTTACAGGACTCAGATCAAAACTAACTTCCAGAAAGTCCTGCAAAAACAGTTATCTCTGACCCTGTGAAGACAACAGAAATTCAGGAATGGATTTAGCAGCTATTCCTATGGATTATTAGACCCCCTATCATTACATTTCCCTTTGGATTGAGGCTGCATTCAGTCCTACAGAGGGCAATGTGTTATCAAGGTGTTCAACAGGGCTGTGAGCAGTTGAATGTGGCATCTGTTAAAAGCTACTCATAAAATCTTAATCCCACATGGAAAAATTAAAAGTTGTCATATTACGCTCATTTTATTTTGTTCTCATACGGCTTTCACATAACTTTATATAATGGTGTCCTATTGTTATTGCTGCAATATGTATATAAGGTGTATTTCATTTTTTTTTTCTCCCAAGGAAGAGGACATATAAATTTTCTTCTTAAATAGTTTTAATACTATGAAAAATGAGAGATGCAATTAAGACATTTTCTTTCCCCATCATTTAACAATTTTTACTAAGTGGTAATTACAGAAACATTTCTTGAATGGAGAGAGCAGAAAAGGAATAATTTAAAATTCAACAAAATCAGCTTTAATAGTCTTCTACCAGGCTGAAAATGTTTTTTTTATTCAAAATGATCTCTTGTGTATTTTAATGAGGACAGTATTTTGTTTTTACTATAGAATGTAGTATTTTATTATCAATAGAAACTATTTTGAAAAGTTGACTTAATTTACTGCTTATGTAAAACACCAGAATTACACCAAAGGTGGATTCCATAATCAAGGCTGAGAACTGAGAAAATGAAATTGCTCACAGAATTATACTGTGTCCTTGCAAAAGCCCAACCTCTGCCTCTTGAAGAACCAGTGGAAATGCCATTAATCTGTTCCATAGAAGACTTTCCTTGTCATCATCAACATGATTATTCTGAAAAGTTTGCAAGAAAAACAATGAATGAGCTTAAGTTTTTAATGAGACAGAATGAAAAGGAACCTGCCACCTACAAATGGAGACTTTGAACCTGAAAGAAACAGATATTCATTTTCTTCCATCTCTCAAGCTCATACACAGCATTTTCTGGGGGTTGTTCCTAGGTCCTCTTGCAGTAAGCAACTTTCCTCCTCCGATGTTTGAATATCTTCCTATGGGGGAAGCTGGAATACCTGGAACCAAGCTTTTGGATGTTGCTCTTTTAGCTGGAACTCCTGAATGCATATATTCTGCTCTACCCTGCTTCACATGACTCCTCACCTTCTTTTCCTTCTTCCTCCAAAGGTTACTGACCCTTCAGATTATCCAACATACCTGCACATGCAGTAACTCTCTAAACAGATCAGGTGAAAGACAGTTTAGAAAACACCTGTATTGAAAACATAAATAATTTTGATTATGTGGTTTGAACCCACCTAGGGACACAACACAAAATTTAGTGTGCTGGAAACTGAAAGGTGAAGCAATGTCCATTGCTGACACAGTGAAGAGCAGCTGGGGAGAGGTTAAAGCAGCAACTTGCTCACACAATTCAGCTGCAAACAAAGAGTGACATATGGCTGCAGTGTAAACGTTTAATCTCATGAACCTTGCCCATACGAGCAAAGCAGTTGTGAATAAATAGATTTCCCATTTAAGAAGACTATGGGACTAGGTAATAGCTTTCTGAAAGCTGAAAAAGTAGTTATCCAACTTTCCAGAGCCACACAGAAATAAAATTCTTAAATCTCCCTCCAAGTAATGAAAATACAGGGAGCAATCCACCACTATTCTGACCATGAATTCTATAATCCTTCAGAAACATTAAATGCAACATAATTTTAATCAGAATAACATTTATCATTCTTTTTCTGTCCAGGAAATAATCTTCCAAAGCATTTTACCAACAGCACTTGCTGACAGCAAGAAGGGGAAGATTCAAAATTAGCTTAGTTAATATGTTTGTGTTGTTCCTTTGGAAGAAATTCAGTGTTAATGACATTATTCATTCTGAGAAATTGAATAAAGTGAGTCACAACAACAGTGAAATTGAAACCTACTGTTCTAATACAGTTGTCACCCTTAAGTCCTTATCAACTGCTCAAAACTCCCAAAACTGTTGTATGTGCTAAATCAGCAAATTGTGCATCTGCTGTGAATATTTTACATATCCTAGGAAAGATTTCCACCCTTGACATCCAGGTAATATCAGTTCAGTATTTACCACATTTACTAAACTTTCTCCAGATTAAGCTTTAAGGATCATTAAAAGAAAGGGACAAAACCCCTAAACCAGCCATTTTTCACTTTTTCTGTTCACAAAGAAAAGAGTAAAGGACAGTTAACATTTCCAAATAAAAGGAAAACTGATGGAAAAGAGCTAAAAGTAGCTAAAAGTACTGGCAGTGAGGGATATAGTTACTGGTGTCTCTTATAACTCTTGAGTGTCTTTTTTCATGGATGAGTTTCCCAAGGCTTTTTCTAAAAATATATTTGGAAAGGGCTTATCCTTAATCCTCCTCCAAAACCCCTTTTTGTCACCCAGTCAACAGACATACTTCTATAGGAATATAGGAATCCAGGGTTCACATTGAGGTCCAAAGAGAAGAAAAAATATTATATTCAATAAATATTTTCATTTATTTTCACTTACTACAACTATATTTCTTCATGTTGTGTCTCAGGTCAGAGAATTCTGTTTAGTCAAAGTGCACAGTGATGTGCACTAAAATACAGCTAAGTAAGATTTAAAGTCCTGGGAACATTTTTATTTGTAAACCATCTTAACCTGATAGGTTTTTTTTTAACCATTCTAATTCTGGAATTAAAAAACAACAACAACAACAACAAAAAAAAAAACCAAACCAAACCAAACCAAACCAAAACAAAAAAACCACAACAATAAGACAAAACCAAACCAAACCAACAAAACCATACAAAGAAACAAAAACTGTCCCAAAATTTTTATTTTTCAGTCTTACTCGAAAACCAAGCTTACAAGGTATTACACCACTATATTTGTACCACCAAGGTTTTACTAATCTAATACCAAGACTAATTAATGTTTTCATTTTTGAGAGGATTTTTTTCTATTTACTGCCAGTGTTTCATAACATTAGATGAAAGTTATGAAAAATTCTAGCAATCTGGGACATGTAAACTTTGCAGACAAGTCTGTTGGTGAGTTACAGGTTGCCCAGAGAGGTTGTGGGATTCACATACTCCGAGGTTTTCAAGATCAGGCTGAATAAAGCTCTAAAGAGCCCGATCTGGATTCATGGCTGACCTGATTTTGAGCAAGGGCATCGGGCTAGAGAATTCTTGAGGTCCCCTCCCATCCTGTGACTCTGTATCTTCAATTCTAATTCAGATGTCTTGATTATCCTTAGGTTTTCCAAAATGGTTCTAGACACTTACGTTTAGACAACTCAAGCATGGAATATCAGCTCCCTTGAACAGGACAAACCTGCTGTTACAAATGTAAATGAAATAGGGTCTTCAGGTGCACACAAAAAGGAAAACCTACAGGTGTAAGCCCTTGTTTCAGGCATGGCTAGAAAGAAAATAGATGTGATGGACTAAGTGGTTCTTTATGAAATTTGAGGTTTAATAAGAGAGATAATAATTCTCATACAGATTTACCTGTGAGAAGCATGTGTTGCTTGCCTGTGCTTATAAAAAAGACTGGGTTGGATGAAATCCTATAAACAAATGTGTAAAAAAACTCCCCCCTCACACACACACATTTTCCCTTCTCAGAGCTCCTTCCCTGAATGAAGGATTGCAGGCAAATGTTGCCTAGCTTTGCAAAAGTTGACAAATCTCACTTGATGCCAGAATATTGAAGGGCTACTGCTGCAGTTCATTATGCAAATTGCTGTAGTCCCAAGGAAACCAACTCTTTTATGCAATTAAATTGTTTACAAGCCTATTTATATCTTAATAATGGCTTAGCCTGGGTGTGTTTTATTTCTGCTGGCACTAAGCATTTAAGCAGAATCTTTGCATTATCCACACGACCCACACATTTGGGAACTGGTGCTGTGGAAGGGATTGACTGGCTCATTTCTATGCAAAGATTCTTTCCTGTATTCAAATGAGTTTTCAATCCATGAACCACGTTTCCAGGGTTTAAGAAAAATTAAAACATTAAGTAACTGCCTCGTGCAATTTCTCCAGCAATACACAAACATCAAACAACTCATTGTAAATGTGGTGTTTCCTTAAATGTTGCAGATATTTTTCTATGTGTTAAAAAATGAAATGAATGAGATTAAGTATAGTTTGCAAATGAGAGTTGCTTGGCCTATGAGAATTTTAATGTCAACTGAATGGGACTTTCAGATAATAAAAAAGACTTGCTAAAAAAAAGCCAAATGTGCAAAGTAATTGTGTTTTAAATAGGAGAAAGGAATTAATGGGCTAATTCAATATTCTTGTGTTTTGTTGGGTTTTAGTTTTTTTTGTATAAGAAAGAATTAGTTGAAAATAAGAGGCAAAGTTCATCCTTTTCACGTTTCCTCTTTTTCAGAAGTATATTCTCAACATTTTTAAAAAGAAATGTCAAGTCTGTAAGCTTGATTTCAATAGAACGTGAAATAAAACCAAATCAAAACCAACTAAGTAAAAAACGTGGATGAACTCCCACAACAAAAATGTGCTGATCCCATCCACTCCCTCATCTTTTCCTCAGTTTTCACAATTTAAGGCAAATATGGAATGCTACATTTTAAAAGGTGCCTGGGTCACAGAGAAGACTATAACAACACATTTTTCCCTTCACCTGTTTTTTCATTCTGTGAATTTCTCCATCCTTTTGCTACCATGTCCCACCTTTAACAATGTCCTCTTCACTTAAAACGAATCATTCTTTGCTTGACCAGGATTGAATTCACATGAAAGGTGTGGGGTTTATTCCTGTTAAATCAAGAGTGTCATAAACTCATACAGAGTTTTTTGATCTGAAGCCTTTAACAAAAGGCTTCGTGAAAAAGTGAGATGACAACACTATTAATTTCCTTTAAAAATCAAAAGCCAGTTATCTCCTTCCCTTTTGATGACATAAATGTTAAAGGACAGGAAATCATTTTAAGCTGTGAGTCTTGACCTTGTATAGGGTATTCATAGTCAGTACATGCAATATATTCCTTGGATGTAGCTTACAATGGGTGTATGTTATTGATGTGTCACATCAGCAGACAATGTGGTACGCAGAAAACCAAACCTTTCAGTAAGATAATACCAAATCTACTTACCTTCTTCCTCAGGAAAAGGAAAATCTCAAGGCATCTAGTGACATTACATGACTGCAGACCATTTTTTTTTCCTAATTTTTCTTTCATGGATAGACTTCCAAACTGCACTAGACCTCTAAATGTTTTGTTTATTTTTTTCGCATCTGACCCCTAATTGTGAAGACACCAAGCAGGACAGAATGAGCTTTGGATCTCAGATTAGATGAAGTCAAGGACTTTAAACAATGCCAATAAAAGTCTGGAAAAAGAACAATTCTTCTAGTATTTAAATGAAAATTTAATGTAGTAATTTCTTTATTACTCTGATGAATGAACAGTCTAAAACCCATTGATTTATGGATTGAATCTTAATTATGACCTTCATTTGATTACTTCATTAATGCAGCTTTAATTAGCTGAGTGAAATTGCAGTTTATGAGCTTATTATATCACTTGGTGTGGTGAAGTTTGATCTTATTCTAAATTCCTAAATATTAGGTGGAAATACCTGATTCCACCCTAACGGTAAAAATCTCAAAGACATCAGGGTGTTCTGGAAAGGAATCAGTGTGTCATTAGATAGATTTAGATGAGATATCAGGAAGAAATTTCCAACTGTGACAGTGCTGAGGCCCTGGCACAGGTTGCCCAGAGAAGCTGTGGCTGCCCCATCTCTGGAAGTGTCCAAGTCCACGTTGGAGAGTATCCCAGCCCATGGCAGGGGGTTCAAACTGGGTGATTTTCAATGTCCCTTCCAACCCAAACCATTCTGTAATTCTACTGTTGGCTCCTGCTCTTAAATTCTAGCCTAAGGAATTCAGATTGTCAGGGCAGTAGCAAAAGGAGCTGTGAAAATATCTTTGGCCCACTGACCTGAACTCAATGCAGTGCTTAGATCTGTCTCTGCCTTTGTCTTTGCAGTCTGCGATGGGAGGAGTTTGCTCCACAGTGATGGAAACCACGATGGTTGGCATTAAAGCTTTAACTTGGTTGAGGCATTCATAAGATTTTGTCTTTTTTTTTGTGGATCCTTTGTTGAAACTGGAAAATGTGTTCAATATTAGCGGAAGCAGAAGTGCCAGATGGAATAATAAAAAAAGAATGATCTTATGAACATCATTTCTCAAGGGAATTAGGTCAAAAAAATCCCAGTCAGAGTATTTTTCTACTGTGAAGTCTAAAAAAGTTGTTAATAATGTTAATAAAGACTCTTTTCTGCTAATACTTAATACAATAAACACATAGGACTGGAAACTATGTTTGGGGAAGCATATCTATTTTTTCCTCATCCATTCTTGTAACTTGTTTTGGTCCCTTTTCTTTTGACCTTCTCATAAATAAAATGGCAAAACTTTTGATCAGAGGCTATTGCTGAAGCTGAAATTTCAAAAAGCTGAAGGAAAATATTAATAATAAAAAATGACTAATAGTGGAGCTCCTCAGTGATGGATCTGGACAGAACTTATTTTTTTGTAAAGAAATAATTGAGTTCTACTTATTGAGTTTCTTCTTGAAAATTAATAAATTCTAAGAATATTTAAGAGGTGCCACATTTGTTTGCTTGTAGATTACCAATATTGAGATCATTAAAGTCTTGTGAAATTAGGGATATAAATCAAGCCTGAAACTCATGGCAAATCTCCATCACTGAATGTCATGTTTCAGTGTCTAAGTAAAAAGTCTAAGCTCATTTTTTGTTAAAAGACTGCTTTTTGTGTTTTTTTCTTTTTCTTTTGGGTGGTCAAGATCTCAATATCCCTAATCACACTTTGGCTTAAATTAAATAGTAACTTACAAAAGAAAGTGTTAGTACTACCACAAAACCTGTCATGGTAAATGCTATTATACCATTATCAGCTTCAAATCCTTCATTCCTCCTTTTTTTCTCTTGGGACTAGTCTGGTATTAAGTGATGTGTTGAATTTAATACATAAAACCATCGAGTTCTCTTATTTTTTTTATCTCAGAGCCACTTTTATTCTGCTCACTTGTGAAGGGTGATAGCTTCTTTTACCTCTGTGCTCACAAAATACTTTCTCTCCCCTTCTTCAGCTCTCCCCACACTACAGATACACAACGGGCACACACATTGTCATAGGGAGTGGAAATGCAGAAAAAGAACTTGAATATCTCTCTAGTTGAAATATCGATGCACTCTCCAACCTGTCTGATTGCCAAAGGCCAAAACTATTTGTATTATTATGAACAACCACGATCCATTGCTTCCCACTGAGCTGACTTGAGTATCTTTTCACACATATTTGAGTCAAAGCAATAGTCAGCTATGGGGCCAAGGAAGCATATTCTTTATCACCTGCATATCTCAATTCTTTCCTAGCTGAAGAAGTTTCTAGCAACTAAATTCTCTTGTCCTCTATCCATACTGCCATGTGGTTATGTCAACACTACCTCTGTATCAGTATCAGATTTTGTTCTGAGTTCCACAAGTGAAATGGTGTTGAGCGGTTTCCACTGTAAGGTTTAGAGCCTTGTTCTAGGTAAGTCTCCAGCTGTTCCCAGTTTCTCTTTCTTAAGGAAATACCTGGTTTATTCTGGTACAGATGCTGCCTGTGAATTAATCTCTGTGGAATATAGGAAATCATGGGCTGGTTCTCTGCTCTACAATACTGAACCAAAGCCCATTTAAGCACAAAATTTGTCATTTGGACAGATTTATTGAGCTAAGTTTGGTTTTCTCCAACAGACTTCTAAGAGTCTGGGATGTACAGGAGCTTTGATTACACTATCTTATATTTCATGGAATCATGGAATTGTTCCTATTCTGCTGCAAAGGGCAGGGACACCTTCCACCAGAACAGGTTGCTCCAAGCCCCATCCAACCTGGCCTTGAACGCTTCCAGGGATAGGGCAGCCACAGTTTCTCTGGGCAACCTGTGCCAGGGCTTCACCACCCTCACACTAAAGAATTTCTTCCTGATATCTAATCTAAATCTACCCTCCTTCATTTTGAAGCCATTCTCCCTTGTCCTATCACCTCATGCCCTTATATAAAGTCCCTCTCCAGCCTTCTTGTAGGCCCCCCTCATTTCCTTCTGAACTGCATTTCTCTGACTCTTTCCATGTAGTCTGTGAATACGTGATGTATTTCAGTTTTCAGTATTATCAATTTGACATTTCCATGAATGCTTCAGTTTAAACATGGTTATGAGCAGCAAGGTGCTGGCATGATTCCAGGGATCTGAGGAGAAGTCTGCCTGATAATTTTCCCCTCAGAGGTACTGAAAAATATCCTTATCTTTTCATTGGTAAACACCTGCACGCTTCTGTATAGTCATGTATTTTCACCAGAGTCTTCATTTGGGAGCTTTGGCTGTCAAACAAAACATATTTCTGCAAAGGGAAGGGATTTTGTGGGAATAGCTAAATCTATCCTGCAGAGCTGCACCTTGACACATAAGATGACTTAGATTGTCAAATAAATGGTTTTGATGATGTACAGTTTGAAACTCCTTTCAGAAATGTAATTCATTTAGTCAAAACCTTTAATCCATCCCAGTGACAAAAATCCCTCTTTACTCTGTTGTTTAGGACCTATTTTCACCCCTCCCCACAAACTTCTGTGGGGTGGAGGGCAGGAAAAGAGACTGCCTAAGTTTTACTAGAAACATGATGAGTGTGTGCAAAGAGTATTTGTGTGAATCAGAAATGGGTCATCTGCTTTGCTTTGCCCCAAGACCTACAGATGATGTTTTAAGGAATTCTTACTTGCTGAAGCTTTCAATACTTTTCAAATTTGTTTTTGCTCCTCACTGCAGCGAAGACAATCCTCTGAGCAGTATTCACTATTTTGAAGTATTTAAGTTTCAACAGAGCAATATGTTTTACCTACATTTAATCACCTTGAAGATATTATTTCGATTTTAAGCTAATTATGCCTGTCCATGACATTTCATAAGAATATAAGGGAAAAGACCCAACTGATTGCCTTCAAAGGTAATAGGAATTAGTTGCCTAGAAACTATGCACATCTTTAAAACTTCTGTAGTGTTAAGGATGCTAACAATGCCTCAGCTAAATCCATTGTTTTATGTATGAAAAAAGTAGAGTTTGAAAAGGTGATTTTGATGGCAGAAGTGTAGGAATATGCTCTCATGGCATGAGCAAGCACTAGAACACTTAGAAAGACTTGGGATTAGGATCTGGAGTGATAGTTGTCTGACTGTGATTTCATAGCCATTGCCTTGAGGTGGGAATATTTATATCACTCTGGGATGCAGGAGAGCATATTGTGCTGGAACAGTATTGCCAATAAACTTGGATTGTACAGACTGAGGCTCAGTAATCCCTTTTCATTTCTCTGTATTACCTTACACAAAGTTTAGCAAAGCAGATCTGTATGGTGGCCACTACTTGTCACAGGTTCTAAGGTAACCCTAGGGAAGGTCAAAAGTCCTGCTGAAGATAAGGTGCTAACAGTTAATAGCACAAAAGCACATCTTCTGGAGCTCAAATATTATATGAAATATTATGCTTTGCCCAACTTAGACACGTGCTCTACTGTACTGTGATGGAATAGCTAGTCTTAAACAAGATAGCATAAAACAAGCTTCATATAGAGGTACTAACACACCTGATGCCCTTAACTCTTTGAATTCACAGCAACATAATATTTTTAGAAGGAATAATTTTATTTATTATGTAAAGAAATACATGCACATATCTGACTAAGCCCTGCTTCTTCAGTTCCATGAGTTAGGGCAATGCTAAGCATCCTGTTTAGTCTTTTCAGTGTTTAGAGGTTATGACTTTAGTCAAGAGAAGGTATTTTCCCTGGTCTAGTATTAGATAACACTGGCAGTTGGGAAGGGCTATTTACTTTCCTTAAAAATATTCATCAGAACTGCCAGTTATCAAATGAATCTGTCACTGCAATTAAGTTCTCACCTTTTAAGACAAATGACATCCCTGAAGTGGAATTAAGGTTGGGAAGCAATGATATGAAGAAATTAAGTTTCTTCTCCTTGCTCACATGGGCAATCTGTGGAAGGTCTCAGTAGCAGTTTAAGATCTGCTGGGATTTGGTGGAGAGCTTTGAACAGTAACCTTCCATTTTAAAATTCACTGCAGTACAAGCCCTGTATATCACACATAAATTCGTACAGCTGTTGCATTCAGATCAGGGTTTGCCTGGCCCCTGCTTTAAATGGGCACTGCTCATCCAGCATTTTTTTCAGCTGTTCCTCTAACAGGGTACTCATGATGAGAGTGAAATCTTCACTTTATTTTGTGGAACAAATAAGTGGAACTGCACAAATGTTAGGTATCCTCCTACTTACCTGCTGTTTCTTTCTTTTTACCATTAAAGAAAAAATAGGCAACGACATCTGAGTCTGACAAGCTCCATTTTAAATAGTCTACTGACCTAGAAAGATATGGAAAATTATTCAATTAAGGACATACTTTATTGTCGACTCTTGAAGTAGTTGCATTAAAAGCAATCTGTGTGAAAAATAATGAAAGTAAATCGATATCTAGAAAAACTATTTCAACAAGCAAAGATAAATGGTTTTCTAGCACAGTTTGGGCTGAGATGCTGACATATTTATATTTATATTCAGTGATGTCTAAAAAAGGGCTCTGAAATAAACATTGGGAAAGTAATTACCTGAGATTTGACACTTTAAAACTAGTGGTCAAAATTAGTATTCTAAAGCCATGAAGCCGAAATGTATGTGACTGAATAGCTGGTCTTATTGGAACATAATGATTTATCACCTTATGCAAGGTGTAGAAGTAAATTCAAAAGGTGTATGACAAAATCTCATATGACAAAAAATAGAATTTTATTAGATTCTTTTCGCATTGTAACATTTAATATGCAGAAATTGGACACTAAAATTAGTTAGAAAATAGTGTTTTAAATCAGATTATGCAGGCTGCTAATAATCCCCGTCCCCACCAAATAACTGGACAAGCCAGGTGTGGCATTGTTATTCCCTAAGTTAATGAGCTTTTCAGAAACCTCACATTAGGCTTTACTGTTATTATTATTATGGACAAAAGTTTTTAAACACTTTAGGCTAGTTGTCATTTATGAATGCCTCAGAAAATAAAACTACTCACAGGTTAAGTGGGTTTTGAACATGTTTACTTCTTTATACACAAAGATAACCCTTTTCAGTTAAATTATTAAGTGAATGTAGAACAAATACCACTTACAATGACAAAATAAATTACACTTCAACCTAGGAATATTTACTTCACCAGAAATGTTTTTATCCAAAGAATTCGGAGGGGAAAAAGCCTACAGAGTGTTCAGGTGCTGATACATGTCATGATGGTCTTCTTTCCAATCCCAGAGCTGAAGAGTTAGTCAACACTCTATTTCTGCATTCATGTTTTATAGTTTTACTTGATGTCACAAGGGGAGGGCAACTGGAGACAAATAGATAGGATACATCAATCATTAGATAGATTAAAAAAAAAAGCAAGAAAGCTGAAAGAGAAAGTACGTAATTTTAGAGAACTTTGTCAGACAACGTACAGTGGGTCCCTCCTCTGACAAATCACCTGGTCATGGGAAATATTGAGTAGAAATTCCTCCTGTACTTCACAGAAGAGTAGGTGATGGGGATAATGGTATGTACAGTCCCATTGCCATCCTCTAGTGATTGCAGGCACTGGGCTGGGAGACCTTGTAAAACCCCTGAGAGAGGTTTATAACCAGAGCCACTGCGAAGTAGAGACTGGGGAAAGAGAAGCACTTACTACCCTGATCACTGATCTATGGCCCTCCCTGCAGGCACGCTCCCTTCCCTAAATGCTGATGAAAAGAGGAGAGAACACTGTAGGAGACCATCATACAACAGTTAATTTTGAAAAGTGACATTTCTGTGGCAAGAAATAAGCAACTGAGATTCTACATGCAGGCAGAAACCACCAGCTAACTGGGGAAACAGAGGAGCTGAAACAAAAGCTTTTCTGACCTTGAGGGCAGCTCTGCAGAGAAGCAATCTGGAGAGAGGTAACTTCTACCCCTATTAGGCCTGCAAAGCTTATGGAATACCTCCTTCACATTCCCTTCAATTACTCCAAAACATTTAAAAAGAAGAGTTTAATTTCTTTGACACATTCTGCTTCAGTTTCTGGCACGACAAGTTGTTTCTCACTGAAGCTCTCTATAAAATACTATTGATTTTGGCAGAATGGCTAAAATGAGCTACTGCCTGCTTCTTGTCATCTTCCATAGACAATGGAAGACAACTATGGACAATGTCCAATCTGCTTTGGAATCACAAGGGTTTCACTGGCAATTTCAAATAAAGGGCAATACATATTTCAGGGTTTAGGTCCAATTTTGTTTTGTCAAAGGATACAACTATTCTCTTTTGTCACTTTGAATCAGATGACCCATCCTGCCTTGCCATTTTCAGCTTCTTTAGTGAATTATCGCTGGTGTCATCTTTTAACATTGTTCTATAAGTAAATAGACTTTGTACCCAGGAGATGTGTGTCCCATATCTGAAGAGCAGAGGAGAACTCATTGTTCACCAGCTCATAAAATTCTTTTGTCTTTTGTAGCACAAATACAGATAAAAAATGACTGCCTACTCTTTCCTATGTTTTAGTTTTTGAGGTCCTTTCAGTGATGAAGTGTTTTTTGTGAGAACATCAAAATGAAATATCATGCAGGAACAGAGAACAGAAATATATCACTTTGCTGACAACTTTGTGTAAATTTGTGAAAGTCACAAACAATGGAATCTGAGTATGATTCTCTTTTCCTGATGGGCATTTCTTGTATTTGATTATATCTTTACAAGATGTCTTTTATTTTATAACTGAAAAAAAATGAGAAAGATTTTGCAGACAAATACTTTGCACAAGACTGAGTGTGCTCTTCAGCAGAGGCTTGCTGTGGGTTCCCAGAGATGGGAGTTGTCTCCTCTGTAGAATGACAGATTTGACATCATGATAGAGACACAGGCATTGGAGAGAGACAAGGCAGAGAATGAGGGCAGGATCATCTTCTCAGGTTTGTACCCTGTAAGAAGCCAACTTGTTATGTCATCTATCCCTGAATATAAGAATGGAAGAACATCCTAACTGTGGGGGTGGTGAGGCCCTGGCACAGGTTGTCCAGAGAAGCTGTGGCTGCCCCATCCCTGGAATTGTCCAAGGCCAGGTTGGAGCAACCTGTTCTAGTGGGAGGTGTCCCTGTGGGAGCCCAAACCCAGCGTTCAGCAAAAGGAAAACAAGGGCTGACAAAAATCTCGTGATCTGAAGGAGCTGGACCCTTCTCACAAGACCTGTTAAAGTTCTACCTTATGGATCAAGCCTGGCTCCAGCAGAAATCAGAAAGGACTTTTTGAGATGATTGTTAAAACCATGTCTAAACCCCTGTGATCCCTCTATCCCCCATGTAATCCTACTAGGAGAAAAATGAACTATTTGGAAACTGCAGTAAAAATTTGTGCAACTCCCCAGTTAACATAGGTTGTCCCCTTCATTAACATGTCCAGCCCCAGATGCCTTTAAATTGTGTTCTCGTGTTCAATAAAGTATTCCAGTTTCCCCATACTGGAATCGTGTCTAGGTTTTATTTTTCAGACCACCACTTGTCCTTGCCCATGTCTGGGGGTGGGACTGGATGGTCTTTAAGGTCCTTTCCAACCCAACCCATTCTATGATGATTCTATGTTTCCATGGTGATCATGGCTCTTTGGTATGAGCCAGTTGTAATACAGTGAGAAAATATTGGGTTTTTTGACTTTCAGTCTTTAGTTCAAATTTTGAGTGCTCAGCTGGGTGTCTCACATTCCCAGTTTTTGGAAAAGACTCTGGGGTTTTTGATAGGAACGTGTGAATAAAAATGATGGCAGCAGGAATGAACCAAGCATAGCCATTAGTGAACAGATGAGACCTGAAGTCCAGGCAGTCTTAACCTAAATGAAGGACTCTCTAAGCACAGTGGGAAAGCTTGGTCTGCAAATTTTATAACTGTTAGATACACTTAAGATCACATTTATCCCTTGTCTTAATTCTGATTTTGCAGCTCACTTACTTCACAGGCAGTCAAGTAATTTGGAAAGTATTTATCAGCCTCGACATGAGCTGGGGAACATCTCACTGGGGAGAGATGATGGTGGCCTGTCCTCCTGGCAGTCTCTGGCTGAACCATCATCTGTGAAGTGTAACCAACCATACTTTTACTGAGTAGATGCAAAAAGTGGCATTTGTGTATTACTGAACAAAGTCTCTGCTTTCATAACTCTCATTATGATTTGATTTATTGATGAGTACATGGCAGTGTTTTCCAAGGACATCACAGAAAAGTTTGCAGGAGCCACATCAGCACTAGTGTTTAACAGGGCACAAACCACAATGCAATAGAGATGCTCCAGTGACAATAGTCTTTAGCTTTCTTTAGGGCAATATCATAAGCAATGGTTTCTGAGATCAGACTGAGTAGGAAAAGCTCTTTTTTTTTTTTAGGAGTTCTTTTTTTGGGGTCACATTGTGATTTATTCTTTTTAATTTCCAACATACTATGAAAATGTTGTATATTGTAGCACATCTGCAGCCATTTAGGACTTTATAGCTGCAGTTACTTTCCATACCTTAGATATCTCCTGTTTCACTGCAACAGTGGGGATACAACTCAGATCACTTTGCATATAGTGGCCATTAATATTATGGAGACTATTGAGGTTCTAAGTGCAATACCAGTTGCACACATGTGCCTTATTTACTTCCAGGGCTGTGTTCTGGGTGTGACTCCAAAGTCACTCTGCTGATCACACAATAAAACGTATTGCAGCAAAAAGGCACAGACAATTTGAAAGAAAAACCCTTTTCATTAAAGCATATGACAAATTAAACATCTTCTGTGTAGTTTTTTCAAACTTTCTCGACAGTGCACAACCACACAAAACACATGCAAAGATAAATTATTTACAGCAAGGAAAATATGTAACATAGTATTGTGATTGAGGTACTAGAGACTCTAATGGATGTCTTAATTTAAAAACATCCCTTGACCAATTAGGGGGAACTTTTGTGATAATAACCTTTTGTATTCACTCTCTTTATCTCTCCTTTACAAGCCATTAATGGGTATGTCAGCAAAAAAAAGTAGCCCCATAAGAATCAGATTTGGAAAAGATCATCTGAGATCATTTAAGTTCATGTACCATTAGTGTGGAATTGTTCTCTATAGCATAGTTAAAGAAGCTTTATTCAGCCTAATTTTAGGTAACTCAAGCACAGAATTATTTTCCTGTTTCTTCCCATGCCTCATCCCTAACTAGCTGAATGGTTTAAAAAGAAATAAAAACATTATTTCATTTTATTTCTATTGTTTTTGTTTTTCTATAACCTATCACCTAGGATGACCTGTAGCTTCTTTCTTTTATGTGTATTTATTTAAATGACTTTTCAACTATATTGTTGCAATTAGGGACCAGAAAGCTAGAGATTAGGGTATGGAGTTTTGTTTTCCTGTTGATACTAGAAAATTTAATCAAAATTCTATTTACATATATACATATATATACACACACAACAGACACACACCTCTTTTTGATCTGCTCTGCTGGTAAGATCATGGAGTTCAGGCCCTATTTCTATTTTAAAATCTGAAGTAATTATAAATTATCAAATGTATATTCATGAGATTATTGTTGTTTATTCTTTCATCTAGCTTCTGAGAAATACTCAATGACTAATATGAATGTTGCGTGAGAGCAGATAGTCCAAGAAGTATTTTCTGACCTTAAAACCATAGGTTTTCACAGCAGACAGAGATGTGAATTCAGATTATAAAATACCTCCAGCTTGTGCAAGTCACTTTGCACAATAGTCAGTGGGAAAAATGTAAGAAAAGCAAGAAAAAGCTTTTTGTTAGCTCCTGTTCTGCACTGCCCAATAGTAGAACATCTCTTTCCAAGCTATCCCCAAGAGACTATCATGAGATAAGCAGATACATATTCATAGTTCTGCTAATTATAGCAATAATAAAAGTCTCTGATCCATTCTCTTTACTCTGTGTTTAAACCCACTGATATTATTAATTTATTTTCATTTCATTTTTTTTTCCTTTCTCTTTCCTAGCTGCACCTGTGAGAACCCATGAATTGATAGCCCGAAGCAATAGGAAAAGACTCTTTGAACCTCAGCTCAACTTCCTTCGGCATGGAAATAACCTTTAGCTAAACATATCTCAACTGTGTGATTATGCTATAGTTACTTATCAGGCATCAAAACCCCCTCCCTTTGCTTTAATTCATCATAGAGATACCATTGACAAGCTGCTCTCTAGCACATATCACTCGAATTTTTTATTAGCTTTTTCTAGTAATATACTGCTAGTATTTATATCTTGAAAATCGAAATACTGCAACACTCTTTTCACTAGAAAGACAGAAACTAGGAGAGATGCTTTTAATTATACACTCAAATCAGATATCTCTAGATAATACTAAAATTGAATGCACTTTGGTAGAGAACAACAGAAAATGTTAAAGCAGAACAAGAAGGAAACAGGATAACTGTATGTAAAACAGTGGATACAAGACAAGAATAGATGGGAGAGGAAAGTGCATGACATAAAAGGCAGAAAACAAATAACATAGTGGGGAAGAACAGCAAAATAGAAGGTTTAATTGTGGCCTGTTGTTCAGAGACTCTTGATCAGCATGGTTTAGCAGTTTTCATTCACAGAAATGACTGGAGGGAGACCAACATAAAGCTGGAACTCATAGACCTGATTTGGTTATGCCAATGAAAATTTGAACATATTTGTCAAGATACAATCAGGGCTTTAAAATCACAGAATGTGCTAAGGAGAGAAAGAGCTGATGAAAATATGGGAAGAAATCATTAAAAATTTGTTGGGGCTGAATTTTCTGGTGATGTTAACAAAAAACCTTCTCAGAGTTAGTAAGATTCTGGCCACATTTATTAACATAATTTCCCTGCAATGTCTATAGTATTGCAAATCTGATTAACATAGTGCTCAGCATGAAAAGATATTGGGGAAATTCAATCATTAAATAGGAAATAGATGACAGGAATTTAGGCCAGTCCTGTTCCTCCTCTGATAGAAATCCCTTTTTTTAATTGACTTTTATTTAGGAAATTTTTAATCTAAGACTGTATCTTCATGCCCAGGTTCAGCTTTATGTCTAATATCTGTGACCTTTATTCTGGATGTGCACCATGGGGTCACCTCAGACTTTCCTAAGATGCCTGTTGGATGAAATCAGCTGTAGTAAACACATTATCACTTCATGAATCATGTCTGTGTCCAAACTGCCTCTTGTTAACAGAGACCATCCGTAAGTGCTTTGGTCGCTTGATCTTGATGATTTGGTCTAGGAATTAGTGAGGAGAAAGATTCTCTGTTCCATAGGAAAAAGATGGTTGAAATGACTCTCAAGGTTTCAAGCTTTCTGGAAAACAACAACAACAACAACAACAACAACAAAAACCAAACCAAACCAAA
Source organism: Neopelma chrysocephalum (assembly GCF_003984885.1). NCBI lineage: Eukaryota > Metazoa > Chordata > Aves > Passeriformes > Pipridae > Neopelma > Neopelma chrysocephalum. Next base: position 1,521,549 of record NW_020897745.1, on the reverse strand, counting down.
CCAAAAACAAACAAAAAACCAAAAAACCAAAAAACCAACCAACCAACCAAAAAAAACACGGAAAAAAAAAAACAAACAAAAAACCCCAAAAAAAACCCACAAAAAAACCCCCAACCAAACAAGGAAGATATCCATCCTGGGTATCCCAAATTTGTGTCAACATTTCATATTTTCATGAAACCCGACTTCAAATAACTCACCTACATTTTCTCCCAAACTTTTTTATCTAACACCCTTCCCTCCTCTTGGTGAATAAGACAACTGGTAATGACTTTATTTATCCATTTTAAATAACATAGTACTGGTGGACATTTTTGTATGGGAATCTGCATTTCTTCTGTAACTTTTGCGTAAGAGACAGCAAAGCTCATGCTTGTCATCCTTGGGTTAAAAAGCACATGATTATATGGCATGTGGCAGGGGCATAGTGATCTGTGATACAGAGAGCACAAACACAAACAGATAATCACATTTCCTGTAGATGTGGCAGCTCCTGAGCTAATAGCAATGCTATTGCCTAAATATGTTACTCGTTTAAGCTAATTAGTCCTGGAGATAAAATGGAGGGAATTACCACACCTAGCAATGTTAATGGGAGAAATAAAACTCCTGTAACAACTCCAGTTTCCTTATGTGTATTTGCCTGTATTTATATTGGCTATATACCAGCTAACATGCCTGTAATGTTTGTAGAACACATCTTTGAGTTCTACCTTGTTTATACAGTGTGATAAATCCATGCTAAATCTGAGAGATAACTCTACAATACAATTTAACAAGCCTTCATTTTTTTTTAGATTTGATTTAAAAATCATCTGCCGGTTGTTTTTTTTTTCTCCATGTGATTTAGCAACGAAACCTCCATATTATTCTTGGCAATCCTTCCAATTACGTTGCATAAGTGATTATTTTATGCTACTACTTTCTGCTTGTGCCAGCAACCTGCCAGGCAATGTTTGGTCAGAGAGTAGGTTGTTTCATACTGCAGCACCAGCAAAGTCGAGGGGATTTTTCTGGGAAGATTGACGATATAGCAGAGCTCACTCTGAAAGTGAAAAAAGCACTCATGGGTAAAATAAAACATCACTGAAGTTTCAGGTTAACAGTTAATGATCACACAGTTCTTTGCAGGCAATTACTACAGTCTTTTCAAAGGCCCTTTTGTGGCTGCTGAAGGGATCCTTGGAGTTTCCTGTACTACTGATACCATTTTACTAAAGCATCCGTTTGCTTGAGTCTGAAAATGCAAAGTTTAACATTCTCCTTTGGTATTGTGTCATGTAATAGTCTCCCTCTCAGTCAGTCAGCTGAATGTGACTTTTTTTTTTTGCAATGCAGGGGAGCAATGTCTGGGAATGCTGATAAAACCTCTGAGCACTGAAACTGGTATCTGAACAAATTTAAAATGTATGTTTAAAATGTATCTACCCCTGGTGGTCATGATGAAAAAATAACTTAATTATTTTCATTATTTTGGGGTTTTGTAGTTATGCATGGCTTCATAGTAAGCAGAGAATTCTTTAGGAAATGACACTAAGACAACACATAACAAAGACCAGTCCTGCATTAAAGACATCCAATAGAAATACATGCAATAAAAAATAGCTGGTAGTTGTTTCTGTACATGTACTGAGACCCAAAATGAACAAATAACTTTCCTAATGTGACAAGAAGTCTTTAGCTATGTTCATTGTGCATCATATCCTTTCACATGATCCATGCAAATTGGAGAAACACAACCGATGGTAATCCTCTGTCCTCCCAGTCTGTCTGAGTGTGTTTTTATCCTGGTACATCACCAAATTCCTTGTTTGCTTCCAGGACTCAAATGCACATCTCCATGTTACATAGAGGCTGACAGGCTGGGAGGGCTGGGGTTGTTCAGCCTGGAGAAGAAAAGGCTCCAGGGAGATCTTTTAGCACCTTCAGTACCTAAAGGGTTGCACCAAGAGAGCAGGAGAGGGACTTTTCACAAGGACCTGGAGTGACAGAACAAGGGGGAATGGCTTCAAACTGTCAGAGGACAGGGTTAGATTACATATTAGGAAGAAATTCTTCCCTGTGAGGGTGGTGAGGCCCTGGCACAGGTTGCCCAGAGAAGCTGTGGCTGCTCTGTCTCTGGAAGTGTCCAAGGCCATGTTGGATGGGGCTTGGAGCAACCTGGGATAGTGGAAGGTGTCCCGGTGGAAGGTGCTTATTGAGAAATCTTATATCTTATTATTTAGATACTTAAACTATAAAGTCATAAAATGTGCTGAAAAGAATATGAGGTATCCAAGCAGTTTCCTGGTGAAGGCTGAATATGTTTTTTGTCTATATTTTCTCCAATAAATCAAAATTCTGTTGTCCCATGAATGGCTTCCATCTTAAAAAATAATCAGCTACAACGAATGGGTTTTGTACTTACAAAAGGTGAGAGAGAAAGACAAGAAAAATCTCAGAAGAATTAATATCTGATGATCAACCTTGGCTTACAGTCACAACAATGACATGTTACCACCTGGAAAATCTGAAATAAGAGATATTTATCTGCAATCTGAACTAAAACTTGTAAACAAAATTTACAATATGATATTCAATTGATTTGAGAACAGAGATATCATCATTGAAGACAGAATGACAACCAAAACTCTTTCATTGTGTAGTGCCATATTAATATGCATGCATGGGCACAAACATATAATGCACAAAATGCATGAAAATCACAGTTTACTACTTTATTTTTTTTCAATTTCCCTGCATTCACTTTTTGAAGGAACATTACCATAAAAATTTGGAATTTCCGTCCATAGACATATACTACATTTATTCTTCTGCATCAAGAAAATATAAAATCATTTAACTACTGTCATACTCTGAAATCCTTGCTACAGGAATTTACAGTTTTTAAAATTTTTACTTCTAAAAAGGTTCACATTATTTAGTTCAAAATATTTGATTCATTATTCAATATATATTTTTATTCTAACCTATTTTATTCTTCTATAGATCATTTGATAATCCATGAGCATCCTGAAAAGCAAAGCAACTTTACTTCATTCGGAGCAAGTGAGGGGAAGATTTGATTCTCAATGTATTGAAGCAAAAATATGAACTGATACATTATGGTATTCAATATTAATGGCTTAAAAGAGAGAGAAATGTTGCTTGCATTTATGTGACTTTACTGTTTCATTTTATATGACCCATTAGCTTTTCTTTTCTTGCTTCAGGGTGGATCTGATGAAAACAATATGGTCAGATGGCCCATCTGTCCATGCATTTTGAGTCGTTGAATCATTTCTTTCAGTAAGAAAATAATGACAGTTTCATAAACATAAGTTTTTACTGTTCAACCATTCCACATCACAAAAACCTTTGTTGTGACCTACTGAGCTACTTGAAATTTTTATTGCCTTTGGAGGGAACATGGAATGAATGAATCCATCTAAGTATAGCTCTTTGGGGCAAGGTAGTAAAATAGCACAAAAGCTTTGGAATTAACCAGAAATTATTAAGTAGTTAATAAAAGGATTTCAGAATAATGAGAAAAAACAATTATTTCAGTCTGGTGTTTTGCATAAATTAACAAAATGAAACCAATGAAAGAAAGAGCACTGTGCAATTTTTAAAAGTCTGCTTGATGTCATGTGCACTAATTTTCCCTCTACACCACATTCACCACTGTTCCAGGGAAAGAAGCCTTGGGCAGCTGACAAGTGGGAAGTTGAGCACACAAAAAATGTGCAGGCTGGACAAATGAGCAGCAGACTATGGTTCCAGGAGCAGTGATGATAATCCAAAGACAGAGTATTTTTTCTGTGCTTACATTTGCATTTCCCAACACCTGACATCGCCCTGGGTGACACATCATTACCACCACCTTTAAGTTTTTGCAGCAGAGGGACTTAAGATACTGGCTATGAGGAAATACCTGGTGGTCTGTCATCATCAACAGGCTGGATACCTTGGCTGCCACACTCATTCCTGGCTGGCCAGCAGACCTCCTTCAGCTTGTCTCCTACGCTGCAGGCTTTCCCCTCCCACTACATTTTGTTTGTGTCTCCTATAATGCTTTCCTTCTCTTTGTTCTGCTCACCTCATCACAGTGCCTCCGTCTCTTGTTTTGTCATTTATCGCACCATAAAAAAATCTGCCTTGTCCTCAAAATAAAACTGGTGAGTCAAAATAGAATTATAGAACAAGTCCTCACTCCTTTCACTCCACTTGCATCGTGCATCTCTTTCTTTGTGAGGGTTTTATTTTTGGAGCTGCAAGTTTTTAAGTTTGTCTATCTTATACTTTCCCAGATCAAAGCCAAATAGGGCTCTAGTTTCCCATGGTTTCTGAATTCATTGCAGGAAAGAGAAGTAATTTATCTGATTCATAAGGTATTGTTAGTCATTTGTCTGTATCCGAACATGAGTTTTCAAGTTGCAAAAATGTTCTTGAATTCTAAGATGCTATTAAATCAACATTTTTTTTTAAAAATGCAAAGTGTATTATTTCTTATTAATTCCTCTTTTTTTCCCTTTGTTTTTAACATTTGTCACCTAATCAAGTCTCAAAAAATGTGTGAGCAGCCAGCATAATAAAATGTACATAGACGAGTGACTATGGCTTGATTCCAAGTCCAGTGTAGAATAAGTTCCTTTAATATCAGTATGTGACAGACTGATTTTGTAGTACAGCCTCTGAGAAGCAGTTAGCAAATGATTCAGAGCTTGGAAATTACTTAAAAGTGCATTTGTTTGGCAAATCTTATGAATAATAAACATAACAGAGTTGTAGAGTATCACAACCAATTGTAAGCTATTTACTAGCAAAACAGCAGAAGACATTTGCAATAAATGCTACCCACAGAAATAATCTGGTTTTACTTACTGCAGTACTGAATTGTTCTCATTGCCAGAGGAAGACCACTCCACAGGCATATGTTTTCTACACTTCAATTTTCAAGGTGTTAAATCCTGTTGTATTAGCTTTCTGTTGTAAATCTGGTTTGCATCAAATGCCTAATGAAATCCAATCTCGAGAAACCTTTTCCATTAAAGAAATTTTAAGTACATCTCTTTTTTTTCTCCCAATATAATAATAACAAATAAGGTAGGACTGTACTAGAATGAGTCTGATGGCCACACACTCTTTTCCCAGATTTCTTTGTTATGTGCTGGCTGCTTGTCTCTTGTAAAAGCTTTAGATCTCGGGACAAGAGAGAGAGGGAGAGAGAGATGGAGAAAGAGAAGTTATACAGACCAAAAGATTGAATTAGGAAGCTGTTTCTTCCCTACTGAAGAATTTCCTGTGCTTGACACATATCCTCTAAAGAAGATCCTGGCAGGGGGTGGTAAAGGCTGGACCAAGAAGGAAAAGAATTAATTTAAATTAAGTTCATCCATTTCGAGTTGTGTTATACCAGATGGTTGGTGAATATGAGCTTATGGAAAGCCTGATGAATATGAGCTTTAAGAAGAGCTAATAGAGGCAAACTCTCTACAAGTCAAAAGAAGGTTTGTGTCTCCAGACATATTTCCTTTAATTATAATGAGGCTTCAGCTCCTGAATGTCTTTAAAAACCCACAACTCCTTACAATCTTCCAGATTTTTTACTTAGAGTCTTCTCATTCTTTTAAAGAATTAAATACTTTTTCTTCCAGCAGAGTTTCTTTTCTTTATTCATTGTCTATTTTGTGATTCTTGAAATCAACAGAAAGACTTAAAAAAGTACATATTCTCAATACACTCCATATGTTCACTTTTATTTGGTCTGAATAACATGAGCACTGTAACCACCAGGGCTGTTTTCATCTCTTTGTACCACACTTTCCTATGGGAAGGATACTGAGAAAAAATTTACAACATAGATTCAATCCCAGCTTATACAGCTCTGAGTTTTGCCATGGTGACTGTCATTAGGTCCCAAGATACCAAAAATGATTGGTCTTTTGCTCATGTTTTTAACTGCCCAGCTGTTTCTCAGCTCTTGTTGAAGATACTGATGTATCTTTGCTAGTCCCAACATAAATGATAAAATGAACATTTTCACCAAAGTGTAAAGCCTATGATGAAGTATATTTTCTCCCTTTCTTTTATATTTATTTCATACATAACCTAGCACACACTTTATAAGAAATTGAAATTTATTTTTTTTTACATGAACGTGTTTTAACACTTAATATTTATTTTCTGCTTAAAGTCTGTACCTTAGAGAGAAACTCTTCTGACTTGGTGATGCTCAGTTTTTTTATGTGACAGCTTCATACCAACACTTGAATATGAGTCTTTGTGTCTGGTTTTTATTCTAAGAATCCTTTCTTAGTCAATGCCTTTTCTTTACTGTATCTTGTGACTACTACCCTCCTGTGCCACTCTAAATAAAGTCTTAGAATGAGATTCATATCACCCGACTTGAAATGTCTACAAATATAGATATCTACATATGAGGCAGGCATTTAAATTTCCTTTGTATTCATTGGGATGACATAGCCACTACTTGAGTGCAATTCATCTGGCCTAATTTAGATGTCTTCATTAGGATGAAAGGAATTGTGTCCTAGAAAAGTCCATTTCTTTCCACTGGCTGTAAATGGAGTGACTACAACTAGATTAAATGAGGATACACTTACTGTAGATATCTCCAAGTGACTCTCAGCAGAAATGTACTGCTCATTTTGTTTTGGAACTGGATCCAAGATCCAGTCAATTCAGTTTTATCTTGGTTTTATTTTTTTTCCCTGTAATTATATTTATAGTAATTCTAATCATACAGTTATGTTTCTCAGCTTCATTGATTGCACTCAGTCCTTTCCCTCCAGCCTTCCAATAAACACAGGAAATCATACTGTTCGTTATCTTATAGACTCTTAAAGTCCTCCTCATCCTCCCGTCAGATTCTTGATTTAAGCTTCAAAAATATTCAGACAGTAGCTCAAGGAATCAACCTCTACCTCATTCTAGCCCTATTGCTTCAGGTCATATACAGAAAACAGTTGTGCAATTGCCCTTCTCCCCTTCCTGAATCATTAAATAGCCTTTTCTTTCATGAAGTGCAGCTGAAACAGGAATTTAGCAAATTACAGAAGTGGCAAGCAGTCACCTTGGTAAATCTGACACTGTGCTTTTATCTTGTTTCAGATTTTGCCATTATTTTTCTTGTGCAGTATGTGCTTTCCCTTATCAATTTGCCTATGTTTCACGAAAAAAAAAGTGAACTTTCATCTCTATCTCTTCAGATAGAGACTATTCATGTGTTATGCTGTAAAACATTTTTGCTTCATCTGCCCACCATGCAAGATTTTTTTAGATCTCATGTTCCTTAGCAGCTTTGATCTCCATCAGCTGGTTCTTTACCCCAAAAACATTCCTTCAGCATCCTTTCTTCATCCCAAGAAAATATATAATTACTTTCAACATTTGTCCAGTTTTCTACTCGTGGTTCCAGCAATTACTGCAGGTCATAGTCAAGGCAAATTACGTCTTAAACATTTAACATCAGACATTTTCTCTTTTATTCTCAATTTAATAAGCAAGGTCTTTTCTTCCACTACCCAGTTAGTGGCATCTTTTCCCAACATTTCTTACAAATGTATTCTGATCTGTGAATGTGTGTTGCAAGCACTGTAGCAGATACCATAATTCCACCCAGTCCAGGTCCTTTCCAATTTACAGTTGTACACAAACACCTTTCTCATCTTATATGGAATCTGCACTTCTTATTTATTAATCATTATTAGAATAGGCCCAATGGGCTTCAATGAGATTGATTGTCCTCTTTGTTGGCACTTTATGAACCACAAACATTGCTGGCCCTATTCAGCCTACAATATAAAAGTTGATTTTAAAGACCAGACATCAAAGGTAACAGTTCTAAGCGGTGCCAGAATGATCTACATAAGATTAGAAATCTATTGAAATTAATTAAAAAAAATTCTACAAGCTTGGTCAAATTTAGGATCATGGGCTCCTGTGTGTCTAAGCAAATATATAGACATTTGTGCATATCTAAGGTTTTCTGAAAAATAAAGGTGATTTTTACATGGAAAAGTCTTTTTATCCTCTTTTAAAAAGTGGAACATTGTGTTGTCTTCCAGTATATAGCACATATGGAAGTGGTTTGTGATGTTTTAACAGCCTTCTGCATGAATATGGCTATAATGACATTTTACTTTCTGATTAAGATTTTATTTACTGACAGAATTATTAAAAACTTTGCAGCAAAGAATTGCTTTAAAATATCTAAATCAGGTGAAGTGTAGCATAAAACAGTATCACCAAGTTTCTGCATCAAGACAAGTCAACAGCTGCACTTTTTGTTCTGAACTACTTGGTTCTCAGAGCAGAATGAACATGGGATGACCCACAGACATGGCTGACAAAAGTTACTTTTTCACAGTTTTCTTTGACTTGTCCATGTTTCTGTTCCTCTTTTAACTACATTGTCTGTGTAATGTCTGTGTAACGTCTCTCTGCAGAACTTGTGTTCATGGGCGAGGCCCTGATTTAGCAAATTCAGGTCTAATGACTGAAGAGAACTCCAATGTTCACCTTTTCTCGTTTAGGCAACATTTTTCTGCTCTGCCCAAGCTTTGTTTGCCTCTGTCAAGACTGACTGCACGTCCAGCCACAAAGTTATACCAGAGCTCATGCCCTTGCATCCCTCATGGACTCAGATTTTCTGTTGGTCTTTGGTAAAGCATCAGCCTACACTTTTTTATATTGCTTTTTTAATATTTTTTTATAATCTTTTATAAATTTTCAACTCTTTCCATTCATCCATCATGAATCTTTTCCCACATTTCTCTAGTGAGAAATCATGTTTAATGAAGCTTTAATTTTATTTTTTTTTTCAGAATGCATGAGAACAAGTATAATACTGGAAGAAAAAAACCTTCAAAAAGTTACAGACAGCTTCTGTTGTAGGAGTCCGTGCAGAAATCCTTCAGTGACACTGGAAAAAAACAAAAAAACAAACAAAAAAAAACTTCCCAAACCACTGTTTTGCTGAACTCTTATACAGTCAGCCACATGCCTCTTTAGCATATACATTATACATTATTACTGATTATCTTAAATTACGTGCAAAAAATTCTCCTACCTCAGCTGGATACAACCCATCTAACCATGTATGTATCTGCAGGAATGTTTTGTGGATTATTTACAAGTTTCTTATCTATGGATAGTGTCATTTCTGCAGCAGGACTTCCTTCAGAAGTCTCTGGGATGGTCACATTTTTCATTCAGAACGTTAATTAACATATGTAAGCATACAAACCATGCCTATCAGTTGGTCTAGGTACAGCAGGAACTGCTGGAGAGAATCTTTGGAACACTTAAATTTCCATCTGGAGTGCTCCTGTGCACATTAGGCAAATATGTTCTTGTGAAAATATCTGTGAATTCTCTCAAGCATCTTATCCCAAGTGACCCCACTGTCTCCCCTGTGCAGGAGTTCAGAGTGGGTCTGCAGGTACAGAATTGATACCCTGCTATGCCACATTATAGATACAGGACAAATTTTAGTTTCAGCCTATTTCTTGCTTCTTACACTAACTTTGGAAGACTTGTGACCCTGATTATCAACCAGCATTGACCAGCTGCCTATTTTGGTGCTGACTTTTCTACTTGCCCACCAAATTTGAGCTCTTTGGCAAACAAAACCTCTAGTCAGCCAGAGTGTTGGCACATGGGGCCCCTCAGTAGGGAGCATTTGATCATAAAAGTCAATAAACAGCTGTCAAGGAGAGAGAAAAGCCTCTGGAGTTTGTTGCTGCCCTGAATTTGCCAGACATCTCTTTCTGGGGGGCTGATGCAAAGCTTTATTCCAGCTGTAAACACATCCATAATCAGCCTCGCCCTTGTAAAAGTTTGTCATGAGATTCTTCTCTTCTGTAGGGGAGCTGGATCCTGGAAGGTACAATGTTGTGTGTGTAAAGCTGTCTAGGAAATGAAAAGGGTAGGAGTCTTGTGTGAGATGCTTTTAGAGATATATATATTCTTCATGAGGAAGCTGGAGTGTGTGGTAAGGGCTCGACAAGCACTTAGAGTTGCTTTCTGGGAAGTGTGTAAGTGATCTCACTGCAGTCCTGGAACTGCACTCCAGATTTTTATACAGTGCCATAAGGACCTCTGCAAGGAGTTCAGAGTATCTCTCCTCTGGGACATGCACATGGCTTGTTGAAGCAGAATGGTGTTAGACATGGCCATTGACTCTAAATGTAAGTCCTGGAGAGGTGTGAAAACACACACTGAAGGGTAAAGAGGAACCAGTTACAGAAACACAGATGGCTAAGGCAACAAATGTTGTGTTTGAGTTCTGTCACAAACTAAAGTATTCTGAAGTCTTTATATTATGCTAGAGCAGTTAAGCACGCAGTTAACTTCTCCACTGTCTGCTCAAACAGCAATGCAGAAAGAAATTGTACCTTATTCTACTTTCTGTGAGAATTGTCTCCAAGGTAAAGCTTAGTACAGTGGCTACTCTTTCTGAGATTTCCTGTGAATGACATAAGATTTTAAGCTTTTAAGGTTTTGTGCATAACTTGAAACCTAAAAGTAATTACTTTGAAGTTAAGGAAGCAATCACATGCTTAAAATCTTTGTTATACTGAAAACTGAGAACTCACCCATAGGATCATGTATAAACAGCTGAGTTTCCTGTAAGTGGTTTCCATACTCATTCAGTCAGGGGGATCTCGTGTGTTAAATAAAGATTTAGATAGGCTATACCCCTAAAGGCTTGCACTAAACTTTATGTTCTGTAAGTTCCTCTGAGGATAATGTAGAATTTAACATATGCTGTGGTACAAAATATTATTTGCCCACATCATCTTGCTGGATGTTGTAATAGCCTTTGGGGGCAGCAACAGAAGTTGCATCTCTTGCTTATGGCAAGTTCAGAACTTTGAAACTGTGCTTCACAGTGTTTAATGTGCAGCCAACCAAAAGCCCATGACTGCCTCATCAAATAGGCAATATGACAATAGCTGAATGACTGGGAGGAACAGATTTGCCTTCACAATTTAACATAAGAAGCAGAAGAATTCTTGACCTATTTTCTTGAAATAAAGGAAGTCTAAAAAGGTGGTTGGAAATCATATAATCATAGAATGGTTTGAGTTGGAAGGGATCTTAAAGATCATCCAGTTCCAACTCTCCTGCCATGGGTAGGGACACCTTCCACTATCCCAGGTTGCTCCAAGCTTTGTCCAACCTGGCTTTGAACACTTCAGGGATGGAGCAGCCACAGCTTCTCTTGGCAACCTGTGCCAGGGTCTCTCCACTCTTCATAATATCAATTTAACAAAGATGTCTGGAATTAATCATAACTTGGAAACGTACATTTCCCATACTGAGTATAAAAAGAACCTAATGTGAAATACTGAGATTTATGTATTTACTCCTTGGATAGATAAGATTGAGGAAGGCAGGCTGAAAGCATCCTGTGCAAACTGCTGAGCTAGACCAATGTGAAACCCTGCTACACTAGTTTCAGAATCTGTTTGTCTTTGATCTCTTTTTATGTTTTTGATATGTACTCCTGTGCTCTCTTAGGCATAATCAAATGTCATTGTTCACCTTCAGTTCACTCCTTAAAGCTCATTTCACCATTACTCTCTATAAAACACTGGACAAAGTCTTAGCTGTGGGCATGCTGGGATTACTGGTTAGAGGGCTAATCCTTATTCTAACATTGTTTTCTCACATTTCCCCGCTTAAAATACTGCTTTTTCCATGTAGAGAGTGAAAGTCTTTTTTGAGCAGAGGCTGACTTCTCACAATATATATAAAGACCAGCCAGCACAGTGGGACCCAGTTGCTGATTTAAGCTTTTAGCTTCTACCAGAACAAAACCAACTTCATCAACAATAATTATATATAATACAGTTACGTAAATTTGCTCCTACCTCAAAATTCTAGTTTCTTTTACAACTCCAAATGTAGTACTTCACAGACTTTGTGTACTGAAATTGCTGTTTTCAGTGTGGACTAAAATGTCTGCTATTTATTTTAAAACCTTTTTCCATCAGTGCTCTACAGAGACACTCAATTTATCTACAAACAAAATAGCTCTTGATGTAGAAATGCAGAGGTTGTGTCAGCATAATGTTGCTCCTGAACTAATAATCCTGCTTCAATGAGGATAGCCTTGTTCTGCTCCCAGAACACGAGCTGCGATCAGTGCATAGAGCTGAAATGTGAGGGTTTGGGGACTTGCATTAACTCAGAAAGCCTCTATCTTCAACTCAGAGCTGCAGAGCCCATTGTAGATAGAGAATCATATATATATTGGCTGGAAGGAACCTCTAGAGACCTTCAACCTTTGGATCAGAGTAGGACTGTGGGCAACCATTAACTGTATAACTGGTAATTTTACCTTGCCAAGTCTAAAAAATTTGTGGGTGGAGATTTCAGACTCTTTGAGTAACCTCTTCCTGTGCTGCATGATCTTTCTGTTGGAAAGAATTCTTCCTAGTACGTGACCTGAACCTTGCAAATGCTTTTACTCAAGATGATAATGTACCTTTGGCTCATATTTCATTCACAGTAATTCTCAGGCCCTTTCCAGAAGTGGGTTCCCAGGTTTTCCAGAGCTCTCTGCAGGATTTTAGAGCATTTTCCAGCCCGTGTGCAGAACTTCATTTTCCGCTGGTGAACTTTTCAAGTTGCCTCCTGACTCAGTCCTCCAGGCTACCAAACTTGATTGGTCTGAAACTCTACCTTTTGGTATCTCAACCTCTTCCCATAACTTAGTATAATCTTCAAATTTGCTGAAGGTTCTCTCTGCCCCATCATCTAGATTGTGACTAAAATGAACAATGTTTTATTCATGACTACTGCCCCTGCTAAATTGATCCCATTTTCCTTAAAGCCACCTAAACACTCTCATGGATTAGTTAAATCATAAGATCTGACATCCCTCATTGTACTCTTAACTCTTTGGTCATTATGTTGTATTAGGTTATGATCATTGTTATCTTTACCCATCTTTTTTTTTCAGCACCAAATCTCCACATATGTATGTGGTTCATACCCTGAAATTAGCCCTGGTCAGAACTCAACAGAAGGGTTCTCTAGCCGTGTCCAAGTTATGATTCCAATGAAGTTATTCTGGTCTCCAACAATGTTCAGAAAATGAAGTAGTGGCTGAACATTTGTTATTTAGATGCAGAACTGTGCATTAGGCACCAAGCAAAGTTGATTTGTGTGATGAAACAGCTCTGCTCTCCAGTTCTGCTCAGTAATGTCAACATGGACAGCTCATAACTAGTTCAGCATCAGCCAAATTGGTATGTAAGCCACTCAAATTCACACACACCAACAGCTGCTCTCCCCCTTGTACTCTCTTATTACTCCCTCTATTGCTGACTCATATTCAATTTATAACTCATTGCAATTATCTACATCCCTCTGTGTTTAAGGCAGATCTCATCAACCTATAATGAAGACAAGCAAGCATTGCCTCATGCAAAAGAAAGATAGTTCCTGCCACTCAATTTTTTCACTCAATTTCCTCGATGTAAATTCTTTGATTTATTTGTATGATTAACTACATGTATAATTTAGGTAAAATTATTGCTGGTGACTCTCCACAGGTAAGATTTTTCTATTGCATTGCCCAATTTTTTATTATGAAAAAAATATACCTCAAGGAATATCTTTTATTGGCTACAGTGGAACTTTAAAGAGACCTGCAGAACAAATTACCTGTCACAGGTGTTACTGGTCTTAGAAACCTAAACCAAGAAAAGAATGCATAGAACATCTGCTGGAAAAATTTTGCAATAGATATTAACAGCTTCAGCTGGTATGGGATTGATTTCAGGTTAAAAAAAAAGAGTTATTCAAAGTACCAGTTGAACCAAATTTTGTTCGCATTGAAGGCAGCATTAAGATCCATGTGGAAATTCTGCATTTAATGCAACCTAAGTGCCAAGCTTCTAGATAGCTGCTATGGGAATCTTCTCATTTGATGCTGGATGGATGTAGACATTTGTATGTAAAGTGCTCGTCTAAGGCTCCCTTTATAGTTGTCTTATGCCCTGGTAACTGTATGATCTGGGAGCCGACCCAGCCATTATTAATAAGATATATCCAAATGCAACACAGTTAATTTGTGAGGCTTGTATGTCTTAATATAGCACTCAGCTCTGGTGGTTCCACATGATTTCAAATTCCAGAGAGAAGTGCACTGCATCACCACAGGTAGTAGCAACACCCCAAAGATGGAAAAGACAGTGAGTGACTGTAAAATGGTGCAGCTCTTTACATGTCAGGTTGGTATCAAAGATGATTATAATCAGTCAAAACTTGGGCAGACAGACTAGGTGGGAAACCGAGTTTAAAATTGACAGTGTTGAATTGCCAGCACTCCTTCTACTACCAAAAAAGTGTACTTTTCACACTCACATGGACAGTCCTCCTGAGCTACATCATTTCTAAGAGCTCACACTTCTGTAATGCTTAACTTCCCATTGGGAAGTTAATGGACCCTTCCAGTTTACACCAGCTGAGTGCCAGTGTGATGTGACATCCTGGGCATCGAAACACAGCTTGCAAAGAACATGTTGTTCTCGATAAAATTCAGCCCCTGAAGGCAGGTATCTAAATGTGTTTTCGGAACCTTAAATCAGTGGTATGATTTTCTCTATGTGTATCAGTCTCCATGGGGCAGAGGTACTGCAACAGTTCCAAAGGTAAAATCAAGTGCTAAGGTCTCGGGGCACATAGAACTGACTAAGCATGTACATCAAAAAGCACTGTCTGGCTGCCTTCTGCCTAATCTATCCTGTTATTAAAAAGATATAATAAAATTCATCCATTCACAGATGTTATAAATCTTAAGCAGCTCTTGTTATAACACAGAGTAAGTGCAGTTCATCAGAAAGTTTTTCAAATAAAAATGCTTGCTGTGATTTAAAGTTTGTTGTATGCATATCAACAATGATAATAATATTAAATTCCAATTCAAACCTCTTCAAATAAACTTGGATTAATGGCAAATTGAAAATATTAAAGTTTACCACTATGCATAGTTTGGTAAAGTGCTGTAAGATCAAGACAGACAATGTTAGATTCTGGCACTGCCCATATTGACACTTCAGTAGCTGCAAGTAAAATAAAATAAATAGATAAATAAGACATTACACCTGAAATTGAGCAGCTTCACAGTAGTCAACACACATCTGTCTTTGTTATAAGCAAAGTGAGGGCACTAGAAAGAGAAGAGCTAAATGGGTTAGAAATCCCTAGGAGTTTGCCATTTCTGAGAGCACGAAGAGAACTGCAGGGAGAGTGAAGGGGAATGTGGGATCAAGAAAATTTTCTGCTATATTGATTAAAGGAGTAAGTTGTTTATTTTTGTCTCTGACTCCTGTAATGACAAATGTAGGACTCTGAAAAGTGGCAGAACAACACCATTAGCTTTAATGTGGCATGAGTAAAGGGTTAGATGGAAAGACCTCTCTACTGACAGTAAGGAATGGCAATGAAAGTCCAATAATATGACTTTAGGCTAATCACAAACACAGCATAATATAGGGAGATGTAATACACAGTTCCAATGCATATTTAGTAAGCAAGAAAGGATGTTTTCATATAGAAAATCCGCTTTAGGATTCAGAAGATAGGGACTAAGTTGCCAGCTCTGCCCCATGTGTTACTTGCTGTCTCCCTGATTCACCTCTCCATAACGTGGAGATAACAAAATATTTTTATCCATCCTCATCACTTCTGTGGTGACACTTATGACCTTTTACACAAGTCAGGACCTGACTTTAAGAACTTTTAAAATGTGGATCTAAAGCATATTTTAATCTCAACAGGAGACTGAAAGCAAGAAATCGCTGTGACACAGATTGGAAAGTACAGGGAAATATCAGTGTTTTATTGTTCTGCAAGGGAGGCAGGACTTCTTATACACCTGAATCTCTACCAAGATTTCTCAGAAGTGTCAAAGCAAAGGTAAACCTCAAGGAAGGTTTTGACTTGGAATTAGGGAGGGAAAGGGCAGTTTCTTCCTGGTATGTGGGAAGCAGTATCTCCCCATGGAGAAAAAATGAACATACCTATCAGCAAACTGAATAGGTTGGAAATGGATGTTTGTGCAATGGGCAGGACGAAAGTGGGAATCAATTTCTGAATATTTTATAACAGAGAGCGGTAGAATGGTGATAGTGAAAGGATTTGAGATAAAGAACTTATCAGATGCACGAGAAAAGTGTATAGAAGAGTGTATAATAGTAGTATATAGAATAATGTGCAGAGGTCAAAACAAAAAGGTGAGAACTGAACAAAATGAGACTCAAGTTGTCAAGGTCAGAGAAAATAGACAAAGGAGATGCAACAGCTTGGGAGGTTGGAGAAGATCTTTTTCTATCTGTTAGTTCTATATAGATTATAAAACATCCCATCCAAGACCTCTTTCTGGCTTTGAAAGGCTTTTTACTTTTAGATGAAAAACTGAGGTTTTTTGCTGCCAAGACTTGGATTTGAACTTTTTATTTGCCATATATATATATATATAATTTTTTTTCCTTAATGAAGAGCAAAGAGGCACTACCTATTTGGATGGAAGTGTTGGGCACATAAAACAGAAAATCTGCACCCTGAGTCCAGCTGCAATATAGAAATGAAGCCAAAGATTCTGGATGTTAACATTCTTGAGCTCATTGTTTTTTTTTTCTTTTTCTCTACACTAGAATCTTAAAAAATTGAGCACTGTGAAGCATAGATGTCACAGGGGTCCTTCCTATCCCGTTCAACTCTTGCCATTCCACTTTCTCCAGCCATACTTCTCACAAGGGACAAGCACAGAGGAGTGCCTGACACTATAACATCTGTAGGCTGAGGATGTGAGGGTGGGCATAGCTGTGTATTTAGAACTGTAACACTGAAATATATTCCCAAATATGTTCATACTGAGTTAGTTTTACACATGTCTGCAGTAACAAGCACTTTCAGAAGACAGAAAAAAAAAGAGGAAATTAAATAGTACCTGCATTTGAAACTCAGGAAAAGTTTACAATTAACATGGATATCCTAGGTTGTGGCTTATAGACAATGTGGAGGTCAGAGGGAAGATAATTTTTCTTTAATATTTAATGCAAGACATTTGGTATATTATAAAGACTGTCAAACAGTATATGCACCATATGCACCGGTCTATGTTTATGTTCAAAATATATAAATGGATATAACTGTATTTTGATACTTTCATTTTTTTATTTCTGCCCTCTGTCATTATATCTGACACTGGAGATGGGAGGGTTTCCTTCCCCACTTGTACCAGTTGTGAATACAAATACAGTCAGAGTTTAAACTGGAGTCAAGTAGAAGATATTCTATTACAATCCTCAACCTGCAGTCCCAGTGTCTGTGCCAAGCTACACTCTTACATTAGAAACACCTATTTTTGGTGTAAATTGTTATCTTGTCTGCAGAAGGCTTTAAGGACAAAAAGGAAACAAAGCAGAAACATGTAAGGAAAAATATGTACATTTACCGATGGGTTGGAAAGTCTGTTTGTCTAGTGCTGGAAGAGGAATTCATGGAAACTAACTGGGGTTAGAAGACTCAAAGGACTTAAGATGGAAAGCAAAAATACCATCCATCCATTTGACCTTTGATTTCTGCATTCTACTCTGTAGACATTTTCAAGCTTTCTGCTGCACCTGAGGGACAGAAAATTACTCTCTGCCTTGAATGAAATCTGAGATTCTTCTTTAGTTTGTTTGTTGGTTTCATGTTGGGTTTTTTCAATAGATGGAACTTTTAAGGAAAACAAATCCAGGGATTCACAGGAAAGTTGCACTAGACTGCAGAAGGAGCCATTTTCAGCATGTATGCCCAGGATTTTCCAGTCACTGAGATTTATACAGCCCCTGTGTATTTTTCAGCACAGATAAAGTTCCCCTTCTAGCAAATTTAAGACTATGAATAACATGTTTTTCTGATTTACCTGTGGCAGATTCCCAGCTATTGTCCCACAGGCCCAAGGAGCATAGGCTGAATACAACAATTTGGGAAAAAAAAAAACAAAAGGCCAAGACTTTCCAAGTGTAATTCTTCACTGAACAATTTATCTTATCTTTCCAATGCATACTTAGATTTGCATTTCATATACATGTGCTTCTACATTTGTCACTGCAGTTTTCCAGCTCCAAGTTTAACAAAGACCATTGCTTGAGGATTCGAGAAAGTTGTTCCAATGATTAATTACTTTTACTCCAAAGAAGCCTGCCCTGTGTTGTTTGAACAAATAGTCGCTGTATCACTTGTGCCTATTTTTGCTAGAGGAAGTGCCTCATTATTGAAATATTGTTTCCTTCTACATAAACAACCTTTTGCAAATCCTGTGAGTGATGCCCTGTGTGAACATCAGAAGAGTGGAAGAGAATCACATTATTCACAGCAGGAGGGAGAAGAAGGGAACTTCCTATCTTTAGGACTTTTTTTCAATTCTTTTTTTTTCCCTTTCTGATACTGGCAGATGCAGGGCTGTGGGATGTTCATGAAAAGAAGGATGTCAGTGTGGCAGCTTGTAAAGAAGAGTGCAAAGTGTTTGAAGAAACTGTTGAAAGAAAACCAGTAGTATGAGGGAAACATACAAAGTGTCATATAGCAACAAAACCATCACAGATTACAGAGAAAAACAAGAGTCCCAGCCAAGCCAGTGAACTGCCAGTCTTTGTCTCTTTGAAAGACTGAAACACAACTAACATCCATCAGAATGACCAAACCGATGTATTGAATGCCCTGTGCTCTTTTCAGGTCCTCTGAATTCATGGAGGTGTTCACTTTGCGGTCCACTGGATCACACAGAGGATTCATCTTTCCCTTTAAGAAAATAACTTGGCATTTTTTTGTTGTTTGGAGTGCAAATCATTTAATCTGTCATCGTACAGGGCCAGACTACGTATTGATTCAAACTGATGTTAACTGGTATTGCTCAAACAAAGTCAGTGCTAATTTATATCAGCAGAGTCTTTCCCCTTCATTTTTAATATTCAGGGAAAATTAATGAATCACAAATTCTTGGTTTTGATTTCTAGGCACTCTCTTATTGTACTTATCTAGTTAGTTAGAGTTTATCCTGAGTCCTTTCCCAAACATTAATGAAACCATGTTAAACCCATCAAGGATTATCATCATAGACACTCAAGATAGCTGGAGAGATCACAGATGGGAATTCCAAAAGTTCCTTGTTTCTAGACTGAATGGTGACTATCTTATTTTGATTACAGTTAAAGTAAAAAATATGCCTTCACATGCAAACCATATTCTTATACTTCCATTAACTCATTAAAACATAATAAACAAAAAGAAGAAATTTCTCTGATTTCCTTTACCAGATGATGTGAAAGATGATCCATTGGCAGGAACCTATACCTTAAACCTTTCAAAGCAACATAAAATTTTTAAGCAAAACCCAAGAAGTCTGCAATTAAATTGAAACATTCTTTATGTGTCCATGGTATACGGACAACAGAAGTATCAGCACCACACATATTGCAAATGCCTAAGAAAGATCATCTCACCCATTATTTATTTTGTTTTACTCTACAACACATTGAGGACAAACTTTGGAAAATGCAGCTGCATTCAAGGCAAAGTCTGCACTTGGCTAGAAACAAGTGTATATTTGATTTGAATGACACTGAAGAAAGAACAGGGGGACTCTTCCTCTTAATCATGGAGCAGTGTCTACAATTCTGGAGTCACAGCCAGAAATGGGTCATCCCCCAAATGAGGAAGGGAATACAGGGACTCAATACACCAAAGTAAGAGGTTGTCTTACCAGTGATTTAATTTTGTAAGATTGGATGAAGGTCTTTGGATTTGAGCTTTAACCAAACAGAACACATGTTTTTTAAAGTTTCCTTTGAAAGCTAGAAGAATGCTTAATAAATTCTTTTTTAGGTGGAGATTGGACAGAAATTATCATCGTTGACTTAATGATGTGATCTAAGAAGACTACATGCTTCTTTTTGTGAGCAAAACAGCAGAAATAATTGGTCTTGTGGCCTTTCCTGTCTCCCAGTAGATGTCACAATCCATGTAGATCTCCCTCACACCAGCTCTGAGTCTTATATCATCTGAGTTTTTGGAAAAATTCTCTTCTGACTCCTATGCAAGGGATATAATAGATCTTATGCAGCCCCAGAGCTGTGATATCTTCTTCTTGCTTTTTCTTCTTTCACTTACAGCTGTTTGAAATATCTCTAGAATTTGTCAGAAAATACAATGCTTTTTTATTTTCTTTTTTTTTTTCAAGTTCTGGCTTCAGATAAAACTGAATTATCAGCCTAAATATTTGCAGAAGAGAAAAAAGTTTGCAATGTTTGTTTTCCCAGAAATCTGCGTTAAAATCGCCAACCCAGACATTTTATGTGTCAAGCCTGATGGATGGTAATTTTCCTCTGAGAAATAATAGAAATAATACACTGCAAATGAGAAGATGTCAAGCTGTGTTTCTTACTTGTCTCAAGAACAATGGAATGTATCTTTTAACCTTGTCAGATGATGAAGGTGATTGAAATGTATGATTATAATTCTTTGTGAGTTGTAATTCTGTGATTTAAACTCAGTGTATGTTCCAATCTGATCATGAGCGGGATGACAATATCATAGAATCATGGAATCAAAGAAGTGGGAAGGGACCCACAAGGATCATCAAGACTAATTCCTGGTTCTGCACAGAACAATCCCAAGAATCCCACCATGTGCTGGAAAGTGTTGTCCAAACCCTTCTTGAGCTCTGTCAGGCTTGGTGCAGTGACCACTTCCCTGGAGAGCCTGTTCCCAATCATCCTCTGGGTGAATAACTTTTTCCCAATATCCAACCTAAACCTCCATAAGGACCAAAAAAAAGAGCCTATATTTACTGTTTTACTGGATTGCTAAAACACTCGAGACTGTGTCTAAATCCCACTTTGATTGAATTAGACATAATTTAAACTGTTTGCTAAATATTTCCTGCTTGGGACAGACTACACACTCACGTAGGATTACATTTTTAACATGGTATCTCCACCAATTGTTTTCTTTTTTGTTTCCTTCTTATTTTGTTTGAAGTTTTCCAAGCAGTGCCTCAGGCTTTTGCCTTACCCTCATATCACTACATTTGACTGCAAAACCTTTTCGACTGCATGAGCTGAATTGCTTTTAGGCAGAGGATAATGAGTTTCTTGTGTTGGCAACAGGGGTTGGAGTTGCTTTCTGATTCAAAGGTGGACCTTACTGTGCAACTTGCACATGAGAAGAGACAATAATATCCGTTTGCAAACTATACAAGGATGGGCACAGGATCTAATTATTGTATTTAATTTTTTTCTTTTTTTTTTTTTTTACCTTATTGGATTCTTACTGGTTTAGCAATTACAGCTGAGGGATCTGGTCCTGGTGCAAGCCAGTCACAAAGATGATGACCCCTAAGGACAGCAGTGAGATAAGAGTTAGTAGGACTGGAAGGAAGCAGTCTATCCATGACTGGGAAGTAAGTTGTTTAAATCCATGACTCTTTCATTTAAATTTTCGAGTGGTTTTTTTAAAGTGTCAGTCAGTTAAAACATTTGGCAAATTTCAAAATTATCGTGTCATACGCAGAAAATAAATTTTACAAAGCAGAAGAATCCAGGAATTTAATTGCAGAAATATCAGAATAGGGGTTTCAATAGTTTAATGCTCAAGTAAAAACTGAAGTAACTACAAAAACTATTTTTCCTCAAAGAATGTCCAGATTTTAGATAGCAACATTTCTGCTGGGAACCTTTCAGAAAATGTCATAGTCTGGAAACAATGACAAAATAGTCAAAATTAGGTGTGAGAATTTGCCCAGAGTTGCTGTATTTTTAATGTGCCCAGTGTGCTCCATGCTGTCAAAACCATTTCCAACACTATTTTAAATAACTTACCTTCTTTGAGGCGACACAATAGGGAACTGCATGCTACTTGGTCATCTGAAGTCACGTTTGAGATGTTTTTCAGCACTTAAAAGATAAGTCTTTCTTTATTTTCCATAAAATTTTGGGGGCATTCCCTATTCCAGCTAGTTACCAGTTTCAGAACCCTATGCAAAACCTTTATCACAGAGACAACTTGATCAAAGCTTCAACCTTGCAGAACTTCATGACCAGAGTAGCAAAACTGAGTTCCCTTTTATTGATTTCAAACAGTGCTGTTCTAAGCATATTTAACTTTCAAATACAATTTTCATACATGTTTCTAAATAATTAGCAAAGATCCAGCCTCATCCCTTCATAAGGGAAAAATATGTCTTTGGCATTGAGCTTATTGCAGTTGGAAAGATGGTGTAATCTAACTCTGGGTAAAGGACCAAAACTCCTTCATAAATTAACAGAGTCTGCTATAGTAAGTGGTTATCCCTGTCCAGATTTTTATTTTTTTACACACCATTTCCTAGGTAACAGTTCCTGGCAGAACACAGCACTTGTCCTAAGATTCATGAAAACTTAATGGAGCTTGATTTCAAAAGCACAGATAAAAATAGGTGCTGCAAGAAAATCTTAACGTAAAATGTTTTGTTAAAACCTCCTGTGTCTCATAAGATAATATCTCACAACATTTATTCTGTCCTTGTTTTCTGTTAGCTCCATCCTGCCACATTATCTTTGAATGAATCTCTTCCATTTTGCTGACCTGAATAGTGATAAATCCATTTTCAAGTTTCAGGGGATCGAGTAGAAACAGCCTGAAGATGACATCCAGGTTTCCAGATAACATCCTGTCAACAGGCCTCTCTTCTTTCTAAATCTTTCCAACTGAACATGATGTTCCTCTACTGCCATTCTGGATAACCCCAGAAAATCATGTGTGATGTAGAACTGGATGAGCATGACTAAATGTTGGCATCTGTGAGTGAACTGAAAGGAACCAATTGTCAGAACAAGAAAAAATGGATAAAAGAGGGAAAATAAAGAGAATTGTCTGCGGTCACAAAGTTTTTCACTGACAGGAGTGATGGGTCAGATCTCCTGTTATCCATCTCCCCTCTTGCTCTGTTTTTATCTCTGGCATCCTTCACCTGATTTTATGCAAATTTATGTAGTCATTGACAGAGGTTTTCCTCCTAGGACGTGAAAAATTTTCAGATTTTACCATCCATCCTTTAATATCATACCATGATAATAGTATAATCATCCAGATTTCATTTGCTTTGTACACTGGAGAGCTGTGTGCTGAAAGATAATTTTCCTTGCTAAGAGAAAGGACCACATATCTTTTATATTGCAGGTATCCTAGTACTAAAAAAATCCATATTGTCTCCACTTAGAATAGTTAAGTATACTGTTTAATTAAATCAGAACCTCTGAGTTTAGATATTATTTGCAATCTTTTTTAAATCAAAGCCATTCATGGGATATTTAGTCGTTACAGGATTAAGGCATTTCCACTCATGGGTAAAATAAAAAAAAAACTCAGAAAAAAAAAGTTTAAAAAGTTTAAAAATTAAATTTTAAATTAAAAGTTTAAAAGTCTTTAGAGGTTGTAGGCCAAAGATGTTTTAAATTTCATTGCCTGCGTCTCCCCAGAGTCATCTGAGTCTTCTTTTGGATCAGCCTAAGAACCTGGGTTTGTCTCTCTGTCACTTTCCTGGAAAGCAAGTTCTCTTCTTATGTCATTCCCTACCTATATTACCAGAAAGTAGGTTAAAAATTTGCCTAGATATGAGCTTTAGAGGGCAATATCAAGAAAGGATAATCAGATTTTCAGGAAGAAAAAAAATCCATAACAAAAGCCAGCAGAAAACAATTCAAACTGGGACAATATTTTGCCACCTTAGCTTAAGGACAGTTTGGCATATATTCCTCAGACATCGTAGTAATATTTCATTTTGTCTTTACATATTAAGTGACAATCTCACAGACTTAGCAAATGCATCCAGGCTAAAACACCATTTCATGGCAAATGTCCTGGAGAATCTGCTGGTGTTGTATTTTAGTTAATAACACGTTTATTAGCAGAATTTGGATAATTTAAAGAGATTAATAGATAGGAGTGAAGAAAGTTGCTTTCCACTGACCTGATATAGGAACTTATTCATAGCACCTGGCTGCTCTTTTACAGGTCCCAGCCTATAAAACTGATATAATGGCACATATCTTCCCTTGGAACATAATTAATGCTTTTACTCTGTCAGGCACTTTATTAGCTTTAAGTCCCTCAGTCCCAGCTCTGGATAGGAAATAAACACTGCCATGGATTCTTGAAGGCATGGGAGATGTCAGGCTGATAATCTCCATAAGCTGGAGTTGTATTCTCATTTCCTTTTCCATAGTTCTTTTGTCCTAAATAACAAAAGTTAGAATTTAATACTAAGGAAAACAAACAGACAATTAGCCAAATGATGTATTTGTTGTGCCAAAGATTTGCTACCACCTGTATCTATGTTCCATATTTTTGGTTGCTTATAAGAAAAAGAGAGAGAAAAAGAAAGGGATTGAAATAAGCCTGGTGGATTTTTCTCTGTAATATCTGTGCCTGACAAGGTTACTTAACAGGATTTTTGCTGTAATGCTCTTCCACCCAACACCAGCTAAAAGCTCATCTTCAATTTATTAGCTTTTAAAAAATTCTTTCTCTTACCCCATTTTTCCTCTTCAGGGAATTTATAAATGACAAGAGCAGAGCAGTGAATTCAATAATTTTTGAGCAAAGCAGTGGTGTCTGAGAGGATCTCAGAGTATAAATGTATCCCACTTTTATTTTCATTTTTTAAACATGGGAACAAATCTGAAGGCTGTACAAACATGTGATACTGGGCTTTGGATCATGTAATTATTAAAGAAAGATTAGATCTTCCCAAAATAGCTGAATAAATGCACATACACACAGCCTTGCTCTGCCACCAATCAACACCACATTTTGTATTCAGTGTGTTTGTGCTGATCACAGCTTTCAGTCAGGTCAACCTCATCTGCATTGTTTACTAAACACCACATGTTACACCATGCCAGTTTTTATTGATTTGAATTTTATGCAATTCCACTGAATGCTACGAAACTCTGTGGCTGAGTCTAGCACTTGAGACTGAAGCTGCCAAAAGCTGCATATAAACGACAACATTTTTAATAAAGAAAAAAATGTATTTAAGTACTATTGTGATGAGGCTGAATGGTCAATGCAGAACAGGCTGTGTTATGTGCTGTATCACCAAACTGGGCCAGGACAAAATAATCATTATCTAGTTATCTAAACTCAGTCCAGCATCTGGTAACATATCCTGTATCCTGCTAGCAGCTAAGCTGCAAGTGTTTAGGTCAGCTGCAGAGAGGAAGAATAAAAAATAAAACTAGAACTTGAGCTGTTTAGCACAATAGATGTAAAGGGATTCACCTGCAAAGTACCCCCAGCTCAAAGCCTGTGAGTGGTCACCACTCCAGGAATGTGACAAACAACTGCTTAAGGGTAACGACTTTTATAAAAAGTGAGCTAATCTCAGCTGTTGAAATTCTGGACCTCTCTGTATCTTACATAGTTCCTAGGTCAGAATAATAGATCTTATACAATGGGAAAATTTCAGTATTTAAAAATAGCAGAGGTGTTTGTGAGAATTATTGTGAAACTCAAGGCAGCCGAAAGAGAAACAAATTCAGGTTATTTACTTGTTAGAGCTGTAATTTCTGTAGGGAAAAAAAAAAGGTTGTATTTGTTCACACACAGAATTTATTACTGTGTTTAGAGAAAAATAGCATGGAAACAAAACTCCATTTTTAAGTGAGCAGAAGCTACATCCTTTCCATTTATTGCTTGGACTGCAGTCAGATATTACTTTCTGAAATCATGTTGAGTTTTACGGAGTGCTGACATCCAAAGGCCCAGGTGAACTGCAGTGATGGGGTTGTAGTTAGCAAAAGTCAGGGATCTCACTGCTTTCATTTGTGCTTGTGTGTCATTGCCTGAGCTGAATTGGCCAAGATCCCTCAATATGAACACTCCCACACTCATCACCTGCATCATAAACATAAAAGTACAGGGGTGTCAGTTATGAAGTTCCTCCCAGCTGGGTAACCTACCTGTGTGTCATATTTGGAAAACAGACCCCCAATTAAATTCATTGACCCTAATTGAATTCAAGGGAACTCCAAATTGGATACTTTTGGTGCGAAGTTTAGGATTTAAATCAGAGAAAAACATGCAGCTCTGAAATTAAAATGTAAGGAGCTTCCATTGCACCTCTTGTCCAAAGAAGATCAATTTGATTATTTATTTAGAGAAGCAAGGTATTGCCAGCCATCAGCTGTGCACTTTAACACGTTATTAGCATCAGCACACAGGCTGGAAAGGAAGAATCAGAAGCAGAGCCCCTGAGTGACCTGAAATGCTCTGTACCATTTAATCACCCACTTACAGGCTCGGGGGCACAGAAGAACCCAGTGAGGATCCAACCCCCTCCTGCACTGTGCACTCTTCCCTTCTGGAAAGAGGATTGAAAACGTTGGGTAATCACTACCTTGGTGTTTTGTTTTCCATTCTATTTAAACCTCACAACCGCTATGACCAATCCTTATGTTTCAAATGGGAAAGATGATGGTTAAATGAAACCCCACATCTCCCCCATGGAGCCAGAAAAAATTACTTAATCTCTGCAGTTAAAGACAGCACTCACTAAGATGCATTCACCATTGGGCCCTCAGGTAGCATAATCACTGCTCTGAGATTTTCTAGAGGCTATTTTACCTGTATTAACCTCTAAAACAGACCTTCTTTTAAGGTAATTAGACAATTCACCAACCTATTTCCTTGTCTCATTTGCACCTGCTCTCATGCGTTGTGTTCTGTTACAGAACTCACAGCATGCCTTTCCTGAAGCAAAGAATAAAATAGAGAACACAGGGAAGGGAATTTTATACTTTTTTTTTTTTTTGGTGGAGACAGAAAAGAATGCAATGATTTTTCTTGCAACAAGGATGCCTAGGTTAATTAACAATAAACTTAAAATTGCTTTTCACCCCAAAATGAAATATTTATTTTCAAATTCTGTATTGTCTTAACCTTTCCATTCACTTTATATTTTTAAACAAAACTGAATTTTCAAAACAATTTTTTACGACAGCAACATAAAACACCATGGAATTTTTAATATACCATTTCCAAAACTTCCTCCCTACTTCTTCACAAGTATTTGGAATAATTTATCCTCTTCAGAGAAATAAACTTTTGAAAATATTTATTCATGTGTAAAATAGGTAGTTTACTCAAAATCAACACAGTTGAGTAGGAGAAAAACAGTAATTTTTCCTCTTTTGCACCAAAATATCTGAAGTGTTACTTGCATTATGTACATAACAACCAAATAATAGGCAAGCCAAAACAAATACAGTTCAACATTCTACTTGAATAGGTGATAAAGAAGCCAAAAATTCTTTAGCTACGTTTTACACGAACAACTGTGTGAGAGGTCCTTAGAAATACATTCTGCCTTTGCTGAGATGTGGTTTAGCTTTGAATTTCTGCCGATTAACACAAATTAGAAGATATTTACTCAGTCCCAAGAATGGTTAAGACACCAAATCATACTGGAAAAACCAGGGTGTATTTTCCATCTCTCACCAGGAAAGACTATGTTTGAAATAAGAAGCGTCCAGAGGAGCAGCAAATGGATACAGACACAGTCGTGATAAGAGGGGACAAGTTGAAGGATGCAAGTAGATGAGAATCGCTTATGATTTTGTCTGGCAGTGATCCAAGCTGCCAGTTATGTGATCCCAGCTTAGAAGATGTCTTTATAAAGATTTCATTTTCTGATTATTACCCGTTTTTCATTCTTGAATGACTTTACAGCCTGCTGCTTAGATAGGAAATATATAACAAATATCTCATTAGAATGATGCTTTGATTTGAAGACAAGTTATTCTGATACTCGAAATGTAGGGGAAAAAAAAAGCCCACAAACAGACAAACAAAAAAACCCCACCAAAAACCCACATAACCCCCCCAACAAAACTCCTAAATAATGCAACTTAGTGTATATTTAATTTTTTTATTTGCCTTTATTTCAACAGGTAGGGGTTTTGATCTAAAAATAAGACCTTGTAACTATAATGAAGATACTTTTTCTCCATTTTTTGGACTTGAAGATGAATTCCCAAGAGAAGATGTTCATGGTCACACTAAATCTTATTCTGGCATCCTGAAGACTTCAAAGTTTATATGACTTTTTAGTCATTGATTTCTTTTACAGAAATAACCTGACAGTAATTTCAAGAGGCATTTCTGTCAAGCTGGGAGCCAGCAAAGCACTTAAGTGGGTGCACTTAATAAAATGCATCTTCCATTGAAATCACTGTGCCAGCCTGAAAGCTTAAACGTAAGAATACGCTTAACTGCTCTGACGAATTACAGCAGATCAGCAGTTTTATTATCACTGGAGTCAGGAGAGGTCCTCAAATTTGTCATTTCTTTCCTCTTTTTAGCACATTGTTAAAGTGAAGCTTTATAATTGGAAGGTTTTGGACTGTGATTCAAAGCCAGTGACAATCCATCTCTGTAAGGATGTGGAACGTGGAATCGTTTGAGACAGTCACTTAGTTTTAACTTTTAAATAACAGTAATAGAATTTTGCAAACAATCCTCCCTTTGGCTGCCTGAGACAGTTATTTCTAGGCCAGCAGTTGCTTTCATGGAGTCACCAGTTGCTCTTTTTTGCAGCAGGTCAGAAACATGTGATGTGTACTACCTTGAACTCAACACCTACCACCAAACCTCAAATCTGTAGAGCTGGGCTCTGCACAGGTGATGAGTGCAGAACCATTCTGCATCAGTGGGATATTACTTATTTTGTAGTGGTGCCTTAACACTTTACACAGTATGTTAAGTGTTTCATGCATGTTATACTGCCCTCTGTCCCTCAGTGTTCCCAGGATGAGTGGTTCCAAGCTTTTGAGCAGAGCAAAGAGACTGTCTGCCTTCCTAGAGGGCCATGAAGTCATGTGAGTATCAGGTAAAGCACAACTTGATGATGTCCAGACTCTCTTTCACAGAACCACAAAAGGGTTTGGGTTGGAAGGGATTTAAAGAACACCTAATTCCACCCCCTCTGCCATGGGCAGGGACACCTTCCACTAGACCAGGTTGCTCAGAGCTCCATCCAACTTGGCCTTGAATATTTCCATGAATGGGGCAACCACAGCTTCTCTGGGCAACCTGTGCCAGGGCTTCACCACCCTTATGGGAAAGAATTTCTTCCTAATACCCCATCTAAACCTACTTTCACATTGATTTAATTGAACCACTCCCTTACCTTAGCGCTGTATAAAACTTGAGCCATACTAATGGTATTAAGATCATTGAAGACCTAATTCTCTATGAACTTGGTCATCCAGAAGAGGAATTCCCTTAATCTTAGTCACCAAGGAGTGAAACAGAACTGTCTTTACCTGACTATCTAAAGCCAAAACAGAGAAATGGGATTAATCACCTCCTGGAGTTACATCTTTCCAGTGTCTGGTAAAAGAGTATAACTGAAACACATAAATCCAGAGGCAGCAGTGGCAAAATGATTTAGCTTCGAGGCCAGGGCATAAAGAATGTTTAGATATTTAGCTTCTATCAACAAGTTATGCAACCAGATATATAATTATTTGGGCTTAGAGGCAACTTTTGAGATATTTTTCATGGCAACTAATAAGACTAAATGTAGAGATGACTACAGAGGGAGACATTTGAGCCTTTTTTGCCTTTTTGTCATAAAATTCCATACAATGCACAATATCTTTTATTCCATTACTCTTTTTTTATGGTCGAACATTGAATGCGACTGCTCTAGAGAGATTCTTGCCTTACAATAGATTGAAATTGAAAAACATTAAAGTTTATAGCAATAATTCTTCAAATTATAATTGCCTTTCCATACCAGAGATTTGTTTTTTCATGTGAAGCTATCAAATATTTAATAGCAGACCTTTACATAAAAGCAATTTTATTAAACAAAGCGTAAAAATGCAGCTGCTTAAATTATTGGCATCAATCCCTTGGAAGTTGCTGGTAGTGCAATTACTGCTTATTTCTAAGAGAGAAGAATAGAATAACTTTAAGAAATATATTATTTGATATTTTTCAAGGTCATATAAATATAAATGTAAACAAATCATTCCTGAAAAATGACAGTATGTAAAGAACAAAATAGTAGTTTCTAGTTTATGGCTGCAATACTTTGATCTGCTGCATTTGTTCATGCACTCCAGCAGTGACTGAACACTGTGTAAGACAGAGTGACAGGGAGCTCTGGAAGACCTTTTGGTGTACCATTCTGGGGAAAAATGCTCTGCAGCAACTCAGCTCTTTGCTCCTGAGTGACAGCAGACCTACATCTTGAAGAAGGAAGCCTCTACATCCAGCAACAGGCCCTCTGCTCTGCAAACCTGATTTGGTGTGAGGTTTTCAAGTGGGCGAAGGGCAGTTCTCAGCAGTGGTGCAGAAGTCATCTTGTAGAGTCAATGATCAGTCAGTAAATCTTCCTTCTGCTTTTAAAAATGCCTGAAGACTCTTTTGTACTTCATGTTTCAGATGAAACACATTGGAAAGAAAAATCGGTTGCCAAGTTTTTAGTGTCGAAGAGTTTTATATGTTACCCTCGAGTTCACATCTGTGTACTCAGAAAAAAAATAAGAGAAGAAAGTGATAACGTTAAAGTTAGTTTTTCAATAGAAGCTTGTGACTAAATCCTAGACTATCAGCATCTGCCAGGAAGCAGATACTTCATTCTGGATGTACTGTAGGAAAAATGCCGAAAAGTATATAAATGCATCTTTCGTTCTGTTTATTCACTGACCTTCTTATCAGACATTTCTCTTTGAATTATGAGGTTTTGCTTTCCCTTCTAAGCCCAGGGGAGAGATTGTCCTAATCACATAATAGGAAATGCCTTCTGAGAAGCTTGGAAATGGCTGCCTGGGCTGGACTTTTGGAATGTCAGTATCTGGTGAGAGATACTTTTCACAGGAAGGGCAAGATGAACGAGTGGAAGGTTACATGGCACCCAGGTTTGTAAGGCACAGAATATAACACGTGTATGTGTCTGGAGAAAAGTACCAGTGCCAGCCCTTGGACCAATTGCCAGGCTGCTCCAGATCTCTTGTCTCATCAGGAATTACCTGTTTTGCTTCTCTTAATTTATTCCCATTGTCAGGGCTGTGAGTAAAAAGTTCAGTATTGGCTTGAGGTTAAAGAAACTAAGGTGGACATGGAAAACTACTGGACACGACACAAGAAATTGCTGGATGTGTAGTACAGAATTATAATGTGATCATACAAGATGCTGACAGAAGTTGCAGAAGGGGCCGTGAGGGATGACTGGATTTCAAAGGTGGCTAGGAGGGAGTTATGTCAAAAAATAAGCAAACTTCATAGATAATGGGAGGAGAGTATTTGGGGAGTTTTAAGGAACAAAACCTTATAAGAAAATCTAGGTAGTCATATCAGTAATACCATGCAAGGTCAGCTTGCCTAGGAAAATATATCAGAAATACCAGATTTGGATATGGAAGTAGCAAAATTGGTAGCAATGGGGACAAAAATTAATTAGGACAGGTTCTTTCACAGAATCATAGAATGGTTTGGGTTGGAAGGGACCTTAGAGACCCAACACCCCTGCCATGGGTGCCCCAACCCTGGCAGTGTTCAAGGCCAGGTTGGATGAGGCCTTGAGAGACCTGGTCTGGTGGAAGATGTCTCCCCATGGCAGGGGTGGTTGGGACTACGTGATCTTTAAGACCCCCTCCAATCCCTTAACAGGCAGGGACACTAGAACAGGTTGCTCAGAGCTCCATT
This sequence comes from Neopelma chrysocephalum, assembly GCF_003984885.1. Taxonomy (NCBI): domain Eukaryota; kingdom Metazoa; phylum Chordata; class Aves; order Passeriformes; family Pipridae; genus Neopelma; species Neopelma chrysocephalum. The sequence continues at coordinate 1,489,782 of NW_020897745.1, read as the reverse complement.
CAGCCTGGTCTTGAACAATTCCAGGGATGGGGCATCCACACCTTCTCAAGGCAACCTGTTCCAGTGCCTCACCACCCTCACAGCAAAGAACTTTATACAGTTTACTTGGGAAGAGAGTGGGGTGGAGAAAGGAGGTACAAAGGTACAGAAAAAAAAGCTTGAGAAACATGAAAAAGGAATAATAAGATATGAAACAGTATCAATTAAACACAAAATACTTTCCTGATCAGGAAAACCAGGGCAGAATCCTGGCTATTAGAGTATCCAGAGAGAGAGAAGAAGCATCCTGGCATCACTGTGTCAGCGATGCCACCATTCCCTGGCACGTGCAGTGTGTGGTGTCTGTGTTAAGGCAGCTGCTCTCTGAACTGGGGCCTGTGCTGAGCCCTGCATCTCACAATGCTTCGAACATTCAACCACTCAGAACTGAGTTTGCTGCATGACAGAAGGAACCACAGATGGGGTAGCTATTAGGCTTTGTGTATTGATAAGTTTCTTTCTCTTCTTGGTCTTATTATTCCACTGCTTCCTGTTGTTTCATATGGCAACACTTCAATATTTATAAGCTATATTGATTGCTTGTATTTTTTCCTGCCATACATCAGAACCCACCACAGCTAGAACATTAATTTGCACTGTCAAAACAAATGCACACATAGAAAAATGAGATATTAATGAAACCAGCACCTCAGGCTGTATGTGCCTATACTCTTTGTTGGAAAATTCATTGTTTAAGTTGCTTGCAATTCTAGTTCTTCTTGTCTACAATTTTATATATTTTTTTGTTACAAAGCAATAGCAGCAAGGATTCTTCCTAATGCCTTTCATACCTCAATGTATTGTGTACATATATTATGAAAAAAATTAATACTGAAAGTACTGTGGGGCAGAGAGGGGTAACTAAACTTATCCTGTTTTAAATTAATTTCAAATATCTAAAGCTTCTAGCCTCTCTGTGTCTTCTCATAAACAGCCTCAAAAATAGCAAGGTGGTTAGGAAAACAATGGGAAAAGGGAACCTTAAAATCAGAAGAGGTGGTTAAGGGACCAAAATTTGTGATGATGAGGTTTTGCAATATGCAGAGTGCACCTGGTTGTCTGAGACTTCTGCTATGTATTCAGGGTAAACATTTTTAAATAAATCAACAAGATTTTCAGGTTTTTGGGAAAGATACAGGACTTGATTCCAGACTGAGATGTTTGTGTCAGGGCCTGATCTTAGCAGATCACCAAAAAATTCATATTCTCACAGTTGAGGTTCATTGCAGCAGTTTTAAGTCCTCAGCTGGAAGTTTACCTTGACATCACCTGCCTAAAGAACTTCCTCTTATTGAGTCAAACTCTTTCTTTACGTCTAATGACCTGTCAGATCCACTGAAAGCTGTTATTGCTTCTAAGGTCCTGCATGTAGAATATATGAAGTGGGCTGCATTTGGTCAATGCAAGTTTGTAATCAAACAGCAGAATAGTACAGTTCACTGCCACTGAGAAGCAAATACTTACTCACCATCCTGTTATACATTCTGGATAGGTAAGCTTAAATGCTTTCTAGAGAACATATTCAAAATGGGATTTTAATAGCCAAACTTTTACCATTGAAATATCTATTTTTCATAAGCCTTGACTTAAAAAGCAAAGTTTCTTAAGTCACCGTTGATTTGCCAGGAGATGACATGCATTTCACTTTGGCAAACAAGCTTCTTGGTTTTAGACATGTAAGTATAGATTTAAAAGGTATAAAGTGACACTAAAAATAAATGTAAAGTAGGGAGCTGACAGCCTTTTCAATCCTGGAGTATTATCTTTCCTGCAGTTTTGCTCTGAAGCACATGTCTTGACAAGGCCCTGGATAGGGCCCCGAGCAACTTGATCTGATGGGTAGCATCCCTGCCCATGGTGGAGCATTTGGAACTAAATGATGTCTAAGGTCCCTTCCAATTCAAATCATTCTGTGATTCTATCACAAAACATAACTGCCCTGAGAGTAGGGACTCAATACTTTTAACATCCTCCCACCACGTGGAGGCTCCAACAAGCAGGTAAGTCCTGTTGTCTGTGGTCCAGGTATGATGAAAGTACACTTGGGAATTGGAATATTCACTGTTGTCTTGCTCATTCTCCATTCCTCAATTAGTAGGTTTATCAGAGGAAAATAAGGAATGAACAAAGGTCCCCCACTGGCAGGTCAATGTTCTGCATAAAAAAGATTCTTCTCTCCAGATGTATTTAAAAGGGTAGAACAAGTCCTGTCCAGCAGTTTTTGAAAGAAAAGGTACCTTTTACATTTAAAATATACCTTGTATTTGTCTTTATAGGACTCTCACAGCAAATATGAAACAAGAGGAGGTACATACACTTCTACAGCACAGAGTAGAATCCCAATGCTTTCAGACATTCATTTCCTATTTTTGGAGTCATCATTAGGTAGTCTAAGTATTTTTCCATCTACTGTGCTGGGACCATCAGATCCTATTCCACAGCATCCAATTGTGCTTGTATGGCCCAAATCTCAGAGTCCAGGGATCTCCAGCATCTGGTTTGTCAGGCTGCATTTCAGCTCCAAACTGAGAGTTCAGCTGACTCCCTGGAATTCACCACCCTGCTGCGGAGCACAGATAGTCAACAGGAGGCAGAGACAGCCAACATCTTATCTCTACCAGAAGCAGATTGGTGTGAATTACTCCTTCCCAGCTCAAAGGTGGCTTGTGCTCATCCTGCTTGAGTTTAGTCCATCTCAGCCTACCAGTACAAAAATTACTTTCTAAGACCATTATTGTCACAGTACATCAAGTCCTAACTGTCACACTTTTTTCAGCCAGCTGGAGAGATAGCATAATCTTTCTAGCCAAAGAGCTAAAGGAGTGAGGAAAAAAGACTAATCTCTCTGCTGAAGAACTACCTTTTTTCCAGTCCTAAAGAGAATTTTCTTTACTATTCCTGCCCTCAATCAGGAGGTCAACATTACCATGACCCTGTGCATGCTGAGCTGTTCTCCTGCAGATTTAAATAAAACACCCCAAAGGAAATTCTGATGCGGAATCACAAGACCACAGGTGATTCTTCCTTTTTAAAGGTAGTATTTAGGTAAGTACTGCAGACTTTAATTGTGGGAAGGTGTGGGAATTGTGAGGTTTTGACATGAAATAGTGTCTATGGATTTAGGTTAACTTCAGTGACATGCCAGCGAAGGATTGAATATGCTAAAAATAGTAAAGAAAACCTCATTTTATAGAAGAATAATAAGAAGAGAATAAATTGGGATGCAATACTGAACTTGAATTTGGAATATGGTTCATTTTTTAAAAATCTGTGCAAAGGTGATAGAGCTGCTGTAGAACAGAAGTCTACCCTTTTGAAAATACAATTAAGTGATCTTAATCTGTCCTCTCAGTTGTAAAATCTTCATTTAAGCAAAGCACATCTAGGCAGCACACACAGTGAAATAAAAGTGTATAGGGAATAAATCTAGGTAGGAACACTGAATGTCTGCTGCATGTTTTGAAACATGGATTTTGTTCATAAATTGGGAAAGTTAATACAAAATTAGCTCCTGTTTTCAGAAAGAGTGCTATTAATTTTCATTGATAAACCTGACCCTATGTGATAACACATTAGTGATGGCTTTGGACTCAAGGATGCCGATTTTATCCACAGCCATCAGAATAAATATCCTACAGTGGAGGCCAGAAACCATAAAGCTGTTTAGTTAAAATATATGCTATTAACTTCTTGTTATTAATAATAATATTGGAAACAAGGGTTCTACTATAAACACTCAGCACTGTGTAAAACAGAAGAGATTATTTTATTGGATGGACTGAGTAGCAATAATGAAGGTGTCACAGAATTATTTGATGAGGATGTTAGCTGACCCTTTTTGAAAATGCCTTGTTTATCTTCTGTTAAAGAGCTCAGTTAGGAAAGGGTTTTCCCTCCAGGAACATGAGGTTAAAATTTGCATAATTATCCTTTTTTTTCAGCGGTTGTAATTATTAATCTTTTATACCTCAGTCACGATAAACAGGAAAAAAAATGGTAAAGCTGTTTGTAATGCAATGATGAACTATGTCCACTACAGGGAATAATGTTTGGTATTGCATCTGACCCTGTGGACCTTGTAGGATCCCAAAGTGGTCACGTACTGCTGAATCAACTAACATGTTAAAAAGCAGGAAAAAAAATGTTCCTTTCAAAAAGAATTTTGATGACAGTCATCACTGTAATTTCTGTCCAGCATGGATTTCTTTCTGGTACACAAAAAGCAGTGCTTTTGAAAGGGCAGTGTTTGAAAGTAAAACCAATGTCCAAGGATTATTTACCTAACTGTAAGCAGAACCAATTAACTCATTGCAGTAGGAAAGCATTGTTTGCTGGAAAAATGGTTTATGAGAGACAGAAAAAAGGACAGAACAAGGAAGCAGTGGAGAAAGAGTTTATAATAAGCGTGAGGAAATGGCAGGTAGAAAAGACAGTTGTTTAACATGCATCTTGGAGGCAGGGATAGGAAGCTGAAATCTTCAAAATTCCAGACGGAAAACATAACCAGAATCTCACTTTCTATCCACTGTTGGCTAAGGAACCTCATCTGCTTGCAATGTGCCATTAAACAGTATTCACAGAGATTTTTGTCTCTAGTTAACAGATGCTTACTGATTTACTTCTGCTAGTGCTGTATACTCTCTCCCTCCCAAAACAACTAAACTGTGAATCTCTAGGCTGATCCAAGGTGACTCCATTCTCTTCTAATATGGGCACTACCAAAAGCCCAAATGAATACTTTGCAGTTCAGAGCCCAAAGTTAATATAAGCTCTTTCCTGTTATTTAAGAAGTTGTGCAAGTTTTACAACTCTTTAATTCTATGTTTGAATCAGAAACCCTTCATTAAGTACCATTAAAAAATAAAATTTATCTACAGCTGAAAGAGCTGAGCCACAAAAACTCAGGACTAAAAATGACATGGGGTCAGCAGTAATTAATAGGTACCTGAGTCAGAAATTACTGTTTAGGAAGCCCTGTGGCAAAAAACCTTACCAACCTTTCATGTCATGAAATGTGCAGATATAATGAAAGCTTTCAAGACACCTGCAGTGCTTGACCTATGACTTGTCCATCCCAAAACAGGCACTACTTGCATAAGTCAGGCTGTACTGTGCCACTGCTGTTAAACTGGGAAAGTGAGGAGAGTTTGTTGAAAAACAGAAAATAATCATCTGCTTGTGCAAGAATTCTTCTCACTCTCTGTGAAGGGCAGAGAGGACTCAGCTGCTAAAAACAGAAGTTATACACCCCCTCATCCTTTGTATTTCCTGTTGCTCAGCTCCCCACGAGGATTTTGTTAGTGAGGCTGCATTTCCATAACTCTTAGTTCAGCCAGTTGACTGTTCTGGAGCCCATTTGAATCATCTACAGGAATGGTAATTGACGGCAAGCAAAGCACTGCACAGATTCTTGAACCAACGGAGACTGGGTCCAGAAAAGCCATACTACTACTTTCTTATCATAGGATCAGAGTGGTTTGAGTTGCTCCTTCTGCAAGGGGACATGGCTTTGTTAGCTTAGAGTTTAGTATCACAGTAATGCAGCTTCTGGTGCTATCCTAACTTCCCTACATAATGTCATTAAACTGTCCCACGTTAGGCTGTTGGTACCTCAGATATTTGTGCACCAGAACACATTTTACAGCCTCCACATACAGAATCTTTTAAAACACTGTGTGAAAAACCTGTATGCCTATTAAAGCATTCTGGGTTTCATTGTGAGGACCAGGCACTCAGAAGATTGATGGTCCAACGCACAGATTTTAGGAACCAAAGTATTTACTGGATTCAGGCCTAGGTAATTAATTGCATGGAAAGTTTAATATTAAACTAGTTTTTTAGCTATTGTATATACTCTTCATTCAAGTGTAAATCATTACCTTCACTGTACCTATTTTACAAAAGCAAAGAAAATATCTTATTCAAGCTTTAAGTGAAAATGCAAATTCAAGAACACCACTAAGAGTTCTTCCCAGCCTTAGGACTTGTTTGCTGCATAATGAACCACCACTTCTAATACAATATTTCATTTAGAAAACATGTAGCCATATTTTCTTATCTAAAATTATAAAATTTTTCATTTAAAATTTAAACCAAAACAAGAAGAGGCTTGACCAAAGTACTGTAGGAATGACAGGAAAGAATGTTAAAACACATTTTAAATGAAGCTTTGTGGACTTTGGGTTTCTTCTTCTGATTTAGTTGATATCTGTGCACCAATTTCACCATGAGAAAGCTACAATTATATATATTAAATATGCTGATTGTAAGACCAGCAAAATTATCTGAGCATTGGTCTTAGTTTCAACATTTTTTTAAAAGAAACCAGTACAGCGTTCATTTGTAAAGATGGCATGAATAGTTATTAAACTGTTAAATAGTTTGAGAAGTTAATTAGTGGAGTATGTAGAAAACTAAACCTCTCTAACAAGGAAAATGGAATAAGAACTTAAATCTCATTGGCACTTTGTTATGTCAGATTGACCAGAACTCTGTCTTGTTTTGTAGATTAGTTAAAACTACTTTTATTCAGAACAGGTGAAACCCTGATTCCATTAAACCAGGTGAGTGCACAAGATGTTTGCAGTGTGTTTCAGGATTTTACCCCTTTAAACTTTTCAATATCCAGAGTTTTTTTAAAAGTTGTATTGTATTTACTGCAAAACGTACTGATTTTTGGGTACGGGAAGCAATCTCATTTCCCACCTCCATGACTGCAACCTGGAATTGTCCAGGTGCCTGGAGAGTTGGTTGGAATATATATTGATTCCTTCACGTGTGGAAAAAGGTAAAAAGCTGGTGCACAGGTCATACCCCAAAGTCTGTAAGATTGTTTTTCAGTACTGCTATGGAACCTGTAAGATCCAGAGTTTTATGAAATAAAATTCTAAGTCAGTCCAAACTGACTTAGACAAACAAAATCCAACAAAAATTAGATGCATAATGAAGACAATATCGTGGAAATATAAAAGAGACAAGATCTTCTCTTGGCTGTGGCCTGAATAAAGACTCTTGCCTAAATTCAGGCTGGCATATGAAATGTTTTTGGGGGTCTGCAGGATGAGGTTCCTTTCAAGGAGTCCCTTAACATCAGGCTGGACAGAATATGTTTATGTAGAGGAAATCTGAGGGTTCATTCAACTACTATAAAACAAGGATTTTCCACTGACAATTTCATATTACCAACAGAGAAATCCAACAGCTTGTAACTGGTGTTTTCACAGCACACTTGCCCAGACATGATGTATCCAAGGAGATCAATCCATGGAGGGAAGCCAGCTTGTGAAGTTAACTGGGAACTTGAGAAACTAGATTCTAAGTTTCTAATTTAGCATTTTGGAAAACTTGATATTTTAACTTGTTAAGTTTCAATGGAATCTTGTTTCATTCCCTACTTTCATGGATCAAGTCACTTTATTCTCTTTTCCTGACCCTTCTCTCCTTTCTTCTCCTATTAAATATACACTTATATTTTGTCTCTAGAGGAAGGAATGATGTCCTGTGCATATGTAAAACAGAATTTATGTTTTCTATCTTTTAAAATAAGGAAGTCTGATTATGAGCAACAAAGTCTATTCACTACAGCAGAAAACTTTTTAAAATCTAAGACACATAAATCCCTCTAAAAATTCATGAGGGTAAAGACCACATCCAAAAGGTCTGAAGTAATAGTTCCTTTTTCCCTGTAGACACCTATAAACATTGCCCTGTATGACAATAAAAATACTTTAGGTAGCATATCTTGTACCAAACCCTGTGAGATTCCTTGAGACCCACAAGAGCACATAGGTCCAGACTAAAAAAAAATGAGCAAACAGGCAGGACAAAAAGCATGATTGAAAATTGATTCCCAGCTGATTTATGTACTTGTTTTCTATCCCAGCGAAGGATGGAGAAGTGAATGCCTTTCAGAAAGGTACTCTCACAGTGAACATGCTTAGAGGGACTCTTCCAGGGTGACTGAGGGCATGGTCTCCAGCTCATAGGGGGTGTGATGGGGTTTCTCCACCACAGGAACAGAAAGCAGAGTAATTAGAGACATCAGAAGTAGTCACTGTGACTGCCTTGTTGTTTTAGTATTGATTGGAGGGTCCTGGGAGAAAATTGCAAGCAAGCTCACAAGTATTGGCTATTCCTCATATAACATTTATAAGAAGTCCCATAAAAGAGGATACCCAAATGGAGAAAACAAGAATTTTAAATACTCTGTGCCAACTAGAAGAGAAATTAGCTGCAAAGATAATTTCAAGAAGAGGAAGTTAATAAACAGTGCATTCATGTTATCAGTCATAGTTAAGAGAGAATAGTGAGACATCACCAAAATACAGTTTTCAGCCTAGTTGTAACACCTCTTGTTTAAGAGTTCATGATCTGAAAGTCACAAGTTCAAAAGGTGTCCCAGAGAATTAAGACTTGGTGGGTCTCATTTTTACATGACTTGGAAGACATCTAAAGGAAAGGAAGAGCTTTATCAGTCAGGGGCATCCTATCTCTCATCTTCTCTATTGTTGTAGTCTTGGATATAACTACAAGAACCCTTTAGGAAAAAAGAAGGTTTTCTGCCCTTCTCACCTCTTCTTTCTTCAAACACTTGTGTAGATCTTAAAATATGAATAAAAACCTATGGGGCTGGTTTTTCAAAATGAAGAGGCTGACTTCCACCTCTTGACTTTGCTAAGTCAGAGTTCAACGAGACCCTTCTGAAGGCAAGTGAATCCTGTGCTCACCTGTGGGTCATGTGTATTACTGTGACCAGAGGCCTGTGCTCAGAACCCATCTCCCAAGAGGTGCTTTGTTCTGATTCTTTCACAACTGCAGAAAGTTAAACCTACCTCGTTTGTTGTACGATAATACTTGGTTTCAACGAGGAGCCACGTTTTGCACTGCCTGATCTGTACAAGTCTTTTCCTTAACCAGCTTTTGATTTGTGTATAAATAAATGTCATTTATGCCACTGATTTTACACCAGCGCTTGAGAGTAGGATGTATCTTCTAGATAAATTCTTCTACATCGTCACTTATAGTGAGATTAAGCCCTTGTTCATCCTGCTGAAGTTAGTGCTGGGGTTCCTCAAGCCTTGGAACCTTTGTATACTTAAAATTGGCCAACTGAGCCAGAACTCAAATTGCCATTGCACAAAACTCGTTAGTCAAATTCAATTCCCATTATTCCATTGAATTGTAGTTTTAACCAGATACTGATTTTGTGATACTGCAAATTAATTTTAACTCAAAGAAGTTGAAAATTTAAATACAAATCTAGGTTAATCTTAGGTTCCCTTCTGCTCAAACAGTAAGACACTGTTTTTCTTGTACTCATGCATTAAGATTAAGAATTTGGAACTCAATTTCCTAAATGAAAACAGGAAGCAGATCTATTAAATTTTACACGACTTCTGAAGAGTCTGCAAATGGAAGAGCAATTCTTAAAATGCTTGATTGCAAGCATCTTTTCCAGTATTTATTTATCTTCTGCAGGTACGTAGGAACATGCATATGAGGGCAACTTAAGATGTTATTAAAATAAGAATTACTCTCTCAAGGTCCTCTCCCTCTGCCACAGAGAAGTCAGCAATTTTTTATCTGGGAACTATGACTTACCTCAGTTACCTAAATGAATATTAATAATTCACAATTAGACTGTTCTCACTTATCAGAATTCCTGTACAATTTGAGGATAATCACAACTCCTGCTTTCCAAGTAATATATGCACAAATATTCATGTCCAAGTCATCCAAGTCTCTCTTCTTTTAAAGCACGTGTCATCTTTTTCTCCATCCTGTTTTATATCACTTAAATGTGATATTGTTATACAAATTATACAATACAAACCGCTATGCATTACAGATGCATAATTATATAAGTATTTTATATGTATCCTATGTATTATAGAAATCATTGCCAAAATGCTAAATGCTACACTCCTAATGATTAAAATTTTCCTGATCCTTCTCCATCTCACATTCAGCTTTCATTTCCAGTAGACTTGCAAGTACTTTCTTTTATTGATTGTAACTTTGTCTAAAAAAGAAACTAAAAAATAGGGACAAGTAACAAAAATGTTGCTACATGGAACAGTTAGTTGATAAACAGACCATTATTACTTTATTTTCCACTTTTGACTGCTAGTATTTTGGATATTCTTAGTATTTCAATGGAATAGGAGAGAAACTTCTTTTCCATGACAGACATCTCTCCCTGCTCTGCACAAAGAACTGACTGATCAACACACCCATTAATTGCCACAACCAGGCACTGCTTCCTAGGTGAAAAATTCCATGCTGGACAATGAAATTTTAGAGCAACTCACTAAAACAGAAAATGCAGTTAAACCCTAATGTTTATAGAAGATCTGACAGACCTGAAGAGAACTTGTGCTGTATCAGGAATCAACAGATAGCTGTACATCATTTACCACCCACAGTTCCTGACAAACATTTATTTATCCTTTAATACTGTATAAATCCTTATCCCTTATGATAAATTCTGTTAAGAGAAGAGAAGATTAACAACATGTGACTGATCAGGAAGAGGAAGGAGTGACAAGGGGGCATTGATCAGGAATTTAGACACTTAGATTATCTGTGAAACTGGTACTTGACCATCATGGATGATGAAGGAATTGAAGGCTACAACTTTCTGGAAACCTTAAAAAACACAGGGTTTCACTAAATCTGAAAATACAGTAGTAAATCTGTAATAGTTCTCTCATTACTTATTTATGCCCACTCTTCTCTAAGACAAAGAAAAGAGGTTTTCTCCCCCTTTACTGTGTATTCTGGCGAAGTTTCATTGAAGTCAGTGAAGGTTTTGGTTGGGTCAGCATAAAATAGCTACATCTCAGTTATGGAGGTAGATCTGGGTTGTGAGAAAGCACTGTTTGCAAATCCCTTTAACTTGATTTCTGGTAGCATTAAGAAATTTGGGTTTGAGAACTGGCACAGACCACTTTTCTCAGTGGAAAAAGAATTTTAAAGACTCCAGAATCTGATTTTGCAGCTCTCATCGCATCAGTATTTCAACAAGCTTCTCAAAGATTGCAAAAACCAAGTCATTATGAGAGACAACTATTGGATAGACGAAATATCTAAGTAAAACTATGTAGAAATTAATTTTGTGTGAATTAAGGTGGCCAAATTTTGCTGGTATTTGCACTCTTGACTGAATATAATATAATACTTGCCCATTCTCAGGGGAAATGGAAATGCTGACATCTGCATTGTCTGCAAATGTAATACAACAAAGCTCATAAATTGATTATGTGTCACTGGAGTCATTAGAGATCACACTTCAGCTGAGGCAGAGCCAGCAACTGTCCTAGTTCCTGATTTCTTAACTTTTTCTTCTGAAACTGTACTGTCCTTTTTCTGTTGTTTTTTTTTTTTTTCCTTTTTCATTTTCCCAAAAAGATGACTCTTCCCATTTCAGTGCAAGTCACCGGGTCAGATATTGTTCACATTGTTCTTTTTTCCATCCAACAACTGCAAAAAATGAAAGAGTTTTTCTGTTATTCCAACCTACTTTTTACCTGATCCAATTCAGTATCGCTTAATGTAGCACTAGCAAGAACCTCATTCCTGTATTAAAAGTAGAATTTTCCATAGTGGAACAATTTTATCCTAGGCCTGTAAGTTTGTGCAGCTTCACTGATGCAGGGAGCTTGGTCCATTATAATATCAGAGAGCTTGGCAGAATACATCAGATTAGAAGCAAAATATACAATGGCGAGGATTTGCCCTCATATAGAGTCTGTCATTTGAGAGCCTCAAGGTTAACCAACAACTTATGGTCTGTTAGTTCCAGGGACTGGTTTGAGATTCAGGATCAGTTTTGAAGTGCACCACAAATTTTTTCCTAGCGGAAAATGCCGAGGAAAGTGGAGGGAGAGTATGCAAACAAGAGAATTTACTGCTTTTTTTATCACCAGGTAAGAGAAGTCTCCTGATCAATACAGATAATTCAATACAAGCTCATTTAAAAAATGAACACAAGAATATTAATCAGCCCAAGGTCCTTGCTCTGCTCCTGAAGCCTGTGGCATAAGCCCAATTTTCATTCAGAGTGATTTAGCTTTCCCTTCAAATACATGGTAACAGCAACCATATTGTTTTTTGGGATCACTGTCTCCTGATGCTTCCCTGAGTATTATCCAGATGCCTTTGCATATTTTAAACTGCCAGAGTGAAAGTGAGATTTTTTTTTGTCTAATTCCAAGGAAAAGATTAAGTGGGGTGAATTAAATATTTTGTTGGCTTGATTTCTTCATTACTGTTCTAATTAATGAGTGCAATAGTCTCCTTGTTTTGTGGGTTAGAATGAGTTAACTCATCATTTGATCAATCACGATTGATGGCTTTGTTGTGGAATTAACTACTGAGAATCCTTTGGGGGATACAGTTACTTTTTTTTTTTTTCTCTTTTTGAAAATATTACATTTTAATCACAGTACTTGAAATTAAACTTTCATATGAGAGAGTAAAAAGCTGGGTGCTCAGATTTCAAAAGGAACTTTTATGTTGGTGGATTTATACTTTAATTTTTGGTTTCTGAATGTGATTAAAGATGCTCATTCTCATCCAATAACCTGAAATCAAGACTGTATGTCACACTAAGTGTTGGAATATAGATCCTCTCTCACCACCTCCAGCTACTGAGAATCTCTGCTGTGATCAGATTACACACACAACCTTGGCTTTAGCCTTGTGTCTTCACCTCTCTCTTCCTGTTATATTTGTCCCACATGGTCTGTATTATCTAATGCCCTACAATATCTGTTACAATAAAACTGAAGGGGAGGAGAGAAAGAGAGAGAAATGTTGGTAGCCCTTGGTATACTGTGGTAACATATAGTCATGTACGACAATATTTAACATAATCCATCCATCAGGAGTCACTGAGGTGTCATCCTTGGAGGAGGACCAAGGTCTAGATAAATTCTCAAGGCGTATTTTATTTCTAAGTGTTTTTATTTCCTGAAAATCAAAATTTTAATAGCTAGATGAATACATGCTTCTGACATCAAATCGTTCTAGCATCATATTCAAAGTATGGCTTCAGTTTGTATTCTCGCACAATTTCATAACTTCATTCAGTGTAGGATTTACCTACACTGAAAAAAGGCAGAGGTTTTTTCCTTACCTCTTTTTTATAGGTAATACTATCTAGTAGTTAGTAAAATTAATTCAATTTTTTTTGCGGTTGCCTAGTAAATTGTCTGTACTTCCTTCAATTTTTCTTACTTAACTTCCTTAACCTCCTGAACACAAGACATGAAATAATCAATATTTTAAAACTGTCATACTGGTGTGGAAGGTGGTATTTTCTTCTTGAAGTACTCTTGGACAGATTATTTGGCAGGCAAAATATAGTGTTTTCTCTTTTGTTTGCTTTTAAAACACATTATTTTCAAAGAAAAACACCCTGTTTAACTTTATATTACTTATAAAGGTGAGGCACATCTACTCTGTAACACAGTTTTCAGTATCACCAAGGAGATCTTGTGGTGAGTCTTCAAGGTAAGTTTACCTGCAGCTGACACAGAAATTCTTGAGGCTCTACATAATTGCCAACTTCAGAGATCAAATAATTAGCCCTTTGCTACATAATAAGGCAATTTACTTCCAAGTGTGAGTTTTGGGTTGTCATCATTGTCACTATACATTGTTCAAGAGGTATCTAGGAAGTCAATAAGAATGCTACAACATCCTGCAGCTGAGCTGATATTTGAGGCAACATGGATTTTTGGGTGGAAGATGACCTGCAGTAAATTCTAAGGTCATCATAGTAAATATTCCTGTTTATAAGGTAGCACAGCTGTGATTGAAACATTTTAATCAAAAGTTTTTTACTGGAATAAATTGAAAGTTGTTTAAAATTTTGAAATCAACATTAAATGTCCATTTCTAATAATGGTAAAAAAATGAAAGGGAAGATAAAAGAATAACAGGATGGTTTGAGAGTACAAAAAAGTAAAGAGAAAGCAAATAACTATTTTCTACTTTTCAAAAGTAGAGGAAAATTACATTTTCAATAAGAAAGAAAAATGGATTATACTTATCATTGGTTTTTAATCATAGGAGTAAATGAAATTATAAGTTTTTCCCCTGTAACTCAAGACTGTTTTTGGTGCTGCTTAAACTCCAATCCTTCTCACTTTCTTCATAGAGAACATAAACAATAAGTTCATTGTAGCACCACAAACATAGAGTTTTGTCATCACTCTCATGAATTACAGTGCTATAATCTGTGAGTTGAATCCTACCGGTTTTCTCTTGCTTTTCTAGAAGAGTCATGATTTACATCCCAGTGAGAGAAAAATTACACAAATCACACAACCAGCAAGAAATCAAAAGGAGAAAAAGATGGATGAAAGGAGAATCAAATTCATAAGATTTATGAACTTAATAGTGCAATTTGCACAATGTCTTTACCTCCTTGTTTTATTATTGCTTTATTTGTCTTTTTGTTCTCCAGTTAATTTTATATTCATTTGTCCCATAGCTGAATTCTGGATTATTAAAATATGAATTGGATCAGGGGACATGCTGTCTGATTCAAATAATATCGGGATACTACATGCTGATTTATACTGAGGCTAAAATCCAAATATTCAAGCATTATCCATCTACAGCATGTTTTAACAGCATAGCCTAAAACTACTAAATGCATTACAGGATTTAAAGGGTGGGGTTTTTTGCTAAAAGAGAACAGCAAATAATGAAGTAAATGATTTAACAAGCAGAGGATCTCTCAGGCTGTATCTTAATGTATCACCGGAGAGGCTCATGAACTTCTGTTCAGAAAGAGAGCCTCTTAAAAATGGTGTATATCAGAGAAATCAGAACTTTGGAAAGAGAATTGAATGTCTAAAACATTTTTTTAAAGTACAGATAAAGGAGATAACCTCTGTTGCTAGTGCAGTGCAATTTATGTGTTAGATTGTGATTAGGAAGCAATGCATTATATTTTTATTATCATGGTAAAATTAGTGCTTCATTCATTTCCCTAACGTAATAAATAAAGAAGATTCAGTAGTGATATGATGAAAATATTTCATTCTTCTCCCACTGCCATAACACATGGCCATGGGGAACCTGCTGGAATCAAGTTGGATTATGTCAGAAAGACTTATTTTTTCAAAAAATTCAGAGCAATCCAAATAGATTTCCATTTACTTAAAATTGCTGATTTCAGAACTGCAGGGAGCATTAAGAGAAGTGTATTTTCTTTTATAAGAGCTCATCTACTTCTTTCTGTGGATCACGAGCCACATCAACACTTGGGTTATAACTAAAGATTAGCTGACGCCACCCAGAGCTCAAAAACTGAACCTCAGGAGATCCAGCAGGATGTGTTATGATGGAAGCTGAGAGAGGAACCTGGTTTTAACCCATAATAACTTCAACTCTTCACTTATTCTCACTCCGAATTATATAAAGAATCGTATTACACTAGATATGTTATCTTAAAGCTTTGTTTACTTTTGGGAAGATCATGTTATTTCTCATAGTTATAGGGTGTGGTGTTTGATATAATTACAGAGTACCTTCTAAAGATGGAGAAATTACAATGGAAATTAGAGTCTTCAGTGAAGAAGGAATAATCCAATTAAGCCAGAAAGGGAGAAATGGGAAATTAAAACATGGGCCAGGTATGCAGCTTTATGCCCTTCAATACCCCCAAAATTACAAAAACAAAATCCCACAAATTGTGAAGCTGTTTATAAGTAATTATGTATCCTTGTCTTTCCCAAGGGAATGGTGAAAATTATATTGCTCATTAGGAAGCAGTCAGAAATTAATTTCTATGGTGTCCAGAGTCCTAAACCCTCACACACACCAGGAAGTGCATTCCAGGATGATTATGGAAATCACCATTGCTTGATTTGCAAAAGTGCACATTGCACAGTGACCTGTAATCATACAGAGCCATATATGTAATATTGCTTAATTTAATTATCCAATAAGTAGGTCACTCAATTGAGTAAATATCTCTCCTTTTGGGATCAGCTACATGAACTGGAATTGGAGGGACAAAAGGAGAAGAAGAAAAAAAAAGGCAAAAAAAAAAGGCATTAAAATTGAACCCTTTGAGTCATTTAAGCCCAAAAAGAACAAAAAGCTAAGGTGCTAGGGAAAAATCTCTATTCTCATTCTACACTTTCCACTCTTTAAAATACAGGTGTTCTGGTGACAGAGGAGTAATTTACAAGTATTTTATAAGTTTATGCAAGTAGTTCTTATGGTTCCAGGGAAATACCTCCAAGGTACTTGTTCATACTTGGCAAATCCAATGTGAGCAACAGCACCAAAACATTCTTCACATTCTGCTGGTGTTGAGACAGGACATTGATCCTGGTGTCTGTCTTAAAGCTACATTTGGTTTAAATAAGGTAGATAATGGTCCACGGAGAGTGGGATAACTCCATGATGTCCCAGTGGAGTTCACCAACACTGTGGCTCAAAGACCTTATCTCACACAGGCAGGTCTTGTTTTGCACTAAGGTGGACACACAACCTAAAAATCAGGATTTCCAAAACCAGAAAATTCTATTCTGTGTTAATGTCATGCTTTCCTTAAGTTAAGAATTTTTGGGGCCGGGAGAAAGATGTACTGCCTCCTTGTTTAGTAAACAGAAACATCACAGATACAGCCTGAATCTACTTTTAGTTCAAGAGAGAAAGTCCCATCAGTCCTAAATAAAATGGGCTTAGAATTTCATTAATATTTCTGCTTTGAAGGGAACATAGGTAATCACAAATAATACAAATAATTGCTCTTTTCAACAACCTTTTTATTGTTATAACTTCCTACCTCAATTAAGATATTAATTATAGACTTAATATTGCAAGTTTTCTTTTGTAATGTAATTAAAAGCTAGATGATTATTGTCTGAGAAAGCTTACATGTAATGTAATTTATTCAAAATTAGACATTGCAGAGCAATCTGTTACCATTTTATTAACCTTTCAGGCATCTAGATGTGTTAAAGTGTTTTGCTGGCATTTCAAAAACCATTTGGGTATCAATAAGAAAGTAGCTAAACTGTGCTAATTGACACTTTGGAAGTGGGTTGATTAGTAACTTGTAGCTGCTTTAAAATATCTCAGTTAAAGCCTAATCATCTCTTCAAGTAGAATGCACTTAAAATATTTTAATGGACATAATTAAAACTTAATTGTTTATGTTATTTTTTCATCATAATTGGCAGAGGAATTAGATATGGAGCTTCATATAACTGTTTAATAGGTGTTCTCGTTATCAGTTGACATTTAAAAAATGTTGCAATCAAGGTTCTTTCAAGTTTTTAAATCTAAATTGAGAAATAGTTCTTTGGAAAAGAAGGAATTAATATAATTGTGTATTATTTTGTGTAGCAGTGGAATTGCTATACTGGATTAGACCTCTGAACTGTCATCTTCCCTGATGTCTACAAGTACCAGATGTTGCAGAAGAATGCATAAATCCTCACATCCCCAGTCAACAGATGTGTAATCTGTCCCCATGAAGGTCTCATTATAATCCCAAAGGATCTGGATTAAACCATTAAGTACAGGGTTCATTTTATTTTCTTTCATAAATCTCTGGCAGTTTTAGCTAGCATAAGTCTGAATATTTCTTCTCCATATAAACACACAGTCTCTGTTAGAGCTTCTCTAATTCTGCTTGTTTCTTTAGTAAAGAGTACTAACTGATGGCAGAGTGCATCATAAAATGGTAAAAATCAAATGTTTGCAAAAAGTCCAACAAAACTCGTATCTGAAATTAAAAATGCAGGTCTCAAATCCAGATTTGCTCTATAATTTGTGTGAGGAACAGGGACACTAGAAAGAAAGGAACTAAAGGGAATTGTGCAGAAGTTCAGATCTGAAAATTCAATTAATTGAATTGAAAAAGACAAAGACCCCCTTTGAATCTGTTTTGCCCGTGATGGTGATCAGTAAGTGACCTCTCCCAGGTCTTAACTCATGAATCCTTCACTGTTTTATTTCTCTCCTTTGCCAGTTGCAGAGGGGAGTGAGAGAGTGGCTTTATCTTCCAGTATTCCAAAAAAACCCCAACAAATAAACTGAAGTGACAAGCACAGGTGACCAATATAAAGGAGGGAGAAAGCAACATACCTCATCAAAAAGACAAGAAAAAACACAGTAAAAAACCTCCATCACATGACCAGAGACTTGGAAAATGTTTTGGATATAACAACTGGGAAACACTGAATCCAGGTGTGAATATAAACTCATTCACTATATGCTTCCTGAGTCTAGAATCCATTATCTATTATGGATTTAAACATATATGTATTTTAAAAGAACTGAGAGGGGATTAAAGAGATTCAAGCTTCTATCTTCTTCCTTTCAGGGAAAAGTTCCTAATTAATGCCCTTCCACTGGTAGTAGATAAAAGGTACAAGAAAATCTTAACCTTGACTGTTAGAGATCTGATCTAGGAAAAAGGATTTCAGGTTTCATTCCCTGACCTATTTGGAAACTACACAGGACAAAAAGAAGGAATGAACCTTTCAGAGCAGGAAACACCACATCCATCTCCACCCTAAGCTTCCTGACCACCTGGGTGTGGAGGAAGGTCACACAAGTGTAAATATCCCTTCTACCTGTGTCCCCCAAATGGTTTGAGGGAGCTTAGGAAAAGATTGTAAAAACCAAGGAAAGCACTGACAGGCAGAAGAGAAGAGAAGTGAGGGTTAAGCTTGATTCTCCTTCTGACCCTGTGAGCCCTTCTGGCCTTTATACACAGTGACCCAGGGCTGACAAAAGGTACAGTTCTGTTGGAATAACTAGACACTTTTTTTTGAGGCATACATGAATATTCATGCCACAGAGATATATAATCTTCAAAGCCATCTTCCTTCTATCCATCCCTCCTGGTTCAATGCACAGTGAGCCCTATATTTAGTCTCCAGCTTCCCAGATTTAGCATTTAGAGCAGCAGCAAAGAGGGAGAAGAGAAATGGGCTGCACTGAAATTGTACAGGGATGTATTACACAGTAATTCATGAACCTGCTGTAGCTAATGCTGTTATCACAAATCTACTGCTATTTACGGTGCTGGGGTATGCACAGAAATGCTCAATTCAGTTTTACATATGTAAATTAAACATATAAAACTGCACATCTTTCCTTATTAGGCTGTGAAATGTTGTGACTCAAATGTGACAAATAAGTTATTCATAGGTACCCGTGGCCATCCATTTTATACTATTCCCTGCAGACCACAAATACCTTTATATCCTAATGAATTCCCTGACTCTCTGGCAGAATAAGCCAAATAGATTTTAAATATTTTAAAGCATTTCTGAATAAGATAGTAGGTAGTCCACTCTAGATCCTATTATATTCCCCAGTGAGTGAAAGACTTTTCCTTTTTTTTTCCTCTGGATTTATTTTGATTGCTCTTTGATACTTAAATAAAGAATTCATTAATTTTAACAGAGATAAAGAGTCATTTGAGTTAGAAACCACCTTGGTGCCTTTCACATTCCATCTTCCTACAATAACACAGAACTGAGACTGCCGAGTGTAAAGAAGTTTTGTATATTTTGTCAGTCAGTAACATGACATTTGAGAAGTCAAAGCTGAGTTGCCTGGCTTAATATAGATTTTACTTGTGACCTAAAGAGGTCCATTAATTTCCTTGTATCTCCTATTAACATGTAGAAATAACAGTCTATGTATATTTCACAGTATCTTTGGATGTATAAAATACATTTTTTAAAAAAAAAGGAAAAAGGGCTCTGACATGCAACCCCTGGAAATGTCCTTGGGGCCTGGGTAAGCTCAGGGGAAGGGAAAAAAATGGGAAACTGATGACACAGATCTGTCCCTCAATTCATGCTGCTCAGAAGAGCTGACAGAAGAGACACCAGGACCCCTCAAAGCTTTATGAAAGCAAACCCTGACTGCTTTTTGTAAGCCCAGCTTTTCCCATGTGTTCTTGTCTTGGGATGATTAGACAAGGGAGGTATAATTAACTGAAAGTTACTAAAAGAAACAGAGAAATGAGATACTCTTGTGCAGTCATCTCAGTCTAGTTGTAGGTATTTGCTTATGGCCACTGTCCCTAAGGGACTATTAAACTTGAAGAATCTTTATTTCAGCTGGGTATGGTCATTCTCTTAATCTTCTGACATGGAAGAAAAAGCCATTTTGCCCCACGAAGAACAAGTTTGAAATGTGTAATTCAGGACTATTAGAAAGTTTTCTCTTCTACAAAGCATTTGAGACATGAGATTGTGCTTCAGTGCTCCTTGCAATATGTTAGGTAGCATATGTTGAAACACATATTAAAATGCAATATGAAGCTAATTTTTTAATGAAATATAGAAATCAGCTTGATAGGACTTACAAGAGCATTGACAAGTATTTTGACAATGTTAAAACAGGATCTTTTAGCTCTTCTCCCCCATCAAATCATAGACTGCCTTGAAACACTCAGATTTTGATGAAACTTATTACCTGACAGTAAACTGTGCTGTGAACTCTGACCAAGACAATGCAGACCCTCAGTGAACCTGTGCCCATTGGCTGTACCACAGACACGATTTCAACATTTGGTGGGGAAATCTAATTAAATACTTTGATAGAGGCTGCCAAATCTAGCAGACAAAGAGATCTGAGGCTGATGCAGCTCTGTGTCCCCAGGTCCAGCTGTAGGGAAGCTGAGCATGAATTCCCAACAGGAACACACACATGCCCACAGGATAAATATCCACTGATGACACTCTTTATCTGCTCTCAACTTTCTTTCTGCATTTTATGTTAGGACACAGGCTTTTGCTTCAAGAGTGAAAATCAAACATCAAAATAAAATAAAGAAATATATGTAGGAAAAAATGTAGTTGTTAATACATCCCTTGAGCTTCTTTTTCATTTACTGATCATAGTTAATAGATTTCTTATGAGCTGCACGTCAGCTGACTTTTATGTAATCACTGAGCTTATCTCACATTGATTGAAATTCAGCTAAATTTTCTTGTACTTTATGAATTCATTGATCCTACACTACCCATCACCAACCTTTTGAAATGCCAGACCTGCTTGTTTTGGCCATCTCTTTCCATTATCCAATTAACAACCCATTTTCATTTGGCAAATTGATTGCAATCCATTTATTTCTGATGGTTCTTGCATTTTGTGGAACAGAGGGGCAGACCTTCAGCTTGTGTAAATGGGCACAGCTCAAGCAGACCTGAGGAATACGCTGATATCAATGGACTTAGACCTCTTTTTAGACAGGATAGAACCAAGGGAAGACAGCTATTTTTTTCACGAAAAATAACAAAGTTACACTAAAAAATCAGAATATATTGCTTTTTTTTCCCCTATATTTTTCTTATACTCCGTTTCCTGGAAATCTTTACTACCTCAGTGAATCCTGAATGTTACTACCATATATACAATCCATATTCCAGTTGGCTTTTGTACCAAATTCTCCTCTTTGTTGCACTGATTTAAATGATAAAATAAAAAAAATGATCAGAATAGTTTAATAAAACATTGGGGGAAAAAATAAAAATGAGTAAATGAGAATAATCGAATGACAAGATGGTGTCTGATGCCTGTTTGAAAACTATTGCTGTTTAAATTAGGCAGGTAGATCAGTCATCATGAGTTTACAGAGTGAAAACCAATAAAATTAAAACTGCAGAATTAAACAATTTTCCATATGATGAAAGACCAAAACAAAAATATTTGTACTTTAATATGTTTTTATAGAAGAAATGTGTTAAAGAAGCAACAGAGCCTCTTCAGGAATCATGAGAGCTCAGGAGAATGAGGGAGGTTCCTGGAGCACGTGCATTTTAAATGTGGTTTGTCTGTAATGATTTATTTGTGGCTTGTCTCTCTCACGTTTGATCTTCATGTCTCTGAGCTTTTTTTTCTGGTGTGCTTGAAGCTTTTTTTGTTCCTTGGATATTCCATGACATATCTGACCTTTAAAATAGTTCATTTATTTTGAAGGTTGCACTATATTTGTCATAATAAGTATGAAGCATTTAACATTTAAAATAAATTTTTAGTTTTGATGCCTGACATTAAAAAAAAAATGAAATTAATAAAACCCTCTGGTTGTGTTTGACACAGTTATTTTTTATTTCTAAATATGCCAAGTCTAGATGATGTAGAAAGAATGCCAGCATGCAGTTCTACTGATTTTAGTGGTGTCTCCAACAGACGTGTTTAAATTTATTTAAACCTTCTCATAAAAGTGTCTGTAGTCTTATGTGTTAATTCAGTTCTTCTGTATACTTCATATGGGACTCATCTCTTTCTGGATCCTGGTAAACTCTGACTTCTACTTCTAAAGCTTCTTTTTGGATCTGAAGAGCACTGAGAAACATGGGATAAAAATATGGTCTACTGCAAAGACCTACAGTCTAAGTATAAAAATGTTAATTCAGCCTGAACTCATTTTTACAGAAGAATACAAGATGGCAATGAAATGTGAGCTGGCAGTGGGAACTGATAATCTCTGCACCTTTTGCAAAGATCTGAAATAATTCTTTTCCTGCAGCCCAGTAACGAGGGAATCAGTTCATTGCAGAAATGAGCCATCACCCTCGACATCATGACACCTCCAAAAATCTCAACACCGATCTCAACAGCTTTACAGCTCAACACATCACTGAAATATTAATTGGCTTTTGAGGCCTTTTCTGAGGTTTCCTTTTCCAGACTGAATTCTAAGACTCATTCCACTCACAAAGATGTTAGTGAAAAGTAGAGGTCTGCCACCCCAAGGGCTCTCAGCTGGGAACCATCACGGAGTCCATCATTCTGGAACAACATAATGGAATAATTCTGATGCTCTTCTATTTCTTAGTTACTAATTGGGCTTGAAATGAGAAATTATAGTTCTTCACGGTCTCATGGAGTTTCCTGATTACAATAAACAAGGAAAGTCTGACTCAGCAGTTTTAGAGAGTGTGTTCAGAGCTGTTTATGACACTATCAACTGACTTCACTGCTCAGTCAACACTAGAGTATGTTTAGAATCAGTTTTAGGGGTTAGAATCAGTTTTAAGTGTTATCCACACCCTGTGCCTAAAACCAAGGAGGGTTTTTTTTCACTGCACATCTTGTCACAACTTTTGACTTGAAAGTGTGCACAGTGATGTATGCAAAGTTCTTGTCAGTAGCCACTTGGACAGCTTCCAAGGGCTGTAGAGGTGAAAATACTATATACTAAGAAACTTTGTCTATTAAGTACATTTCTGGACTAAATCTATACTTTTCATATTTATTAGAGCACTCCAAGGGAATATGTTGTCCCATTTTAAACCAATTCAGTTTTTTATATACTAGTACTGAAGATGTCAGCTTTAATCCATGGAAGCTTTTAATTTATAATGGTTTGCATACTCTGGTGACAACATAATTTTCCAGTTAGTACTGGAAGGTGATCTGAAAATAACAGAAAATTGTAGTCAGCAGCATGAAAAAGAAGGAAGAAAAACTTGATAATTTTGACACTGCAGTAGTGAAATCAATGTTGTAGGGTGAAACATTTTAAAAAATTATGCAATTCATAATTAAGTTATTTCATACTTTGTGTTGATGTCAAACTATAAACCTGGATGGCCCACTCCTCATATCCTGAAATATATTTCCTTTAGGAATTCATTAATACAACTCTCACTTGAATGTCTCTTCCTGTCTAGATGTAGTTACTTGTTAAGATTTTTGAAAACTATACCTTTACCTTTTCAAGTTTTGTATGTGTAAATAAATCCAACTCTGTTTCCTCAGGAGTATTTTTCTACTTCTACTAAGCTAGATGGGTCTTAGTAATATAATTTAATATTCTGTCAAGTTTAATGTAACATACACTCCAAAATCTGAAACTCTTAAATCCAAACCGTAGAATAGAAAATACATTGGAAACCATGAAAAGCAAACTAATACTTTGAGAACAAACAGAGTAAGGGTGTCCTTAGTTTTAAGCATGTTTATAATTTCACTATCAGTCAAGCATAAGAATAGGAAAAGACCTTTCATAAGCAACATCAAACAAACACTGTGTGCTTTGGTCTACTTTAATCCAGCTCTGCAAAATAGCCACATAACAGTAACTCTCTCCAAAAGGAGACAAAAGCAAAGCACTGACTGGATTTCTGAGTATAAAGAGAATTATAAGGCCATGTTATCAACTACGATAACCAAAATTAGAAGACACATGAAGGAATCTAATTGAGATTAGCTCAGCTTGTAAACCAACCTCAGGATCTGTCCAGAGAATGTTCACTAAAGGTCAGTGGCTCCTGGAAACATTAACTCAAAGGCAAAATGAGAGTTAAGAAAGTAACAAATTAAATAGCCAACATCAGGGAATACTTACTCTCAGAGCAATAAACATTTGGGAGAGCTTACTTCGTGACTTTCTTTTTTTTACAAATATTTTAGTGTTAACCAAATTCAGAAACATTTACTCCAGGGAGAACTACATATCGACCTCTACAATGGCTGAGCTCTCCAGGGCCTTTATTCATCTTCTGATATTATTCTTTTCTTATCTGGGTTTCTAAATCACATTTTCAGCCAAATAAAATCCTATCTAATCAAAGAAAACAAATCTCTTACAGATTTAGGTCCCAGTACCTAGTGGCTAAGCAAACAAAATTAATTTCTAGTCATGAAACGCATTTTGGTGTGCAACCACAAAATGGTGCATTCTGTGCACAGTAGTACTATGTTAAAAAAAGATGATATTATCTACCCCTAAACAACTGTTTGTTCACTCCCAGCAATATTATTTTTTGAAATTTCAGCAGTGTATATATTTATGATTGAGAAGGTGAAAAACGTGAGTGAAAATATGAGAGAATTTGAAACTGTAAATAAAAAATAAATGGACATTGCATGAAAAAGAATGCTTTTCAGTGTTACAACTGCATTAATCAGTAATGAAGAATATTTTTATATTAGCATATTTAATAATTCAGGATCTTGGTAACGATTAAGGGAAAGCAAATATTGCATGTGTTGTCATGGGGGGCCGTTCTAAAGCTAGAAAATCAAACTAAGAGCACAAAGTCATATCTTATGATATCATAGACCTTACAGATATTATCAGATCCTTATCTTGTAGGACTGTATCTAATTGGAAGATCTGCAATTGATATTTTTTTCTGAAACTTTCTTTATCCTCTGATCCTTCCATTTTTTCATCTTTGCTCCTTTTTTTTTTTTTTTGTCTGTAATTCTTGTTTTCCCCACAAACTCTGACAGCCACCATAGAAAACAGAGCTACTGTTTTCTGCTTTGCTGCAGGCCTCTGTCAAAGGTATTAAACGGGCTTCACAAGCACTATGTCACTCTCTCTGTGCTGTGGAAATGCATATAATGTTGGAGTTTAGGGAACATGGCACTGGGTTTTTAAAACAATGACCTACGAACATGGAATGTCATTCTAGTATAAGGGAAACACGGGAATTACAGCAAAACTACTGTACCGTGTTACAAATAGGTGCTTTTAAAGGGATTTACAGCTGGCAGAAAGGCTTTCAAATCTCTTCTCTCAGTTCCCTTATCTCCCAGGGTCCCTGAAGAATATACACATTCAAAACAAAGTCATCCTATTCTTGTTTTGAGAATCAGCCTTTTGGAATATTTCCTCTAACATATCCTGCAGGACCTAATTTAGTATCCAGTTCAACTAACAAGAAGATAAAACATCTTTTATTTGCTGATCTTGTTACTGGTCACTAGATCCTTGCCCTAAGAGACAATTATACCTACTGACTTAGGGAAGAGATCACAGCTCATGAATAACATCAGGATGTTAAAAATATGTGACTCATTCCAGTAAAGGAAGTGAGGATAGTGCTTCATGGGAAATTAGTGGTTCTGACAGAAAATAAATGAGATTAAATTTAATAGTACATACTGAAAATGCCCTTGGTAAAGCCTCAATGTTAAGGTGCAAACTCAGAGGTAACAGAGAAGGAGGGGGAACTAGAGACAAAGTGGTCACAGGATGTCTGAAGTCTTTGCTGTCATAAAATTTGAAGGTCTGGTAGGTGAGATACCTTCATCAGTGACAGGAAAGCACTAGTACTGTTTGTACTAGGCATTAGTACTACCTTGTTAGGATAATATACAGTACTAGCTACCTACATTCAAAAATGTAGGAATGGGGAATGAGTAATCTGGGTATTCATAGGACATAAAAACTTCATTTGGATTTATACCTTTAAAATAAAGAGCGAGAAAGAATAAAGTTGTTGGTAAGTTTTGAAGAAAGGAGAATTTGTAAAGCAGAACATCGCGATGAACTCAAATACTGTCTGTGAAGAGATTTAAAATAGACATTAGGTGAGATCAGAAGGGATCTCAAATATCTTTCCCTCAGGGATAATGAAGGCTGGAAAAAAAACCCTCCCCAACTCCCAAACCCTCCCAAAGTTTTAAGTCTATGAATTCCTGTCATCTGTATCAATAAAAAGCTTGAACCACTGATCTATTCTTTTGTGTGCTTGTTGCAGGGTAAAATATTCTGTAAGAAAATTCAGAAACTAATATCAAGCAGGAAAAGTACATTTTTAAATGATGAAAACTTTTGTCTGACCTGTCACGTGTAATGCTGTTTGCTTTGTAGCGAGCCAGCTGTGCATATCATGGATGCAATGCCATAGTTCTAGTAGATTGGAATTTTCTTATTTCATTGAAAAGTGAGAGGCAGATACTGGGAAATACTCATGCCTTAGAAGTAGAGAATTTTGAATTTTGTTTTATTTTAGGGCTTATCCACACCTGTGACTAGGCCATTGAGAAGCATAGACAGCCACAAAGTGACCATATTCCATTACACATAGGTCTGCATTAAGCATTATCCATATCTACAGAGAACGAAAACAGATTTTCTTTAAGGCAGGAAAAGCCCTTCTGAGTATAATTAACCTCATCAAATTGAATTTTTATCTATTTACTTCCACAGGATCTGCCCTGTGTGTATTTCCTGGCTTCTGTGCCTATATTCCACTTGTTCTGTTTTAAAGTAATATTGTTCATTTAAACTTTGTTACAAATTACAGCCCTTCAGGGGGATTAGTCAGGAGTCTTATGCAACGAACCTGTAAAGAAGTGGAGGGAATATCAGCCAGTGATTAATCACATACAGCTCTCGAAAAGAGGTTTTTTTTTTTTCCTTTTATCCACATCTCCTGTGAAGGCTCCAGCCTCCTGAGACAAAGCTGAGTTTATCTGTGGACTGACAATAACAACACACACTGTGGAGCTGAAGAGAAGATAAGCCAAGACTCTTTAGTAAACTGCTGCCAGCAAAACGAATGCCCCAAAGGGCTGGAATTAGCAGTTAACTCTAAGCTGTTTTCTTTAGAAGTACAAAAATAGCCTTTAAAGTTTTCCATGTTAAATCACTGCACTTAGAAAAGAGAGAGAACATTGTTTCAAAACTGGTGATGGAGAAATGTTTTCGGTCGCTGGGTTGTTCTTTCCCACCAACTGCAAGGTTTGTGCCCACAGTTTACTCAACAAATTTTGGAACAGTTCTAAGTTGGTTTTTGGGTTTCTTTAAGCCTCAGCCTTGGGATTCAAAATGAGCCAGTGTATATAGGCCAGGTTGGATGGGGCCCTGAGCAAGCTGGTCTAGTTGGTGGCATCCCTGCCCACGGCAGGGGGTTGGAATGGAATGATCTTTAAGGGCCCTTTCAACCCAAACCATTCTGTGATTTTATGATATACTTCCAGATTAGCACAGCCTCTTAAAACTAATTGGATAATTTTGGTAATCCAAAATTCTCCAAGAGATTCTCTAGGGGACTAAGTGACTAATTTTAAATTCTCACAATCTCAGGCTACATTTCACTATTGGCAGCCCACCATACAAGATCTGCCACTCAAACACCCCACCTGCACAATTGAAGGACTTAACTGATGTCTTTTCAAGCAGCGTGATGGGTCAGGGGTGAAGAAAGTACACACCAACCCCAGATGTTAAAGAAGATACATGAACTCTCTTTTTGGTTCCATAACAGGAACTTTGTTTTTATGAAATTGGTGTCGGAGTTTGGGCTGATCAGGTTCCCAGAGTCTGGAAATTACTTGACAGGAGAGGATACTCACAATGTCACCAAGCTGCTGCTGCAGAGATAAGGTTAAATTGTCACACAGGAACAGGAATGTGACCATATACCTCTGAAGCAGCAATTCACAGATAAATGCATTCCATCTCAAGGATTGCACCACCACATAATTGATGATTTCCATTTATAGCAAGTGGGAGATACTGAGTTTACAATTGTTAATGATCACCATGAAACTGAGGGTTTCAGCCAAATGGTGAATGTTTAGCAGAGTTCACTTGGAAGCCCACATGAAGATGTCAGCATGCCAACTTCAGTATCCAACTGCTTTATTCATAGGAGACATGTTGTTGGCCCAGCTTGCCATTGTAGAGATTCTACAAAATCACAGAATGATTTGGGTTGGAAGAGACCTTAATGACAATCCAGTTGCACCCCGTTGTCATAGGCAGGGACACCTTCCACTGTCCCAGGTTGCTCCAGGACCCATCCAATCTGGCCTTGAACACATCCAGGGATGGGACAGCCACAGCTTCTCTGGGCAACCTGTGCCAGGGCCTCATCACTCTCATAGTGAAGAATTTCTTACTTACTAAGATCTAATTTAAATCTGCACTATTTCAGTTTAAAACCATTATCCCTTGTCCTATGTCTACATGGCCTTGTAAAAAGTCCCTCTCTAGCTCTATTGTAGCCCTTTTAAGTACTGGAAGATGGTGAAAGGTCTCCGTGGAGTCTTCTCAAAGCTGAACATCCTCAGCTCTCTCAGCCTGTCTTCACATACAGCCCACAACATGGACGGGTGCCTGTCCCACTTCTTTCTTATACGTAAGAACACCATAAGGCCAATTCATATATTTAATTCTGATAATAAGGGCTGGACCAGACTAAGTTGTTATGTAGTATCCCATAGGTCAGAGAGCTAATGTTTGTTACTACTCAAACTACTGCAATAACCAATCAACCAGTACTCACTCATATCTTCTGCTCTGTACTTGACAGTAGGTGCTTATTTATGTTGCTTGTTGTCTAGACCATAGAATTAAAGTCCTTTGCAGCAAGCCATTAACAGTCTATCCCCTTCACAGGCAGAAGTCTGAAAGAGGTTGCAAAATGGAATTCTCTGCCTGGTGTCTTTCTCAGCTTCCTGTGCCAGGCAGGACACTTTGTTAGCAGGTGGGATTGGGTCTGGTTCTCACATGCTCTGAAGAAGCAATTGGGCTGCATCCAAGCACATACTTGAAAGTTTGGTGCCTATACAGGAGGTGTAGGAATGACAGAATTTCAGGTTTACTCTGCTGCAGAATGTAGACAGTGTTTCTTTGGGGGTTTGTGGTTTCTTTTTAGTACAGGGTCTCATTACCATGCCATTCTTGTTCCTTTTCTGGCCTCCTTGGAGTGGAGCTGAACAAACTAATTAAAAATGTTCAGGACTCACTATTACTCATTTATAAATTGGGAATGTTCCATTCATTTCTAACACAGGCATGTGCAGAGATTACTTGCTTGTTTTACAAGTGTTATGTAGCATACAGTTCCTTTGTTCCAGAAGTTAAGACCTCAGCTACAGACATATTGCTTTGGATTGAAAATTGGCATGCACTGCTTCCCTCAGAAACATAATTCTTTTGGCAAATTGCCCTTTCATACTTCAACAAGTCCTCCTTCTTGAACATGGATTTTTACTCTCTGCTTTTTTTTTTGCTTAAAAAGCCTTTTTTTAATATTTAATACGCTTGAACATATACTTTGTATCTCATAAAAAGGAAAGCAAGGCCTCTACTTCATTCTTGCTTAATGCATGGTCAAGGGAAAATGATTCTCCTCAGTTTTAGTCATTATCAAACTGTACAATGTTTTGTTCTTTCCATTTCTGATTGAAATATGTGTAGGTAAAACCCCCAGATACACATACATGTTTTATTCCCTCTGTGTCTCTGAATAAAAAAAATTAATATATAGCAAATTTTGTTAAGAGTCAAAATGTGTATGTCATTGGTGGATTGTATGTCAGACTGTTTTTATCCACAGAAGACAACAGACTCCAATAAATACATGGGCAGTAAGTAAATTTATTATTGTTGGGGATTCTTTATTACACAAGCTCAACTCATGGCGGTTCTAAGAGCATTTTGATGCTTTTTCAGCTAAAGAACACTGCATTGGAGAGTTTCTGTACTACACAAAATTGAGTGTTGCTGGTCCATTCCAGTAGTAATCATTCACATTTTAGTTAAAGCAGCTCACTAACATAAACATTCAAACAGCTACCAAGTCTCAGAAATAACATGCTCCCTCTACTTTGCAGGGAAAGAGTCTGGGGTAAGTAATTCTGGGAGATCAGCAGACTTGATGGGTTAAGGTGCCTTCCCATGACCTGTGAAATGAATGAGATGCTGTAGCCCTGCCCTGCTCTTCTGCACGTGAGGGCTGTGTGCAGGTTACAGCCAGAGCTGGAGACCATTTGAGACACCTCTCTACTAAACACCCAGGTTAGATTCATCCATTCATCCTGGGGAAAGTCTAAGCTGTTACTTGAACCCTGGGTCATGCACATGTGGTACAGACCACATGCGTAATATGGGAAATATTTAGTGTTTTGGAACAGACTGTGCCCTCTTGGGCTCCATGTTTCAGTTCCTAAAATCAGTTTCTGTTATCTTCAGCAACAGTAGAATTTTCTCTCCTCGCTGAGATGCTGAGAGGATAAACAAAATCAGGATTCTGGGGTAGACAGAAGTACCCAGGTGAGGTGGTTCGTGGAGCAGCCCAGGACAGAAGGATACAAACTAGGATATTTCCCTTAGCACAGCAGTCAATTCCTTTGCAGCCTTTATTGCACTTGTGGCAGTGTGATATCACAGAAGCATCCATGAACTGGGGAGCAGAAACACATATCAGGAAAGCAAGTAAAGCAAGTAATGGTGTGTCATTGCTTTTCTTTTTCTCCATCAACAAATACTTTTCTGCTCAGAGTCCACAGAATTATAATTACTCCGAGTTACCCAGAAACAGCTTGCAAAGGGTGAAGGGAAAAAATTGATCTAACCCAAAGTCATCTAAAAGTTAGATGTGTAAATCTTAACTGGTTAGCTGATATTTCCTTTGTAACCATTGGATAAAGAAATATAAAGAACCTTCAAAGGGAAATTCACCCAGTCTATGTAAAAGATCCGTGTTAGTATGTGATGGAGCATTAACTGGGAGAACCCTATTTCTAGAGTGCACTCATACTTTTAAACAACAATAGAGATGAAGCTTACCCTGAATTAAAGCTTGATTTCTCCCCCATCATTTTGCTGCCCAAGTGTATTTACACAACAGAATGAACAAATTGCCCTCTTAGCCTGTGTATGCTGCTTGACTTGTCAAAAGATGCTGTTTTCATTTTACACAAGGCTATCTGGTAAAATTTGATAATTTTTCATTGAGTGTGAAATTACTCATATAACTCTAGATTTTCTTGCTTTTCAATGCCATTTTTAACCAAATCACCTTTACATATTTATTAGTTTCCTCAGCTGGTTACAGGAATAAGAGAAGAGAAATCATTGCAGAACTGGGGACTCTTTTCACCAAATCCTTAGAGGAAGTTCATCCCAATCTCACTCTCTTAGTGTCCAAACAGTAAATCACTGTCTAAAGTAAGGGGACATGGAAAAACAGTCAGATATAGGTCTTTGCGTGCAGACATGAAATCTGTGAGAATGTTTAAATATATTTCTTTCAATACAGAAATTATTCAGCTTTCAGCCATCACCCAACAAAGCTGATGTCTTTCTTAAACTATTTCTTTAATTATCTATTCCCATTTATTTTACTTCTATTGCAGGCTGTAACTTCCTCTGCTATAGTTTTGCCACACATAAATTTACTTTTGTGTGCAAGGAGATAAGATCAGCACAGTAAAACATGCTCAGGGACACAAATATATGTCTGCATTATCATATATACTTCTTCCTGTGTGACTGTCTCTAACCAAATAAGACAGCTGTTATACAAGGCAAGAAGCCAGGTTGGGATTTAAAGGCAAAAGGAGACTTAACACTAAAATAATTCATTTAAACCAAAGCCACAACAGCTGTAATCACTAGCAAAACCTGAAGTTCAGTGTTCTTTCACTGAAGCATCACACTCCAGCGCTAGACTATTCAAGTAATGAAAGAAATCAATCTACACTGAGCATTATTTAATTAAAGTTGCTGAAAAGTAGTGTTACAAATGTCTAGAAGCTTTTGCATGTTAATTGTGTAGAAAGTTAATGACGTGTAAACTGCTTTTCAAACCTTATTTTGTTCTTTATATTTCAAACTCCTGTCTATCACCATTCAGAGAGTGACAGAATAGGATTTAAGCAACTGGTGCAGTTTGAGAAAATGTTATAAATGTATGAAACAGACACAAGGTGAGTTAAAGACATACAGTGTACTTGAGGACATGAAGGACCAAAGAAGACCATTGAAATTACACCAGAAATCAAAGTTGCCCCAACATAATAACTCCTCTCTCCTTTCTTCCTCTATGAGAAGAACAAGCATAATACAAAATATCTGTACTTTTAAAAAAATTCCCATAGAACCAAGGTATCAAACATGGAGATGAGTTTAATCAAGTTCTACCTGCTCTTCTTACTATTATTGTCGTTGATACCTCGAGGGGGTAAAAAAGGAAGGGGAAAAAAAAAAAAAAAAAAAAAAGGGAAAACCCCTGGAGTTTAAATGAAGAAATAGCAGTTGAGCATGAAAGGAGTCTGAGTTGAAATGGCTGAGGGAAGTGCCACAGATGCAAGATATATTTTGTAAATAACTTTGATAAGGTAAGATGTTGCACTAATCAGAAAGACATGAAATACTGCCTAGATCACCCCATCTTACTTGCTTTACTGCTTTGTACACCTTGAATTTCTGGTTCTTCAACATATATAGGACTGCTTTTCAGTAATTACTGACAGGTCTCCTGAGTCATGACTCCTCTCTGTAACAGTGGGATTTCAGCTTTAACCATGGCTGGCCCTGGTTAGAAAAGCTAAATGAAAAATAGTCAGATCTAAGGAGCTTGTCAGCAGAAAAACCAGAAAGAGTCGGACAGCCTCTAGCTCAGAACCGTGCTCAGAAATTACTCAAACACCTCATATATGGATTATTAAAATCCAAATCAGACGTGAATGGTTAGTGTGAAGAAATGGGGATGCAATTGATGTAAATTTTACCTGTCACATTTGTTTTGCCTGGTTTAAATTTTTATCTGCAAAATGGCATTATTTGAGATTTCAAAGCTGCTATTTCTTTTAGCCTGTTATTGAACAGATCAGGAGACTACATTTGGTTCACAAAATATTTATGAAAGCCACAACTTAGGATTTCTACTCAAAATGGCCTTTTGGAATCTGATTAGATCCCTGTGGAACTTGAATTAGTGTATAAAGTCAACTTTTCCTGAACTGGGATTAAAATAAGCTCTTATTTTCTGTTTGAGAAAGCTTCTATTAACAGGCAGTAACAGCCTCAGGAGATAAAAAGGAGCTGTCAGTCTCAAAAAACATTGGTCTGAAAGGAGGTTAATCTTGCTAAATCCTAGAATGATAGAGATCTTTCATGGATTCCCAGAGTTCAATACCCACCCAGATAAATAGAAATGGGCATTTCAAAATCTCTCAGAATTAGCCCCAAATATTCTGAAGTTTTAATCCAAAATCCTTTTATTGTTTATTTATTTATGTGGCTTTCTATCTGGAGGGAAACTATGCACATTGACATCATGAAACCAGCCAGTAAGATACAAGTCTATTCAAAATAGATGGTTTAATAAAGCAATAATTGACTTGTGCTTTTGACACAATTAAAACATATTGCCCCTCTGCAAGAAGGGCCAGTTTCAAAGGTTTTCCAGGTTGTGCAGTGAAATCTGCTTTCATTGTGATTTGTCCAGCCAGGTCTTTCATCCTCAGCATTTTCCTAGTTCCACTAGGGAAACACCAGACCCTGGTAGATGCCAATGTTTTAATCTCAGTGTCAGGTATTTTTCAAATAAGGTTTCAGAGGACTTAAACTCTGCTGGGCCCATTGATTTGACATGGTCTTCTTGCCCTGGGAAAGATTTGCAGGCACACCAAAGAGGGCAGGTGTACCAAAGTGTCCCTGCTACCTCAGCATGTGCTTGGTGACACATGAAAGGTGCATGGAGTAGGTGCAGCATAGGCAACATAGGTAGTTTAACATATTCAGGAGGAAAAAAAAACAACAAAAAAAGTGAATGGTTCAGAATGAAAACAGGTATATCAAGGAAATCAAACCAATTCACTGTTGGACATTTTTTTTGTTCGAGTTTTTTTAGGCTTTCTGGATTGGCAAACCATGAAGTTGGAATTGGATGTAGAGATTAGAAGGGAAACTAAACAAATCTAACAGGACTGCCAGGATTGTTAATGCCAAGACTCTTACTCCAGGCAGCTCTGCACATCCTTTGGCAACAATCGATTCCATTTGTGAAATGGGAGAGAGAGAAAAATGAACACTAAAGGACTGAGCCATTCAGTAATTACCAGCTGAGATTCAATTTATGGACCAGCTGAAAGAAGTGAGAGAAGGTCACACCAAATTAAGAGGCCAAAACTCAATGTTCCTGATCTTCTGAACACCTCTGAAGTGCTGTGTTGGGATGAAATTCCCCTTTCTTTTACTTAGACCCATTAATTTCAGTGGTACCTAAGATTTCTCTCTTGGAACAGCCGTTCCTAGTTTTGGTGACAAGAACCATAGGTAATGATGAAAACAGTTTGGCTACAATTAAGAAAACAGTTATAGTATTTCCAAGGAGAATGGAAAGCTACAGATCTGAATCATCCAAATTAACAAGCACTTTGGAACAAAGTTGAAAAAGAGGTTAGCCAAGCCCTTTGCTGCTAGAAAACATGGAGTTTATGGTTGTATATAGCCAGCTGTGTGTGTCTTTAGGCTTTTATTAGGTTGTCTGAAGCCAAGGCTTGATTTGCTGCAAATTTAAATACTAAGAAAGCAGATTTAAGATGAAGATAGTATTTTGTAGCGTTCCTGTTTACACTAGACCAAAAAAAAAAAAAGGCAATAAATTTCTTTAGCTTGCTACAGAGGTAACAGAACATTTATTCTTGGAATGGCAGAAGGTGGGAATGAGGGGGAAGAACAGAAATCAGAGCTGATAGGGAACAGTTCTTGTATGCAAAATTTACTGCAGAATAGGAAGTACTAAAGTGTGTGACTATTACATGCAAAACATGTGCCACATCTACTAAATCAGTGTTTCTCTGTGCCTGGTAAATATGATAACTAACCTCAGTGTTTAGGTATTCTGTCACTTGGACTTGTTAAAATAAACCATTCCTCCTTAGACTGTTTAAGGAAACTATATGGAGACCCTTGCCAAAGCTAAATCCTAGGTCAAACTTATATTTGTTGTTTCAGATGAATTAGTCTTTTTAATTGCCTTCTCTACCCCCCTTAGCTCATCCTGGTGCCCTTTACTTTAAATTGGAATCTGGAATCTTTCCAAAGACTAATAGAAATTTCGCTGAGACAACATCGTGAGCACTTGTTTGCTTATCTAAACAATTTCCCAGCTTCCTCCAAATAGGAAGACTCTTAAAAGGAAGGAATTCAAGAGCTGAACACATTTAGACTAGTGAAAGGCAGTTAAGAGGGTATTAAATCACAGTTTACAAGTACTTATGGGGGATTCAAGGCACTAAGCATCGCATTTTTATATTAAAAAATACATGGAGAATTTAATTTGTCAACTTACCTTCAGTCTGCCTGTGATGAAATACAGGATTAATGTCTACTCAGGCAGTCAGGAAGGGCAGGCCAGGGAAAGCTGCAGGGCTCATCACTATCAATTTTAAAGCTTTTCAGATGTTCACGAAATAAAACCTATAAGCAGATATTTGGATAGATAAAGTAGATAGCAGCAGATAGTGAAACCAGAATACACCTTTTGCCAGGGGAGCATTTTAGATTTAACACATCTAAGTCAATTCAAAAGAAAGAAAACAACTTACCCCAAACTGTTTTACTTTCAGTTTCAGGCCATTGGCACCGCATCGAGAAGCAGAATTTGGTGGCTGAGTTTAATGGGTTTGAAAAGCACCTGTTGTGTCCCTTTGACAATTAAAGACTGTTTTCACATACCATAAGTAAGTAAACAAACAAATCGTGAATAATTGTTCCTTTAAAGACACGGGGCAGCATTTCAGAAATTCTGTGAAGTCAAGAGTCTAAGTCAAATTTAGAAGTGGTGAAAGAGCTGAAAGCTGTGTAATTACGCTTGTGATCCTAAGCTGTTACATAAAACACCTGCTCAAACACCAAAGTAGTGTTCAGAGTGGTGTGTCCCTCCAACCTGCCCACCTTCTCTCATGCTTTGTAATCTCTGCTGCAGGATGGATTTACAGCAGTGTGTTTAACAGCTGCCACGAGAACTTCCTCCCACAAATGTGTCTGCTTTTGAACCCATTTATGTGTCTGACCTTCTGAAAATCCCATGGCTTTGAATTCTGCTGTGTAATCATAAACTGGGTGAAAAAAAGTGCTTAATTCTATTAGTTTCAGACCAGCTTATTTGGTTTTCTGTTTCTAAAAGAGAACAATGGAAGAATTTTCTCCAGACCATTCTTCATTCCTCATTCTTTTTCTCTATGGAGGTCATGATTTTGTGCATCTCTCTCATACTTTCCCTCACTTTTTTCAATTGAAAAGTCTCAAAATACTTGCTGGTTCTTTATAGGGAAAGCTTTTCATGATCTTGCTCTTCACTTTTTTTTTTTGACTCTATCTCGTTTTTGAGGTGGAGACATGAATTTTTATACAGGGACAGTATTCCTTTTAAATTGGCCTTAATGTTTTTCTTGTTTTATTCTCTACTGTTTTTAACAGCACTGGTCTATTTGCCTTTATAAAAGCTCTTTATTACTGAGTAGAATTTCTGAAGAAACTGGGGACAGTGACTCTTCAATCCTTTCCAGGTTGGAAAAAGCTAATTGAAAGATTGCCTCCCTTTATGTACAATGAGAATTTATCTCCTGTGTGCATTACTTTGCATTTAAAAATAATTACTTTAGAAGCCACAATAGCTTGTTAATTTTGTTTGTTTTTTTGGGGGGGAGAGTTGGTGGTTGGTTGTGGTTTTTTTTGTCCTTTTGAATGATGGAGGTGTGAGAAATAACTTCTGTCTCCAAGATCTTTTAAAACTCTTTTCCACTGTGTCATAGTTAAACACATGACTATTAGTTCTGTTATTTTAAATGCATTTTAACAATCTACCCTAATAATTAATAATTTAGCTTATTAGTCTAATATACAAGTCAGACCTACATATTCGTAGTTTTGTTAATATTTTTTCAGAGTTACTTTTCTCTGATGTACCTGTCCAGGGTGCTGTTTTTAACCTTTTCTTAATATTCAAAGACTTAATGCAAGACATGGCCTTGCATTCTATGGGTTTGACCTCCTATGGGTTGACCCCTATGACATGGGTCTAACTGGTTTCACAATAAAAAAAAGGATTTTTCTTCCTATTTCCCAGGATTCCATGACATGCTTTATTTTGCTTCTTCCCTTAATTGCCCTCTCATAACCCACTTGCTCTCTGAAATTATAATTATCTTCTCATTCCCTGGCTCAGCACCCCTCCTCCACCTGTCATAGTCTCCCTCTTTCTGGTTCACACTCTGGTGTTACATCTGTAACCACTGGCTCCGAATAAGAAATATGTGGTGGAGTGTCTTCCTCCCCCAAAGGGATAAGCTAATAAATGACAGGCTTGTCATTAAGTGGCAGGAGCAGCAGTTGATGGGAAGTTCCCAAGGAACTAAAGGAAGCCAGAAGGTGAGGCAGGAGGTTTTAGCTTTGTACCAGCTGCCCTCGGTACTGCCAGAGAAGGCTTCAAGCCCTCCTACTCTGCCCCTTCTGCTTTCCCTCTTTTACTAAGTGGAGCAAATCGAATGCATCATGCATTTAGTTACTCATTTTATATCCACAATGAACTAGGTTGCCTTCAACTGCATGAGGAATGGAAAGTGGTGTTGTGTTGGTTTTGCTTTTTGCGGCTTCCTCTCCTCTTTGTAGTTCCACAAGCTGTACATTTCCAAACTCTGCCATTTTCAGATCTGGGGTCCAAGGATCTTCGAAAAAAAAATTGCTCAGAAAAGGGCAAGTTTGTTTCTTTCCCAATGATAATAGAATCAATGAATCACAGCATCCTAGAATGGTTTGGGTTGGAAGAGACCTTAAAGATAATCTTTTTCCAACCTCCCTGTCTTAGGCAGGAACAACACCCACTTTACCAGGTTGCTTAATGTTTTTGTTTATCTGTGTTTTCTCCTGGTATAGATGGATGCATTTCCTTTCCAGCAGGGCATTCATGTTTCCCAAACTCTTCTTCTATGATTGTAACTACAATTTAACAGTCTCCTTGGAATGGGTAAAAAAGAGGCTATGTTACATGCTAGCTAGCCATTGTTCCCAACTGGTGGAAGTCCCAGAAATTTTATTGAAAACCTAATTGAAGAGGTAAGAATTACTTGAGTGAATAATGGAGTTTGAACCAGAGCCTCAATAATAGAAAAGAAAGGAAAATCCAGCCCACTATCAGTGAGTTAACAGAACAACTTTATTCATCTCTTTTCTTACTCCCACAAGAGAGGCGGTCTATGAAACACCTACTTCCTTTTTGATATCAATATATTCTATTTGATTGCATAGACTCAATTTTACTCTTTTCAAAATGTAGTCACAAGTTCATTCACTTATTGTAGTGTATTGTCTTCTTTTATTTGATATCTGCCAGATTTTGGAATGTTAGGAAAAATATCCTCATGCTGAGTAATATTATATTCCTCTAAGGAAAAAAGTGAACCCACATATTTTACTGACTAATCAGATCAGCATGAGAGGGGATCAGAATATATCCTGAATTATAAAGGACCAGAAAGCTACTGTTTAATCTAGAAATTAAGTCATCCTTCAGCAGCTGAAAATTCTAGAATATATTGTATGAAACAAGTTCACTTCAAGATTACTTCCTGATCTCTTAAAATATTTTGGTTCTGTTTAATTCTCTGAGTTAAGATAATATGGAGATAGTATGAGTGATGGCTCACTGGGGAGACTATTACTATGGAAATGTAAGAGACAAAGTTCATGAGACATGTCAAGAAGGGTTACTTCCTTTCAGTTTCAAAATGAAGACTCCTACTGGGATGAAAGATTCATAGGGGTTTTATTTTTAACTTCCCAATTAAAGACAAGGTTAATTGTCATGTTACTAAATGACAGGGTTACAGTAAACGTGGATCTTATATTTTACAAAAATCAATGAATGCAAAGAACAGCTGTAGGATCTTTCTCTTCAAGAAGTCTGGTACTCCTCAACTATACTTATTATTTGTTTCAACTACTGGGTATCTCAAAGAGCCATTTGCTTTCACTAAGAGTGAGTTTTGATTTGAAGCAGTAGCATAGTTTGCTTTCATGTTTACACGAGGTTATCACATTTTAAAATAGAGCAGTTATAATACACACCTGTTAGTGCACTAACAAACAGCACAGCACCACTGAGAGCCACATCAGGCTTCATCCACCTTTCCAAGTGACTGAACCAACAAGTTACAAATAAACTCACATTTGAATTGACTGATTGGTCCTCTCACTCCAAATTTGGTTGATGAGTAAATTAAATTATGTCGGGGGCAAGGTACAGATGTATTTAAGATAACTTAGAATCAGAAAGGCAAGATAGCTCTGGCACTTGACAAATGAAACTTCCACCATATAGCATATCTGAAGGAGTAAGTGAATATTAGACTAATTGAAATTAAGAATCTAATGAGTTGATCATTGGTGTGAGAAAAAATGAGATGTCCATTCCTGGGTCCTTCAGGGAGATACAAACAGAGAAGAGAAAAGTAAATCGTTATACATTTCAACATATTTGGGAAAACATGACCAAAATTTGGACAGATGTTATTAACATTTCCTGCTAAAATCAGATATTTAAGCACTTTTTTCTCATTCTGGAAAGATCTCCTAATGTGCTTGGTGCTCATCTCAAACGACACTGCTGTGAAAAGGAAAAACCTCAATTAAGCACCTTAACATAGTTTAGCTGAAGGAAGTTTAATATTGCACCTGATATAGCATTTCATTTCCCTATCAAAGCATTGTTTGCTTCCTTACCTGCATGCTTCCTTTCTTCCTTTCTCTATAAGAATTCTACTCTAGGTATCAAACATGAACCTTGAATATTTTATTTTTTTTTTAAAATATTGCTTTGGTTACTTTCTACAATAAGTACATAATGTTTCCAAGATGCTCATGCCCTTTTTAATATTTATTTAATAGTTATTATTTAACATATTTAGTAATGTTTAGGGTTTTTTCCCAAGGAGTAGACAAGTAGACATATGAGAACCCACAACATCATCTCATTTAACTTCCTGGGGTTTGCAATGAGGAAAGGAGAGTTTCTGTCATCAGAAAGACTAATCCCTGAACTGCTGGAATTTGAAATTTGCCATGTTACTCTTCCAAGTGTCATATCCTTGCACAAGAGGTAGCAAAGGTGCAGCTGCAGCCTGGCTGCAACATGAAGCAACCCCAGTGCTAAGCAGAAAGGCTGACACTTGAGTTCTACCTCCTCTTCCTTTCCCCAAATTGATTAATCTTTTCCTCTCT
Source organism: Neopelma chrysocephalum (assembly GCF_003984885.1). NCBI lineage: Eukaryota > Metazoa > Chordata > Aves > Passeriformes > Pipridae > Neopelma > Neopelma chrysocephalum. The sequence continues at coordinate 1,448,978 of NW_020897745.1, read as the reverse complement.
ATCCACCTGTCCATCTCTATAATGTTTGTCAGTACTCAATTATCTACAAAACTTCTGCCCTTCTTTCAAGTTGATGAAATTGGTCGACAGATCAGATGTAAGTACCCAAGGACAGTCTGGCAAGTGAACAGCCAACACAGTCATGTCAGCAAAAGCTCCTTCAAGCAAGCAAGCCAGCAGCAGTAAAAACCTGCTAGCAACAGATTAATGGAAATAAATTTAGTCACCAAAATGGGAGGCTGTGACAAGTCTTCTTGCTGAAGCTGATCCAGTTTTAATGAAGGAATTAAAGATTCATCAGGCTACAGGGAAGGAGGAAAAAGAATCATGACTGTCTAGTGGTTGGGGCACATGCCTGGCAGAGGAAGGATGTGAGCTGTAATTGCTTTAAAAGCGTCAGTGCTCAGAAGATAAGTGATGAGAGTTGCTCTCACCGTATACTTTTCATACCTGGTTGGTTGCAGCATCCGTCTGTGATGTGTAGTTTGTCCCTACAGGTGAGGAGAAAACTAGATATTAATTTTTTGAATGCTTACTAAAGTTTTCCTCATGTAACTGTTGTTGCTGGAGCAGAGCCCGCTTGTGGACGAGGTTCTGTGTGTTGGGCATCCTCTGAGGCTATCTCCTGGGTCAGTCTCTGTAGGGGAGGGAGACAGCTGGGAGAGTCAGCAGGGCTGAAGCAGGATTCAAACTCAGGCATTTTCAGGCTTTTGCAGAAGGAAATAAACACACTACAACAAAAACATTTTTGGTTTTGTTGACTGTCATGGGAGCAATGACTTCAGAGTTCTTATCTGTAGCTGGAATGAAACCAAATTAAGTGACTTTACTCTTTTGTGACTCATAGAATGATAGAATGGTTAAGGTTGGAAGGGACCCTAAAGACCATCCAGTCTCAAACCCCAAGGGCAGGGACAACTTCCACTATCCCAGGTTGCTTCAAGCTCCTTCCAACCTGACCCTGAACACTTCCAGGGATGGGGCAGCCACAGCTTCTCTGGGCACCCTGTGCTGGGGCCTCACCACCCTCATAGTGAAGAATTTTTTCCTTATATCCAATCTAACAGTTCCCTCTTTCAGTTTAAAGCCATCCCATCTTGTCCTAATACACATTCCTAAGTTAAATGAGCTGTGGAAGGCCCCACCAGCTCTAGGACCACATACATTTCCCCTAGACAGTGTCCCACTGGACTGTTGTAGCAATCAAAAATAGCTATATGAGTACTAATTTCTAATTATATGTAGTTTAATAATGAATCTTTCTATCACTGCTTTGGATTGGTTCTGCACCAGAAGCAAACTAGAAATGACAATTTGTTACTTGCTCTCAGCAAAAGAAAAGAATTCCCTAGTGTAAAATTTGTAACCATTTGCATATTAATTATAGATGAAGCCTGTTTGATATATTGAAGTAACATTTTTAGCTAGAGATATACAGATGAAAAACATTTGTATGTATTTGAGTAAGACGGGGAAGACAATGTCTATATAATATCTAATTTAGGAATATATCTTCATGTGGTAGCTCGGAAATCACTATAACCTGTTAGCACAGAATTAATTACATACTTTTGGCGGGACAATGGGAGACTCAGCTGGATAACTTATAAATTTACCCTGTTAGTTGCACAAAGATGTAACACCACATGGATCTGTACTGTCACACAGGTAATTAAATTCACAAGGACAATGTCTTGGAACATTTGGTGTAACTTCACTTGGACTTTTTAGTCCTTTTAAGATTTAAGTGGGAATATAGTACTTTATGCATGTGGTTTAAGCAGAGTTCATCCCAGTAATCTGACAAACACAGGACATTGCCCTTTTAGTAGCTTTCACACCACTGCATATCACAGTAGCTGTGTCAAGATGATGGTGAGGGGTAGGCTAATAGAATTCAGAAGAGTCAGAGAGATTAAAACTGAGTGTTTAAGAGACAGCTTATGAAGTAATCAAATGAGCACAGTGTGGTATATGTAAAAAAAAAGAAAGAAAAAAATTAAACAGGAAATGGAAAAGGAGAAAGAAAGAAAAGGAAGGAAGGAAGAAAAAAAGGAAGAAAGGAAGAAAGAAAAAGAAAGAGAAAGAAAGAAAAGAAAGAAAGAGAAAAAGAAAGAAAGAAAGGAAAGAAGGATAGAAAGAAAGAAGGAAAGACGGAAAGAAGGAAGGAAAGAAAGAAAGAAAGAATGAAAGAAGGAAAAAGGAAGGAAAGAAGGAAAGAAAGAAAGAGAAAGAAAGAAAAGGAAAGAAAGAAAGAAAAAGAAAGAAAGAAAAAGAAAGAAAGAAAAAGAAAGAATAAAAAAAGAAAGAAAGAAAAAGAAAGAAAGAAAGTAAAGAAGGATAGAAAGAAAAAAGGAAGAGGGAAAGAAGGAAAGAAAGAAGGATAGAAAGAAAGAAGGAAGAGGGAAAGAAGGAAAGAAGGAAGGAAAGAAGGAAAGAAGGGAAGAAGGGAAGAAGGAAAGACAGAAAGAAAAAAAGAAAGAAAGAAAGGGAAAAAGAAAGAAAGAAAAAAAGAAGGAAAGAAGAAAAAGAAAAATAAAGAAAAGAGCTGTCCTGTCTTCAACACCGCCCAACTCAGGTGGCACATCAAGCTGGACATTTGGCAGGACATGTATGTTAGATGAAGCAAACCCCCTAAAAAGTTTTGCTTGAGCATCTACCTGTGTAATAAACTTTCAGCAAGGAGAAGAGTATGACCCTCTGATCCCTTTTTATCAAGGGCAACAGTTTTGCAAGGAGATGGCATTTCACGGGGAAAGCGATGTCAGCTTGTAAATCCGTTTCATTACCAACATGCCTGTGAGCTGCTGGAACAGAGCAGCCCAGCTTTGATCTGCAAGAAGCTGGCTAGAAACACTGGCTGCTCATCTCATTTTAATTTTGCAAAATTACAGCAGGTAACTCCAATTTCACACCCCACTTCCCTCACAGCATCTCTTCTCAGTGAAGGTCACAGCCTGCTCTGGTTGCACAGACTGGATTTTTTTCCCCAATCTTGCCATCAGCAGCAAAAGCAAGATGGTTTCTGTGAAAAGTCTGTCTGTCCAGTGCTCATGTGTGTGACTGGGTTTGGTAAGATGTCCAGGCTGGTTTTAAATTACTTGTCTTAAATCTCCAAAGTATTACAGACGGTGGATTGTGCAGTTGAGGTTACAAAACTCTCTTGCCACCCTTGACTTGCATTCAGGTGCTGACTTACACTGAGCTCCTGTTAGTTCCATGGCCATCACTGACAGAATTTGTCCTAAAGGGCTAGCAGGGGTTTGCAGGTGTATTCCTTCGGCTGTACCAAAATCAGAGGCCCATTATTTGTGCAAAGTCCAGCTCTACATTGCACAGATTCCCTAAAGTTACCCTGTCATGACTTTTCTCTTGTTTTTTTCCTTGTTAACCCACCATCTGGTGGTAGTGCTTTATCACCACTAGAAGCAAGAAGGTGGTCACATCTTGAAGTATTTTACCTTAGGATGGGACAAACTACTTTCTACACCTAATGGATTTTATTGATTAGGGATATGGAGTCAATAGCCTGGACATGGCACCATTTTAGGTTCTGTAGAGCATCCCACCTAATTGCTGCTTCAGCTGCTGCTCAGCAATGGCAATAGGTCAAGGTGTACTTTTAATTACAATTATATTAATTATTAAAATTTCACTACCTACCACAACAGTTTTCTTAAAAGACATTCACTGACAGAATTCCCTGCCTAATTCTCAAGGTCCCTAGCAGGAAGATAAGCCAATAAATTCTTAGGCAATAATTGAAAACAGCCACCATAACAGCCAATTCAATTATATTTGCTCTAAGGATGGAAGATTCAATTCATTGGATCAGTGGGTGAATTTTTCCAAGTACTTTTTGTGGTTTCAAGGTGCACATAAAGAGCAATATTTGCTGCTAATATTTTACAAACAAACCAGCGTGGGCAGATGAGCAGTCAGAGCTGTCCCTAACATCTATTTGCCACAGGTGGCAGAGTGTTCAGCTCAGTAAAGGGGATCTTATTAGGAAACCTTTAACATGGGCATAGTTCCTTTCAGGTGGTAAACACATCCTCAGTGTGATGAGGGAGGGAATAGTGAATTTAGAGGAAAGCAGGGTCATGAACTATAAGTGAGAGTTATTTAATGTAACAGAGTCTAAAGTGAGGTAACCACTACCATTGCTGTGAACACGAGAATGCTTTTCCCCATAAAAGCAAAACTTGTAAATTTACTCTCTGTGTGTGCTAAATTTACAATCTCAAAGAAGGAATCTCCAGGAAAATTACAAAGGGATGTAGAGTAAGACTTGATCTTAGAGTGCACAGATGAGACACTTTCAAACATCTACAAAAGGAGGTGGTTATCATCTTTGAAATATTCACAGTAACATCACCTGTGGGTAGAATCAGGCATCTTTCTATTAAAAAAAAAGATCACAGTGGGCATGTACTCTGAAGAGATTTCTCTGAAGTGTTCACTTAAAAAATATTTTAATAATATGATGGGAGGGGACCTGAAGTATTTGGACCATGAGGAGAAACTGAGGAAACTGGGCTTGTTAAGCCTGAAGAAGAGAAAAGATGTGGGGGGATTTGACAGCAGTTGAGTCAGTGAGAAGACACAATCAGACCCATCACAGCAGTGTAGGGTGGGTGGAAAAGAGAAAACAGGCATAAACTGCAACAAGAGAGATTCAGACCAGATATAAAGTTTTTTCACTGCGTGGACAATCATGTAGAGGTGCAGGTTGCCCAAGGAGCTTTTGCAATCTCCATCCTTCAAGGTTTTCCATCCTGACTAAATGAGGACCTAAGAAACTTGATCTGACCTCAAAGCTGACCCCACTTTGAGCAGGATGTTGAATTAGACACCTTTGAGGTCCTCTCCATCATAAATTACTTCATGCTCCATGATTATTTGTCAAAAACAAAATTTATGTTGTTTGTGTTGGTTCCTCCTCCAGGCAGATTGCCTACCAATTGTCCAGAACATGCTCCCAAATTTGAAAAATGGCTGGTGAAGTTAATGTGAAAATAAAAAGCACACAGAGTGTGAAACATGATAGACAAAGGACATCCTCAGGGTCAAGAGGAAACATTTTGAAACGATAAAAACTTTTGTACCCAATCTAACAGAATAATAGTGTTGTTTCAGTGATTAAAAATTAATGTGAACATAACACCATTGATTTATTTTTGCAGTGTTGCATAATAGTAAATTTTTTTAATCATATACAACACAAAAAGAGAAAAAAGAATGAAAAAAAGTCAAAACCCAAACTGTATAATTTCTAAGTAAAACCTTAAGTAATATTACTAAGTAACATCTTTTTTTTATTTTTGCAATAAATTTTGGAAATATGTTCTCATACTGAACTAAAACACTTGCTGACATTTTCTGTAAGTAGGTCATTTAGCATTGCAAACATATCTAAGAAGTACATATGGAAGAAAAAAGATTTTCTTAGTTGAATGATGTGTTCAGAAACCATGTTTGACTCAAATTGTGGCATCACTCTATAAGTTGCCAGCTACATATTACTAACTGCTTCTTTACCATAAGAATTCATCAGCCTATATATACATCAAAAAAAAAAAAGTTGATACAGGACTTCCATTCTCTTTGACAGTGTGATTAAGAATAAAATAAAATTCCCAAAGAAACATTGAAGAATATTTATTTTGTTTAAAGTAATCCTTAAATCCAGTATATTTTCAGATCTTTCAGGAAAAGTTTCCTTCTGGTATATATCCAGCTTTTGACTTTTTTTTAATACTCTGTTGAATAATACTTGCTGTAATTTACAAAACACACTTTAAATCTCTGGAACAATTGAATACACTGAACAAGAAAATGTTCTTATACTTCTTTCAGAAGTCAGTCAACTATTTTCAGTTTAATGGAATTAAAATTATTTTATGAGAAAACATTGTGTTCCAAACTTCTGATTAAATATTTATTTTTAAATAAATATTAATGATATTGTATATCTTTGGAAAAATTACTAAATTTCCACCTCTCAGTTTACATTTTCTTGCTTATACTCTGTTGTTATTGAAGACATTTTAATTTTTTTATGTGTTTATTTATTTTATCAGGAATGGTTCTGGATATCTGAGGCTCTTGCAGGTATCTCAATTTACCTGACTTGAAATCAATGATTGCATTCATTCACAACTGCTGAAAACATGTCACTTTAACCATAAAATTATTCTAACACTTTCTGCTTTAACAGTGAGATTAGCAGCTTGTGCATTCTGTCCTAAGCGAAGAATGAAAGACAATCCTTCCTGGAAAGGGGAAAACTGTGAATTCCTCCTACAACCATCTCAAATACTGTTGACATTTCACAATAATTAACAGGGAGTGACTCTTCATGGAACAGACAATTACCTTCTGAAAAAACAATGTGAGGATTTCTGCCAATAACAACAAAAGGAAAGAGAATTAATTCCACAACAGGAGTCCTTACAATATCCTCCAGTGGAAAAATTAAAATCAGGTGGACAGTGAGAAAAGATATCTGTGTTTCCCTTTTATCCTGATCATGTAGACAGGTTTGACTACATTTAGATTTTTCTCATGGAACACCTAGAAGATCCATAATGTGGTGAAGATGAATCCTAAAGCAGTTTTTCACTGCAGCATATTTTCATTACTTAGGAACTGAATCTATGGCATAAAATCAAAAATTACTAAAGTGGAGCCAGTTGCAGATTTAGCAGGTTTTTATGCTCAAGCTTCAAATCATTGTGATACAGTTTCTTGTATTCTTGATAGCCTTGGATAAGGCATTTATTTTTCTATTTATAGACATTCTGAACTGGCTTAACATTATTGAATAAAATATTACTCTTCCTTCCTCATAATAAACTGATAAAAAGTCAGATATCTGATGGGATTTTGCAGAAAATAATTCATTAATCTAGGAAAAATTGTCATTGATTGGGTAAATTTCACATTAAAAACCCTAAAGTTCACCCTTTTTTGTTTGTTTGTTTCTCCTGAAGGACACCCTGGAGTAGGATTCAGCTGCTCTCTAAAAATGCAGAGCAAGACTGAACAACTGTTGGGAAGAGGCATCAAGCAGAAACAGTACACATAGCTGACAGTGTAGTTAGGGTATAATTAATCATGCTGACTTTTTTGATGGAAAAAAGAGCAGAAATTAGTCTTTGAGAATGGTACAGGACTCTTAATAGCTGCAAATAACCAATATCTCGACTTTACATCTCAATGAAGCTCATGCTTGCATCAGTGTTGTACATACTGTGCAATATTGTTATAAAGAAAAAGAAAATTGAAAAAAAACAAGTCTGGAAACCAAACCAAAAGTATTAGTTATGCTTATAGCATGGATATCAGAGCACCCAGTTCCAAGTTCCTCTTCACACTTGTAATTTGTTGACTTTGGACAAGAAATCTCAATGCAAACATTTCCATTAGATATCTACTTCAGGAACACAGTTGTTCTAAGCACCATCTTTAGGGAAAAGCAGGGGTAAACATGTCAATATTATCACTTTTCATTGGGGTCCAAGAATCAAAACTCTGACTTTCATGAATCTCTGGTGATAACAGTGTGAAAAACTGCGGGACCCGATCAGTTCTCTGCTCTCCACGCAGGTGACTGGTAGATCAATTTTACCTGAATGCTAAGTTTCTGGGCATTTTCAGGCTTAGGAGTCCCATTCTAATGTATTTTTTACAAAAAATAATTCACCTTTATATCTGTTGGCTACATCCTCCTTGACGTCATGACACTATGTACTTTATGTGCTAAGGGTTGCAAAGATCAATCTTCAGGTCAGATCTCAGAAAAGGAATTGTGATGGTTCTTCACTCTGCTTTTTATTGGTGTCTTGTGGATTCTCAATGTAGGGATGGATTAAATGGAAAATAAACACTTATGTAAACATTTAAACAATTAGACTTCATCAGAAACATTCCTAAGGCATCAGGAACCACTTTAAAAGAGTTTTCATAGCCTATTCAGCAGACTGTTTTCCCCTTCAAAACAGGATAGGTGCACTCAACCTGACTGAGTGAACCCTGGACATTTCCTACATGCCAAACTCCTCATGGGAATTATTCCTGAAAAATGTCAGTTTAAAGAGGTTGAATTAATTCCAGGGAAGATCTTGGCAATGCCAGGGAAGAGTGTCACCAGGTGTGTTCAAATTTACTGCAATGGATGGGGGATCACAATCACCAGACAGTGACTGTAAGACAGATCTCCTGTGAGGTTCTCTTTGCCTTCTCTGTCTGGGCTGAAAACTCTCCAAGGTGGGACAGATAAAAACATTTCCTCTGCTAAACGTTTATTTAGAGATTATTGTTATTGGTTTCTAATCTCAACTGAGTCTCAGTGTCTGTGACTGTATATACTGTCAGTCACATAAAGCTACATATGGAACACTCAGTACAGTGAAGGTTTCATAATACACTGAACTCAGTGCATGTTCAGCATATTTTCCATTTGTGTGAAAGTTACATCCAGAAACATATTATTATTTTATTTTATTTTATTTTATTTTATTTTATTTTATTTTATTTGCCTTAAGAGATTTGCTACATTTTTACTGAAGTGCAAGTATTTCGCTAGATGACATAATATTTTTTTTTTGGTGTCTGAAACAAGTTTAAGCCTTGAACATGGCTTTTCTTTCATATACATATATTATTCTTTTGTCTACAGTCAGTTCTTAGGGGACTGACATTTTTAAATTCAGCATGCAATGGCCTGGCTTCTTAATACTACCATAAAGACTTCTTCTACATAAAAATGAGGACTTAAATTCTGCTGTCAGATATGCTGATGGAAGTCTGTTGACATCAGTGGGATGGCACCGGAAGGATCTGGCACTATTTCTGTTCCCTGAATTCGACAGCCCCTAGGAGTGTGCAGCTCTTTTTAAGATGAAGATGGCTTTCTCTGTCATATTCAATAATTCAGATGATTTGAACTTAAATGAACAGCATGTAGGGAATTTACTGTAGATGCTTAGACTACTGGAAAGAACCCTCTGGCACAAAGTTTTTTTTGCTGTACATTTTCTTAGCAGTCTGTAGTCTGGAGGAGAATTTTTTTGGTGTTTTTCTTTGCCAGCTACTCATGGACCCAAAGGTTCTTTATTGGGTCAACACAGTAAATGACTTTTTGCTGCCTTTGTTTTCTTATTTCATGACTGTGAAAACTTCCAGTCCAGGCAAAGAGCTGGACGAAGAACTAAACAATTCTCATTTTTTTTGGCACTGAAAACACCCTAAACAGTATTTCCCCCATTTTTACAATAGCAATACAAATAAAAATACTCATAGTGATGTTGTTTATACATTTGAAAAGGGTTGTGTGGACTGATAGTTGCAATCTTTCCTTAACTGTGGTCCTTCGATGCGTCTTCTGTTTGAGTTCATTTATGTCAGTCTCCAATAATTTTGCACAGGTACTGTAACATTGCTGCCTTTCCAGACTTTAGTTAACCCCATGACATGAGAAGCAAAGATCCTCTAGAAACTTAGAAGTTGAAGTGCTGTGTTGGTCCATAGCAGTAGAGAAACCTTTAAGAATTGGCAATAATATTTAAAATTTATCTTCTTCCAACTACTTCTTTAAGTCCAAGGCACACAATCCAATTTCCAGCCTGACAAAGGACGTACTGGGAGTTACAGTGCAGAAAATGGGGACCAATTACTCAGGCAGCCTTTTATTATTCAATTTGTGGCAGTGTGGAAAAGCCCTATTTTCCAGCCAGACCCCTGTTGTGCTTGGACTCTTTTCCTTATGAATAACAAACTAAAGACTGGGACAAGTGAACTACTAACCCAATTGCATGTGGAACAGCTGCTCCCAGAATTAACAAGAGATAGTTCATCCATCAAGCTAGCACATTTTAGGAGACTGCAATTCCTAATGTAAGGAATTGTTTTTATAACTGAACCCTAAGAACTTGTCTGCCTGTGTTTCAGGTTGATAACCCAAATGCCATTCAAAACCTAACAGCTTTAGCTTAATGCTGTGTCTAAATTTAATATACAGATGTCTAAATTTAATATACAGATAGGCTGAGAAACTCTTTGCCCCAAAGTATGGTGTCTGGTAATTGCTTACATAAGTTACAAAAAAAACCCCACCAATAGGAAAAATTAATGGAAGAAAAATCTATCAGAATTTGAAACATAGACTGCTGGAAAACAGAATGTTTAGGGGAAGTATCTCTGCACATTTACTTTTTTCTTATACCTGCCTTCAGATGTCTGCTGCTGGCCACTTTGTGAGATTGTGTTAAATAGAGGATGCCGTGTCAAAGAACCACAAAGAATCATTTAGGTTGTAAAAGACCTCCCAGATCATCCAGTCCAACCTTTGGCTGAACACCACCTTGTCAACTAGACCATAACACTGTCATGTCCAGTGATCTCTTGAACACCTCCAGGGATGGTGACTCCACCACCTCCCTGGGCAGTCTGTTCCCATGCTTGGCAACCCTTTCCATGAAGAAATTCTTCCTGATGTCCAACCTGAACCTCCCCTGGTAGAAGGATGTAGAAGGTGTCATAGTTTCACCCAAAAACGAGCTCTGAACTGGACCCCCTGAAATGTCTGAAAGCAGCACTGCTCCCTTTGTGCAGCACTAATATTTGACCAAAAAAGCTCTGTATCCCTGATGCCAAAGGGATCAGGTGGACACCAGTGCAGTGTCCCAGCAGCACTCTGCACCCAAGGGAAAGGGGAGGTCTCTCTTCACGATGCTCCCCAGTGCTCCTGGATGTGCGTGTAGCTCACAAGGGCAAACTCCCTGGTGTGAGGAACTGCCCCTCACAGCTTCCAGACCAGAAGGGATTTTCACATGACTGAAACAGAGCAAAGGTAAAAGACCATATACATGTCTTTAGAAACAGGTCTAAATGAGAGAAAACCAACTCTACAGATTCTTTCTGGACCCTGTTTTCACTCACATCCTGTTTCTTATAACCCATGATCTAATCTGTTCAAAGTTTAGGATTATACTTGTTCTGGGTACTTCATTTAGTTATGCTTTATCAAACTTAGAAATTAAATAGGCAGAATGAGCTTGTGTGCACCGTGCACTAACCCTGCACTTTTCTGATCTTTTTATTTTCATCTCCAAAATAGACTTTTTTCTTTCATTGTAAAGCAACTGCCACCATATCTGTTACTGTTATGGATGACTTCTCTTTAAAAACAAATTGAGTCCAAGAGTTCAAGCTGGAAAATTGTATTTTGGCTGAATGGGAGAGTCTCATTCTTTAGAGGCAGAACATTAAGACAGCAATTGTCTAGGGGATGTATCTGTAAAAGACATATTGATTTTTAATAAATATAATGTACCAGTAAGTTTGTAATAGCAAAGACACACACAACACAGTGCAGGACTTCTGGTCTTTATAAATACATTCATATATATTTACTGATACATATATGTTTATAAACCAATAAGAGTACTTTGCACAAAGGAAAAATGGCATGAGAAATATATATACACACAGAAATATATATATATATATATACATATATATGAAAGGTCCTCTTGCCTTTTCTTTTTTTCTCCCTGTTCTTTAAAACTACTTTCAAACACCTTGGTTTTTTTTCTTTCTGAGAGGGAGATGTTTTCAGGAGTATTTATATATTAGATATTTCAGCAGGTAGTACAACAAAAGGAGACTAAGTGTTGCAAAACTCTTAACAACTCTTATAACTTTTTCTATGCCTTATCTTTAACTTGCACAATCCAGGGTCACAGAATAAAATGACAATCTGAATGCAGAGCAATCATCCCCTAAACACCAAAAGCCAGTTTATGTATTTATTTCATTAGCAAGTCCACGTCCATGAATCCCTAAAAAGGGATTCTGGGAGCAAAATAGATTTTTAAGGACTGTACAGAGCACAGATCTGCATGTTAGGGAAGATTAGAAGTAATTCACATCATAAAATGCCTTACATTACTCAGAATGACATTCTAACTTAGAATAATATTTTAATGCAGATCTTGGTGCTACTGAAAGGAAGAAAGTAATTATATTAGTCTTGAAAATCAAAAGAAATGGTTGGATGCAGGGAAAGTGTGGCTGTTTTGGGCTTGTTTTCGACTTTACACATTATTGCTTGGGGAAAGGAAAATGCAGAGAGGGTAGTGAGGAGCTGCACACCACTGGAAGAGCCACTAGACAGCAGTAAGGCATCACTAACACATAATTGCTTCTGCAAATGTCTTGGGTTGAATGAACTGAACTTTTCCAGACCTTGGAAGCAAAGCATCCTGATCTTTTCTGATATTTGGACATTACATACTCTGGATATTTTCCAGGAACAAATCAGGGTTAGCTAAAAGCTCTTATTTGGGCCTGTGGTCTAAATGTCTTTTAGAAATAAAAGTAATAAACATTAGGAAGAAATGTGTCATGCTCAGCTATCATCTGACGTGCGGGCCATCAGCCCTCATGAGCCAATGAAAGTTAAATGGAGAAAGGAGGGAAGAGAAAGGGCTTTTCTCTGAGTTTTCAGTTTTGCTATGCAGCAGAAGGAATGATGTTAAAGTTGATGCAACTGCACTGCTCAGAGAAAGGAATTAGATCCAGTGGAAATGCACTTAAATGAAACTGAACATAGGAGGAAGTAGATACGTGTCTCACTCATTTTCTTTAAAACTTCCCTTTCCCAAAACACTGAGAATTAGGTGCAATTATTGGATGCAAATTAATGTGTCCCACCCCACAAGATGGAACAGATAGTCTGATGAAACAGTAACACAGTATTTTAAGCCTTCACGTAAATATTTGGTAAGACCCAAAAGGCTCTGATCCAGAAAGTCAGAGAAGGTATTTGGAAAGCCAGAAGTTTCCAGTGCAGTCAAAGAGGTGGCCAGAAGATCAGTCACCCTTTCGATATGTGAAATGGTAGAAGATGAAGATTCCATGAATATTGAAAAAAATAAAATATATTGGAGTATAAAATTAGTTTTACTTTCAACTAATCACACTCAAGTACTCAGGTAAGGTGTTTCTCCACTCTGCTCTGCAAATTGCTTTTAATATAAGCAGAAAAAATCAAATCTACCATTGCTGGGCATAAGTTAGTAAGCCCAGCTGGACTTTATTAACTCCATGTGGAGCCATCTTAAGTATATTTACTTTTATTACAGAGCTCCTTCACAAACTGAAGAGTCTCCCAATAAACAACTGCTAGCACTCCATTTCAGGAAAATTTTCAATCCTCTATAACCTACTAAATGAAAGAACAATTACAAATCAGTCTGTGTAAGTGTCTTCACTCAGTTGCACTAGTGAATAAAAGACAGTGGGTTTCTGTCTTTCAGCGATCTGTCAAGAGAAAAAGGTCACAGAACCACTGAGGTTGGAAAAGACCTTTAAGGAGTTCAGTTGATAACCCAGCACTGCCAAGTCCATACTAAAACCGTGTCCCCAAGTGTCACATCCACAGGTCTTTTAAACACCTCTTGTGACTGGCCACCAACTGGATGTGGCTCCATTCATTACAAATCCCTGGGCCAGGCCACCAGCCAGTTTTTCACCCAGTGAACAGTGCACCCTTCCAAGCCATGAGCAGCCAGTTTCTCCAGGAGAAAACAGTTTTCTGAGCTATTGTTTACTTCAATATGTGATAATCCTAGGGAATATACTTTGATTACTCCACACAACAAGCAATTATTACATCCCATAGGATGCCACAGTGATTCAGCATAGCTAATAATGCCAATATGTCTGCAATAAATAAGGTAAAGGTGGCATATCATTTACTAAGAGATTAGTATTCATTTTGCAAACTGCATTCTAAATGGAAAATAGTGTCACTTAAGATTAAGTACCTTTTTGTTTGGTATCATAACAGATGTTTCTAAAACCCATTAAAAAGAATCAGAGTGCTGTTTTGGTCTAATAGCAAAAAAAGAAAAAAATAATCAGTACCATAACACTACAAATTACCCTCAGAAACTTTCATTAAAAGTACCTTAAATCAACTTTCATATGACTCCAACTACTCTGGCTTTAATTTTTTTATAACTCGTAACTTCCATCCACAGATTATTTGGATTATTAATGTAATTGGTAACCGGTTTCCTTGACTGCTCTTACAAAGTGAGAATATCTTTGTATGTGGATTCTTGCGTTAAAGGAGCTGCTCCTCCCATAACACTTCTTTTGAGATGTGTGTCACTGTTCTCACTGCTGAGCTCTAGGAAAGCCCCAGAAAGTGGAAAGTCAATGGTTTTACATATGAGGGAGGATGTTAAAAATCTCAGGCAAACTTTCTTGAAGCTGTTAATTGTCAGACCAGTCACTTGTTCATTTAAGAGTGTGCACTGAGGATCTAGATCTGCAGAGATACTGGGTATCCACACATCTCTTAGAATGCCTTGGTCCTCCATTTTTGACATTGCTGAGACCATGAATATCCTGACAAGACCATGATAACCAGGAATCCCAAAAAGCTTCATGTTGATGATGGCAATCTATTCTCATAGTGAGACTCTCATAGACTGTGACCTTGTTGCAAGCTGAAGGTGTGGAAGGTCTCCACCTTGAATTTCTTGGCAAAAATAATCTGAATTCAGTTCTGTTCTATACAGCACCTGCACTGTACAGACCATGGGCTTCTGCACAGCTGACTTATCTAAGCATGCATGGAGAAGGGTTTTACAATGATTTGTACCTCATGTTACAATGATTTGAACATTGAATTACTTGGCCATATGGTTCTCCTGCCCCTCACACTTGTGTTCATCAGAGCTTTTGTAAGTACAATTCTCTATGTTTATTTGTCTAAATGAAAGCACGGATTTACCATCCCCTTATCAATATTCTTAGAATCTTTAGCCATCCTTAATGTCCTGCTAAATCTTCTTGAGGCTTATGATAGGTTATTTGACAAATAAGGAATGGATAAATGTTGGCTCAGGGTTCTAGGACTGTGATTTGAAAGACTGATTCACTGAAAAACAACTTTCTGGTTTGAGGGTTTTAAAAGTTTTTGAAGCTGTGGCTCTCAGAAGGAAGAAAAGCTTGAATTGTTTGATGTCAAAACACAGAGAAGTGGTTTGGGAAACTAAGAGAAACAAAAAACATTAGGATCACACATTCTGCTTTTTGTGAATTATTAGAGAAAACTTTTTAGAGGGAGGCATCAGTTGGAACAGAAATTTGGCTAAAAAGCATTCAATTTTTCACATCATCCTTCAATAACCTCAGTATTCAAAAAAAACCAAAACAAACAAAAAAAACCCCAAAACCAAAAACAAAATAAAAGGAGAGAAAATAAAAAGAGTGAAAAGAAAATCAGTGGTAGTGCTCTAATAAAGAGAGGTAGGGTTACATGAAAAAGACTTAATCCTTCAAATTGCTGAGCAGTCTGGCTATATTCCACTTAAATTTCCATTAAACCCTTGCACTCTGAATTAAAAGATTTAGCACAGAAGAGCCAAGGTACGTAGAACGCTTTGGGCATAAAAGGATCATATAAGAAGAAATATCAGGAACAGACAAATACTGTAACAGAAAACCATGCTTTGACTACAGCCTTCTGAACTCCATTTAGAAATAACTAAAGACTCATTAAAGTGTCATTAAAGCTTAGTCCAACTCTCAGAGATTTTCTGAACCGTGTTCCACAGTCTGAGGATCTAGTAGGAGCAGGGATGTATTGTGTTTTCCATCTGGAAAAAAGAAACTACTTCACTTTAGCTAAAGATTCTCTTTAGAACACCACTCACTTAGAAATCTCCTTTTGAGATCACAAAAGTGTACATCTGTGTATTTACTTACTAAGATTTTAAAGGATTAAGTTAAAAAAATAAATTATTTATGCTCCACTTGAAAAAAGAGGGAAAGAAAAAAAAAAGGAAAAATATTTGTTTGTAATCATACTTATTACAGGAATTTAAAACTTTTCTCCTGAATCCCAAATGAACTCTACCAGACTTTTGAACTTTCAAATGCCAGATGACAAAATTACAAACCTTCTGCACTTTGGAGCTGTGGAAATCCTTTCCAAAACCATTTTGTGCCAGCTGTCTCTCACCTGAACTTGTCACACTCCGCCTGCTGCTTAGATTGATGCCAAATGATCTGCAATTACAGTGTTTAACCTGTAATCTGCCATTAGCTCTGAGCTTTACACAAGGAGACGTTTAAGTCTGAGACTTTCACCCCAGAGGAGAATCATTGAAATGCAGAGGACCAAAACTCATTTAACCAATGCACTGACACCCATGCCCGTTTTCCCTTGTTCTGCACTTCACTGGCAGCATAAAAAAGGGCAGCCAATTGCTTTGTCCTGAGAGGAGACTGGGATCATCTCCTCCTATTGATGACTTGTGGGTGTCAGTTGTGTGCTCAAAATTCTCACTCAAAGCACAGGACAAAATTTGGATGCTTTGTGAGCCTTCAGAAACGTGCTGGGTGAAAAGCTGCATAAACAAGCCGGGAGTAAAATGTAGAGGAGAGAAAAGACTCTCTGCTGGACTGAATAGGCTAAACAAGGACAGACTCCCCATGGAATATGTCGATATTTTTCTATTCCAAAAGAAACTGTCACAGAATTTTTTTCTTTTCGGATGTTTCCCATTTATAAAATAGTTATTTGGTTTAGTCATGGTGCAAAGATAGAAATTTTTCATGATGAACTGGCATTACAGATGTAGCTCAAGATTACTGAAGTAATCTTCAGCACCAGAGACTTCCAGCAACAGCAGATCTGCAGACCTGTGGGTGTTCATATTTTGCAAAGTTTCCCCAGAAGGCTCAGCCTTTTCATCCTGCAGTGAAATTAATCTGATCGTCCTTTCTAGAGTGTTGCTTTTCTTTGGTTTTAACTGGCTCTTATTTGTGTTCAGAGGAATGAAGAATACTTGAAAAAAAAACCAAAAAAAGTAGCCACAATTTGCCAGGCTTAATTCTAAATCTAGGATAAATATGTGAATTTCAAGAAAAACCTTTCATATTGCTGTTTTGTTTGTTGTGTTTTTTGGGGTTTTTTTAAAGACTAAGGCAATAAAAGTCATCAAGTACTTGTGGGGTGGACCTTCACATTAATTTGCTCTGAAGAGAATAGAATACACGTGCATGGCATTGCTCTGATACCTGGGATGACTTCACAGGGAAATATTAAAGGATGGAAAACAAATGTTATTTTAACTGTCAAAGTGATCTTCTCAATAGCTGTAATTAATCACAGTTACTGCTATAAAGTCACTGAGAGCTCTCTCTTAAGCAGGTTATATGATAATGAAACAAAGTTATTTTTCTCTCATATTCCTTTCATAAATCGTCAGCAAATATACATGTGTATGAGTTGTCTTTCAGCTGAGCTTTTCAGGAGTTAATAAGCCATTTAAAACTATTCAGTACTGGCAAAGCAAAAACAAAAATGATATTTGAACCTCACAAGGACATTTTCTCTTTGAGAAATTTAGTCTTTGCTTAAGGATGGTTCAGAATTTTATGCACAGAACAACATTTCACCACCAAATGTCCTCTTAGATAAAAGTAGAATGACAGAATTAATCTCTTATCTTAATTTTTATTATTTGTACTGATTGTAGCAATAGATGTAACATGATACTACAAAAACTATAGGCAGAGAGCAGTATGACACATTAATAAAGGAGATTTTTATGAGTTGGTTGCTGGTAGAAATCCAATGTCATGACAAAGTTTTTAGTTCATGTAAAATAGCTTGGATGTGACAAAGCAATTCCAAGTAACTACTATAGTTCTAAAATATGAAGTGTGTCAACTTCTATCTGGCCTGAAGTATAGTTCAGAAACATTTTACTGTGTCTTCCAACGTGAACAAATGTTAGAATCAATAGAGCTGCTCATTTTGTTTTGAGCATTAAGGCCCAAATTCAGCATAATTATCTACAAATTATGGTTATACCCCAAAATACTCATCTATCAACCTAAATGCATTTGCATCTCACTGTTAACAGACTGTCAGAATGACACCAAGAAATCTCTAAGAGTTGGGATGAAGGGAATCTTCATATTGCTTCAGACTATGAAAAAAGAGCTCATAGAGGTTCAAGAAATACTGAAGTTATTTTTGCTCTTCCCTTTCTGTCTCTGGCAGGTAACTGAGCACTGGCTGCCTGAAATAATGACTATATTTCTTTAGGCATTGTCAGATGTACATTTCTGGACCCTTATTTGTATGGATACACACAGTCTTGATGTTGTAAAGTACTCTCTTTTTTTCCCTCCAGAACTGGCAAATATACTTTTTACCTTGATTTATCTCCCATTTAGAGAAAATTAACTGCTGTGAAAAGAAGCAGATGTAGCATTAAATAATAGACTGGACATAGCACTGAAAGATACCTTTCTCAGCCCTAAAAGTGCTGCACAACCACAGTTGATTGCTGCAATCACGAGGGAAAAGTCTTAGATATCGGTTTCTGAAGTTTTATTTAAAGGGTAGACTAAGGGGAATATTCTGTTTTCCTCAGAGTAAATATGTACTAATCTCTGAGCAACAGTGCCTCATCTTTTAATAATTCACTACTTGATTTCAGTAGTAATAGTAACCTAGGAGTTTGCCAGATCTTGTTTTTCCTTTGAAAATTTTTCATATCTCTTTTTCTGAACGTGCATAGAAATCATAGGCTGCCTCTTGCTGACAGTGCAATGCTACCTTTTCATTTTAAAAAACAAAGGTCATTGCTACATGTTTGTTACATTCAGATTGAATTTCTGTGCTGTATTCTGCTCTCTAAATTCCTGCTGTCAAAAGAAGAGGACAGGGTTTTCTTTCTGTGTTTGTGTGTGCTGAAAATCACCATATATATCTAGAATGACTCTTGCTGTGGAAGGTGACAAGATACAGAACTATATTTCTCTTCAAATCTGACAAGGCAAGCATTTCATAGATTTACAAGTACAAAAGTTTTTCTGAAAAAAAAGCAACCTGTAAAAAAACTATATAATAGAAGGAGTGAAGGAAACAGTATTGCACAGCTAGAAGTACTCAAAAATTGTAGTAAAAAATGTTTTTGACATACTACAAAAAGTACTGTTGACACATTGCAGAGTGATTTCTGTCATAAATGGTAAAGCTGATCAATGGCAGGTAGAGAATGTGTGGGTGAAAGTGTCAAATTATTTTTTTAAGCAAAGTCAGTCTCACATTTGTAGAATGTAAAACCCTGTTGTGACATTTACAGGTATAACTGTAGTAGCCAGCCAAGTTAGTATCTATATCCACATCTTCCATTTGGACTCTGGAATAGCATGTGCTGCATGTCATGAAATGCAGAAGAGCCTGCACACGCCTGTTATCCAGATTGGAGTTACAGTTACTGCCAATCTATCTCCATCTTCTTCCATCCAGCTTCATTCTGCAGTTGTAAAATGTGAGTCTCCATGAAATCCATAAAAATAAATCCAATATGTGGCTGTGGAGTTGGTGCCTGGAGAGTGAAGAATGATCAAGGCTTTTATATGGAGAGGAAAAGGACAATCATGTTCCTCCTTCAGTGCCTTCAACATTCAGCCTGTTTGTCGGGAGAGAAGGAACAGCTGGAATCACCATGAGTCCAATTTTAAACATTTTGAGCAGCATGTAGGGCTAATGAGGGAACTGTGGAGAGCAAGCAGCACTTCTCTGAAGGAAAGAGATTATGGTTTACACTACCCCTTCCCTTCATAATTTCTATGAGGTCTTTAGTTAGTGTTAAATAATGAGTTTTCACAGTTGTTATTATTATTATTATTATTATTATTATTATTATTATTATTTTAAATGCACTTTCAACTGAGTCCTTTTTCCAGGTCATTCAGCTCATGGGTCTGTCTAGAGGCCTGAAATCACAGCCAGAATGTAGTCTACCAGTAATCCAGGTGGGATTGCACTGGAATTATGTGTGGGATTCACTGGACAGTTATATGAAGTACAACCTGGTTGAAATAATTAATTTTCATTTCCTGAAAAAACTGTCTTTCATCTAAATATCTGCAACCTTTCAGGTTTTTCAGAGTGTCTGCAATGGGGGTCTCATTGACTGATACCTGGGTCTTAACTCCCTGGTTAGTCAAGTATGGATGTGTCTCTGTGTTCTTTTTTTGCCTCCACAAGCACTCAGCCTCCAGACCCAGGTGCTCACCTTCCATTGATCCATGTATATGTAGGAAAATGTTGTTTTGGTTTGGTTTGGTTGTTTTTGTTCTTTTTTTTTAAAACTTATTTTCTGGCATTTGACCCAGCCATGCAACTTTTAATGATAAAAATTCAAAGGCTTGATTCTCTGCTATCCCTGGGCAGTTATCAGCTTTTAGGCAAAGTGTTATATTCTGCTCTGGTACATTTTGCATTTACTTTTCGCTGAAGTGAATAGAAATTGAAAGCCTCTATATTTGATGTTTACAAACTGTTGATTATAGATTAGAGATATAAAGAAGGAAATCAGTCACCTAAGCAATGAAGCTCAGAGCACATCTAGTCGCATGTGAAAACAAAAAGCACATAAAGCTTGTAAGACCAACAATTGTTGCTTATCTTTCTCGTGCAATTAGCTAAGAAAACATTTCCAGTCAGATAATATGAATAGATGAGGGGACAAGCCTATCATCCCATGTTTAATTGTCCATGGTATAATGTAATAAATCTGTATTCCAAGGAAAGCTTTGGAATGAGATCACTGAGTATATTTCAGAGTTCTGAAATTATTATTGATTCAAGGATGTTTGTTACTGAATTGTACATATGCAAAGAACAGTTCACACTGGAAAGTGCCTGTGTGTAATATAATAATCTGCAGAATGCCATCAATAACAACCTCTAAGGCTGTGCTCCCATAATTGAAAAGATGTGTCACACTTACAGTGAGACTATTTATTATGCAGACATACATTCTGCTTCCCTTTTTTTAGTTGGATGAAGGGGACCTTCCCTTCCTGTTAGACATTTGGTGATAGATGCTGCAGTGATTTCATTCATTACATCTTGATGTCTCTGGAGTTTGTATGCCTCTGCCTTCACACAGAAGTATTAGAACAGGATCTGTCCCTTAAATATATAAAAATCAACTGGGATGGGTATTTCCTAAAGCAGGCACCAACCTGGACTGTCTTAGTTTCCTGCTGAGTTCCCCTTACAACCACATACCTCTATTTGTGGCACTTAACAGTATATGATGAGTATGTACAGTATATATGACTTACAGTCATAGATTCAAGACTCAAAATAATCACCATTATCCCTATAGATATTCAGAGTTCATGTTGCTTTTCCACTTCTTCCCCACTCTCTTTCTCCTGGTCTTCTTTCTCTGTCCACTGGGACTCTTTATTTCTTGTTTTAAGAAATACTCCTTAGTAATGATAGAGGATTTTACCACTGCCCACTATGTGTGAGATCAATCCCATCAACTCAATTCACACAGGCAATCAAACAACGATCCCATGGCAATACTTTTCATCACTGGTGACCCAAACTACACTACAGATGGTTATTTTGTGATGCTTCAGGACTTATTACTGACATCCTGAAATATTCAGCCTTGTTGAAACAGTCGTGTGCATGGCTGTGAAGGTAATTTCTTTGTCACTGCAGTTATATATGTCACAATTCCTTTAAAGAAAAGGTTACCTCTGGACCTAGCCAGAAATTATTTTAGAATGATGTGCACTGGAGAAGGAAATTTTCTATTTAAAGAGTTGACAACAGCTAAAAGTTTGGGGAAAATGTTACTTTAATCACAAGTATTATCAAAAAAACCCCCAAATATTTCATTGAGTTGAGGCTGTATTATATTGTGGCTGTGCTTTCTGGTAGATTCATCAAAGTACTTTAGTTTGACTTTATAGCACAGTTTATGTCACAAACTGACCTGGGAGCTCTTCATTTCACAAGATATGTAATATCTCCCACATTCTTAATTTGGTATATAATCTTAATTTGGTATATAAAGAACTGCAAAGTCTGCCCATAGAAATGAATTTTCAAGTTGAAACTATGTGGGACTACAGGGGGAAAAAACCCCAAACAAACAAACCACAAATGAAAACCAACCAACATTAATTGCTCCCAAAAGGAAATTAATCAAAAATCATCTTGTTTAATCCCACTGCAGATATGATTACCACAGCATCTTATTTGGTCTCCCTACATTGATATGCTTTTCTCAACTGCCCAAGGATTCCATGTCCTATAAGAAGTATTTGTTTAGTAAATCAAAAGTTGACTTTTTATTTATGCTTTTCTCAGCCAGAACACCTTCCAGTGACCCTTCCCTTCTCCATCTTCTACATTTCTCTATTTTTAAGTGTCATGAATAAATTTACATTGTAGAGGCAAATAGCACATCTGTAGTTTTAAGGGTGCTGCATAAACAACTATTTTGTGCTGAACATTTTGTGCTCTGACAAAAAGCATACAGTGTGTAATGCTAGATTTGTTTTGCAATATGATGAAGGGAAGGCAAAAAACTGAGTGTACATGAATCAAATAAACCAACCACTAACTTTTAATTAATACAACTATCATAGTTTTGCAAGGAATTGAATGTAACTAGTGTACATGAAAAGGTGTATAATTGTAGCAGTTGCTGTAAAATTATTTGGGCAGGATCAGTATTTCAGAATAAAACTCCAGTATAAATGTACAATGCAGAACTGCCACCAGCTAACTACAAAAATCCCATTTGTGCTTCATTGGTCTCAGATGCATTTGAAATGACAGGAATTGACTGCCTCCTGAGTTAACTAGCAAAGAACAAATTACATGCCAGCTCATTTTAAACAAGGGAAAGGGCATCTTTACCTTAAAGAGGGAGATTAAAAGTTTCCAAATACAAAATAGACAACCTCCTGCTGCCTGAAGGCAGAGTGAATGTATCTTGTTAAATGTTTTATATGTCATATTTGTCTGCCAGCAAAGACCAGTGGCACCAGCTCCGGATGTGTTATGTAGAGCAACTCCAGCTTCATGATCATTTATGTGAATGCAAGTCAGAGTTTGATGAACACAATCACCATTTTCTGAGCTTCTGTTTTCCAAACCAGCTAGTGTATGAGTATGCTTTGCTGGAATTTTCACTTTCTTGCCAAGTGATTTTAGATAAATGCTGAAGTTGACGTAAATCACGACAATTTGTCAAACACTCAACAAAGTTATCACTTGTAATATTGAAAAAAAAATTATGGAGAGTTTTTTTCTCTGCTGTAATAAGTCTATTTTGAACAGATCTTTTTCTAGAGAAATCAGTCAAGAGCTTGTGCATGAGTTGGATTTCCTATACAGGACTGGTAGGTATAGTCTACTGCATGCAACGTCTATGACCAAGGAAAACCGAGATGCCTCATGCCAGCAATGTCAAAAAAGAGTCAGGAAAGCAGAAATAAATTACTAACTTAGATAGTTTGATCTTTGTTCCTAACATGGATAATTTGATCTTCCCTAAGTTTCATTTTTCTTGAACCAGTCTCTCATCAGTAATGTAATGGAAATAATAGCAGTGTATATTTCTCTTAGAGCACATATATAGTGAGGCAGAAAATACAGGTACATTATGTTGCTGCAGGACTTTATCTTTCCATTTTTAAAATATTTATTTTTTTCACTGGGAAAGTATTTACATGATTTTTTAATCATCCACATTGTGTTCTTGAAAACAACTCTTACAATTTTTTTCTAATATTTTTTCTTACTAAACCAAACCTGACATAGTAGAAAAAAAAAGCCCAAGGAAAAACTTATGCTTAGGATATTTTCATTTATGTAATGAGAAAAAAGAAAGATGAGGGAAGCAATAAAGTTTTTCAACTTTTCATCATTTAGAAATGCAGTAAAAGTATTAGGTGGGTTATAGACAATTACCTAGATGTATAACTCATAAGGGTACATTTCCAAATTTCATTATATGTATTCTTTAATCTTTTCACAAAACCTAGAGCTCATTTATTCTAAAAGATGCAGAAGGCAGATTCTGATCCATGCTGTACTGCATCAGCTTCCTCAGTGGGACCTAGATTTATTAATTTACTTGGGAATATACCTTTAAATAGAATGATACAGTTTACATCTAATGATGTTTTGAATTTTGGTTTGGTTTGTTTTTCTTCTTTTATCAAAGATGATAAAAATTGTCCATGGATAGATATCAACAGACATGAACTTAAGGAAGTCATTGAAATGCTAGAGGCTATCATGACAAGCTTAAGTGCTTTGAGAGGACATAGGTAACTTGACAAAGAAATACTCTTTAATATGGAAGAGGGCAAAGAAAAGTGACCTTTAAAGTTTAACAGGTAGGTAGAGAGGACATCCTCCAGGGCTGACTAGTGATGGAAGCTGACTCCTTGGTTAATACTCACTCTGAATGAACAAGTAATTAAGTCAGCCAAATAAAATCCTTATATTTTGTGACAGTGTGCCTCCTGCATCAGATGTGGGACTCAATATAAGCACTCTGGGCTAGAATGAGGATGAGATCCTTTTTTCCTTTCTCTCCCTCTCTTCTGCCAAAGCACTTGTCAGATATTACACAAATTTCTGAATTACTTCTACCCTCTACTAAGAGGCTTATTCTACCTATCTCTGCGCTCAGTGGTCCACAAAAATGTTGGAAAGGTGGAATTCCCCTTGGTAATCAAACTGCACTTGGGCAGGAAGTAAAATGGGAAGGAACTAAGACAGAAAAAAACCCCTGCAGGATAACAGTGTGGCATCATGGACCCATCTCTTGTCCCGGGTGGTGGCCACGATTTAATTGACTACTGGATAAAGCAGCATCATTGGATTCTTACAGTTGGGTGAGAACATTGTACCACTCAAAAACAGGACAAAAAGACCTGACTGCAAAATGTGGATTCCTGGATCACAGGAAATATTACAAGAGTAAAAAACACAATGTCTGGTACTCCATCGATTTTTACATTTTAATGAATCGTTCTCCCAAGACATCTAGGAAGAACATCTGTGATTTTATCCTGTTGACATTAAGCACATTTCAATGATTTTTGACTGCAATCATTCAGTTTCCTTCCTAGACCCTTTTCTTTCAATGTCATGGCAATTTGTGACCATTTCCAATGCCTCAATTGCACTATCAACACTTCCTTTGATAATTAAAGTAGATAAATTTGTCTTAGGTTGTGTGCCTCCAATTATTAACATCTTTACGGAAACTGTACATAGAGAAATTTGAACTTGCCCTCTTGCAGTTCTTTTCATAACATTTAGAGCAATCTCAAAATTTTTTTATATTATCTTTTCATGCCTGATTCTAAGTTTTCCTTAATATATTAATCCTGTTGTAATATGACTCACTTGTTAAAAGAACAAATTACCTAAATTTCAGTACAGAGGAGACAAAGCCAAAGTGAACACACACATATGCTCTTTCAAATAAAACTATTGATTAATGCTTCCATGTGAAGAAGCTTAAATGACAGTTTCTGTCAGAGAAAAAATAACATGCTAACACCTGCATAAATACAAATGTGTTTGTTAATGACTTTTTACTCTTAATATTTCTATATGCTATCTAGAGATAACAAAATATGCTTCTGGTTAAAATATCTAATCAAAGAACAAATGTTACCACAACGATTTTCAGTGCTAATGCTTGACATTGGATTAATGGTACATCACTGAACCACCCTTCCTCAGTCCTTCTTGAAGAGCTGATCATCATTTCACAGCCTACACCACGTTAATTCAAAAGGGCTGTTGATAAGCATGTTTTGAAAGAGCATTATAAATTGTTCACAAGGGATTAATTCCACAGAAAAATAGGGATCAATCAAACATCAATTTCCCTACACTACATTTTCCTAACAGACGGTGACAAACAAACCCACCAGAGATCAGTGAATACCAACCTCTCCATTCCAGGTATTGATAAAGTTATTTATAACAGGTTCTTCACCAATAGGTTACATTGGGGAAATTAAAAGTATTCAATAGTGCTCTACCTCATGCTTTTACCACCGATAGTGAAAATGTGCTGGAGTGCAGTATAGTCATCAGGGGAAATTCAGTGTAGGATGCAAATTTTAGTTCTTGAGTGCCTTCTGCTCCCATGTATAGTCCTGCCTCAAAAACATGTATATAAATGTTTTTGGAGGTCATTTTGGCCCTAGGTCACCAGGGGTATGGACCCACCACATCAATCCAATGAATCCTTTCGATGAAACCTTCAAATGTAGAGCCCCGTTAAAAGAACTGGAATTAACACATTTTAGAGACAGAGATGATGCCGAATCCCCGGAGGAGTTCAAGGCCAGGTTGGGCAGGCCTTTGAGCAACTTGGTCTACTGGAAGGTTCCCTGCCCATGGCAGGGGGTTTGGGACGAGGTGATCTTAAGGTCCCTTCCAACCCAAACCATTATGTGGCTCTATGGTTAAGAGTTATTAGGAGAAATGTAGTATAAACAGTTTAGCTTTTTAGATTAACAAATCACTTCCATGGCCTTTTGTATTAAGTAGGTCAGGCAGAAGGTTTTAGAACTATTTACATATCTGGTTCTTCCACAGAAAATAAATAATTAAACAAATACTACTGATGTAAAATTGTAAGTTGCACTGTGCAACAAACTCATAGAAGAAAATACTAAACATGATGTATGTGTGTAACACATGATCATGTGAAAAACAGCCACAAGCCAGGATTGAAATTCACCTTCCCTGTGGTGAAAACCAGTCATCTTTAAGAGTGGTTGTCATGACTATTTCAAATTCCACAGACACAGGGAACAACCATGTCACCTGGGAACAAAATTCCCCATCGAAATCACAATAAAAGTATCAATGAGCACAGAGTAATTTTGAGGAACACCCAAAGCTGTCTTTTCATGGATCTCAGGTGTTTCACGTGATCATGGGACATAATGAAGTGGATATTTCTACCTTGAACTCCTTTGAAGATCCATTTTTTAATAAGAAAGAAGTGGCAACATATGTTAACACAAAATGATGGTTCTTAATCTTGTCTGAGGGGGACAGAGCGTTCTTCAGACAGCACTGACTCCTATGATTTGCTTCAAACATCTGCCCAAAATCTACAAGCCTTTCAGTGTTGGATGAGAGGAATAATGTCTCCCTACTGTACATCCTATGCAGAAGCAAAGTTGGTTAATTAACTCAGACAGACTCAGATCTCTGTGTTTTGGCCTGAAATGATGTGGTTGCTCAAAATACTTGTTTATTTTTAGACTGCTGCTTTATTCTAGTGCCTATTATTTAAAGAAACTAAGATAAATCAAAACTTATTTTTCTACTTCATATATAAAAAGCACTTTTAGCTGGTGGTTTTACATCCTTCCAAGACCTTCTCAGGGGATGGTGTAGAGTAAAACTTTTGAGAGAAGAATTCATTTCATCTAAAATCAAATTTTTTCAGGAGCAAATTTAACAGCCATGAAGCTGCATCACAGAGAGCCTGAGTTTGAGAACAATACTTCCAAACAGTTTAATTATATGCTACCAAAATATAGAATTCTTATAAAGGCATCATACAATCTTTTCTGAATAAGGATACTTTGGAGTAACCAGAGTACACCTTGTAACATGTTGACTGCATAATAAAGAAGAAGGTAAAAACCCTAGCACCAAAGAAAGCATGAAAAAGCCCATTAAAAATATACATTAATTCTTTTAAAGCAGAACTAATTCTGTACATATTTTGGAATTATGTTAAATGCTCATTTTGACAAAGTAACATTTTTTAATAACTGGGTTAAATTTGGAGTTATTTTATAGAAAAAGATAGCACTCCTGGCTTTCTCAGTTTAAAATGTGTGTTCAAATAGAAAAAGGTTTGCAAAAAAGCTTCTCTGTGTCATTGTTTTAACTTAACAAAATTATCTTTGAAGCCAAAATATTTCTTTTTATCAATCTAATAATTTTATTTAAATGGAAAGGAAAGTCTATTTTAACATGGTATAGTTGGAAGCAGATGCGCAATGGCAAGACAAGTAATTTTTTTATTATGTATCTATTTCCTTTACCATTCTGCATGAAATAAAGAGAAGCTGAAAAGGGAAACTGCAAGACAAAATAGTGACTTATAAAATCAATGTGGTACCTCATCAGGTCCTACATCACTTTTTTAGTCAGAAAAAATCTTTGCAGTCCATCCTTCTGCCTGCATCTCTCTTTTTTAAGACTACTTATTCATCCTCTTCTCCTAAGTACTTCTAACATGAAGAAAAGCAGTATTTTTTGTGAATTTTATTCTACTTTTTCCCCTTTGCATTCTCAAAGGTCCTGTTGAGTTAAAACTGGCTCAGGATTTCTCAGAGGTGCACACAAAAATCAATTTTGACCCCTCTCCAAGCAGGGAGGGTTTGGCACAAGGGGCAGCTGCCTCCAGGGGTTCAGCCATTCAGCCCCCCAAGCTGCAACCCCCTCTCTGCTTCCTCCTGTTTCCTCCACAGCAGCAGCTGCTCCAGCTTGGCTCTCCTCAGCTCTGGCATGGACAAAATGGGCAACAGGGACATGGTTCTTTTATTCTTCCCTACCCCAAGCAATCCTCTGCAGCTGCCAACTTAGCCCACGTCTGCAGCCAGCTTTGATTAGCCTAAATTTTCCCTGTATTTATCTCC
Source organism: Neopelma chrysocephalum (assembly GCF_003984885.1). NCBI lineage: Eukaryota > Metazoa > Chordata > Aves > Passeriformes > Pipridae > Neopelma > Neopelma chrysocephalum. The sequence goes on along the minus strand of NW_020897745.1, from coordinate 1,420,409 downwards.
AGAGCTAATGCTCAAAGTCAAAGAGGATTGCAGTGGGCTTTGGCTGAAGTCTATGTATTAAACTGGACTCTACAGCCCTGCACTGCTGAAATCCAAGGTTATACAAGGCCATGAGAGATCCCCCTCTCTGCAGAAAATAAGGGTATAGCATTTTCCCACCATCACAAATTTTCCCCTCCTTCCTCCTGGCCCAGGTGAGCTCCCAGGAAGAAAAGGATTAATTAGTATCAGCTTCACCTCTGGTATTCACCACTATCTCCCTTTTGGAAAGCAGCTTTGCTGGATCAAGTGCTGTATAACCCAATGACTGATTAGGGATTTGGAAGTCCTAGGTTGATTCTGTGTCTGTCTCACCTGTGAGGCAGTACTGCTATAATGTGTGTATCATTACAGGATGGGACAATACTCTTTTATCTCTCCAACCAACACTTTCTTTTGAAGTCTCGGAGTCATCCTCCAGATTTTTTTTCATATCAGCAATTTCTGTTTAACGTACCTTAAACAAAACCTTTAGTTTTCTAATTATATCAGCCATGAGCTGAGCTGTCCTTTGTTCCCTGTGCATGGGAAGGCAAATTGCTATTCCCAGGAAGGTCACTGACCATGCACACTTCCTCCCATGGTTTCTAAACACCTCATAATCAGACAACAACATTCCCGTGCTTTGCACAGTAGAAGGAGGCTGCAGCAGTGTGCCCAGGAATTACAGAGCAGTAGAAATCAGCTCTGCAGCAGAGACACCCAAGTTCTGCATGAAAACAAACCCAAGAGGATGCACATGCTCAATTAGCCTGATTCATCCTAATTCTTCTGTTCCATATGTGTTCCTTAACCTTCTACACTCATCAGTAATTTCTATATGTGTGCACAGCCTTTACATGTCCTAAAGAGGTTTCTACTTTCCATAAAAATCAGAACTGTGAACTCTTCCTTCCTCACTTTCTTTAACAGAAATATCCATTTGTTTGTGAAATGTGTGGAGAAACTTATTGCTGAACCTTAGCATTAGTGTGAATGTTTCCTTTCCCTGTGTCTCTGTTGCAGCACTAAAATCAGATTAGAGACTAGAGCTATTGATGTGAAAATGAGTTTTCATCCAGTTTAGCCATTTTTAAATTGATTATTTTCCCCCTTTGTAAATGATGTGTATGATTTCCTAACTTAATCACTGAACAGTGTTCCCTATGGTATTTGTTTTCTTCATTTTTTATACTTTTAACAGTTCTTATTTGGCAGAGTAGTGACTGTGTTAGTCAGGAGGATAGTTTGGCTCTAAATGTCCATCCTCATTGGCCAAAAGACATACAGTTCACTTTATCACCAGCACACTTGAATATGTTCCATGACTACAATATTGACTTTATACTAATAAGCAGTTGCCAGGGAAACAGCCCCTTTTCCCACTAATCAAGCTATGTTTAAAAAGCAATAACTTGCAGAGATTATAGTGGTTAAAAACTTGTCCTTGTAGATAGTAAACACTTTGTCAAGCCAGCTGCCTTATTTGATGCTCAGGTGAGGTACCTGGCTTCTTAAAGACCTCTGAAGGATTTGCCTTTTTCCCAAATGAATATTTAATCCATTATTCCCAATGGAAATTTTTTTTTAATTTATCCCTTTTTAAAATATCTTGCTTAATTACACTGTGCTTTGGTAATCAGGCAGTTCTTTTTGCAAAAGCTGGGTGACTTGACTGATGACCCTCACATCTCAAGGGCATATAACATTCACACTGTTTTGTTGTGGATTCTTTCATGGACAGAAAAAAAGCAAAAAGCTCCAAGTACCTACCTCAAGAAAAAAAATCTGAGAATAATAAAAAGGAAAAAGAAAATGTCTTTGCTGCTGAGGTGGCCAAGCTCAGCTCTTTCTTTGCATTTTCCTCATGACTAGTTCATAGAATTCACTGCTTAATTAACTCTATTATTATTATTATTATTACTGCTATTACTATAAATATTATTATTTATTATTATTAAAAAAGCGTTCCTTGCCTATGATAATTGACTCTACTTCCAAAGAGGACCCTCAGGGTCTCATTCAAGGCTGGGAATTCAGTAAAAATCTGGGCAGCCACCGTGATGTTCAGCAGTGAGCAAACTGAACACTTGTGACAATCCAGCTCTAATTGGAGCTGACAATGTTTATTTTCTAGAAAGAAACTTCAGATGACAAGGGTGACTCCATTTGTAACTCACTGGAGCCAGATCTTCCTCCTAGGCCTGTGTTTGCCCTGTGTGTTAAAATGCAATTGTCTCTTCCATTCCCTTCTCTTTGTGGAAGGATCAGCTGTCAGTAATAAGGAGATAGTTTAGACATGAAATGTTAAGATTCTTCATCTTAGTCTCTGTTTTCTGTAGTCCTTGTGCATTTGTTTTACATTCAGTTCTTATGAATATTCATGGTAAGTAAGAATACTCACATCACCGCTTGTACAGTCACACAGAATCATTTCTAGGAAGAGATTAATTCTTATTGACTTTCATCTATGTTTTGAGCTCATAAATTAGACAAAAATTAATTAAATTAATTTAACTAAGTGGCATGGAAAGAAAATAATGCATAATTGGATTAGTTCTCAGTTTTAGAAGGTTCTGATAAATCCACAGACTTTTCTTCCTCTTTTTTAAAGATTTGTAGGTTTACTTCATATTCAAGGTGGACTGAAGGGAATTAAAATTTTAAATTCTCTTAGTTTAATTACACGGAAAGAAAATACACCTGTTTTGGGCATGGAAGGATACTCTTGCTAAGAATTTGTTGAACCTTTTAGTTCTGAATAGATCTGATGGATTCAGAGATACAGTCTGCTAAATTTTAATAATTTAAAAAAGGGAAAAGGAGATTATGCCGACAGTCAGGATTTCTAACAATTAATCTGAAGTGAACGTGACAATCAAAAAGACCTGGAATTCCCTTTTCCTAGACAAAACAGGTTGCTACTGTATCAGAAGTATAGAGCCTGGATTTGACTCAGAAGTCACTGAAAATATCATTTTGTGTAAAACAGAGATAGTTAACAGCTGGAGACTGCCATATGTGAAACCCTGTGTCCTTACCAGCCCTTACTCAGCTATCTCAGAGGGTCCTGCTGTAGCAAAGCTGCAGCACCAACTTGAGCTGATGTGTTCATGCCCAGATGTATCTCTGTGCTCGCTCCAAGAGGGAGTGGGGAGCTCAGTCAGCTTGTTCTTAATGCAGCCATTAAGCCCTTCTCTTTGCAGAATTAGCCAGTCTTTAGCAAGCAGTTGGATAATTAAAAGCAAATCCTTTATATGCCACCACAGCAGGACTATCAAGGACACAGGAGTAGACTAAACATGCTAATTTCTAATGGGCTTCTCTGTTTGTCCAAGCCTCACAGGACCCATAAGAGTGATACCACTTGTGTAAATTATAATAAAAGTACTGCTATGTTGTCGGTATTAATAAGATTTATATTGCTTTTTATACTGCAAAATTCTGGCTCAAGTCTAGGAAGTACTTCAGGAGAGTTTAAATGAGGGCAAAGCTTGTAGCCGGGTCCGTAGCAGAGTGACTAACATTACATCCATCTACCCTCAAACTTGCTGACAAGGTGGTAATATATGTTTTTAATATTCTGCAACTTTTTAAAATGTGCTTCCATATAAATAAAGTTAATACTGTTAATAAAGTAATATTTAAATTAACATAATCATCAGATAAATGCATATGTATTGTTTTGAAACTTAAAAATCCAGAATAATATACACTTCTAAAAATAACTTTTTGTATTTTAGGTTTGGTTTTGAAACAGTCACACTTTTATTTACATATATAAAATTTCAGTTCATTGAAATGCCTTAGGACACACTAATGTACTTTCTCTGGTGCTCTAATAACACTACTAGGTTAACACAGCAGCCCTGTACTGTGGAAATGAGAACATTTTTGCAGTATGTTAGAAACTAAAGTGGCTTCCTGCTGTTGACAGAGGCAAAATCCCTGTGCTCAGTATTCAGAATTTTCCATAAGGCACCTCCAGGTTATTTAGCAGTTCTCTACAGTTCATTTCCTTCACTTACTTGTGCAGGAGGAGATTTGCCTCTCATTTTCGTAGAAACAGAAAATAAGATTAAATAAATATTTACAATGAATATTTGGGGGGGAAAACTTATATTTGCTTTTTGTTGCTCATTAAATGTTTATACCTTCAGTTTTATCCTGAATGGCAGATTTCTGGTTTCCCAAGAAGAGTCTTCCTGCTAGTTATAATTTACTTGGCAGTTAATATATACAATGTAGGTCAAAGCATGTAATTTTTTTATTATATCCCTGCGAGTAAGTTTATTCCTTACTGCTTTTTATGTGCATCTGACAGTTTTGATCACTGAATTCTAGTTTACATGTAACACATTCAGGTTCACTTAAAGTCTGTCAAAAAAAAGAAAATGCTAAGAAGTGTCGCATACGATATCCTTGCCATAGATCCTTGCCATATGAAAAGCAAACCAAAAAAGCTTCTCAAACCAATACTTAGCTAAAGTTTCAGGCAAAGTAATGGCCCCTGCATCCTCCTATCATACTTTAAAGACAAAGGGAACACCCAGGGTTTTTTGGACACAGAAAAGAAATAACAGGCAAAATTTAGGATGGGCAATTAAATGTATTCCCTAGGAAAATATTCCTTCACTAACTCTCTTTATTGAATTAGATCTTGAAAACAGTGAGAAAAATGTGCTCCTCTGGCTTCACTGAAGTTAACCCTCAAGGTTTTCACAGCAACATGAAGCTGCTTGGAACTGTTGCACCATCGATGGAGTAACCTGGTTAAATCCTGAGGGTGAAAAGAGCTGCATGTTCTCACCAGCAGTGATTATTACTCATTTTTTCTTGGACAAGCCATGCATCAAGTGGGCTTACAGCTCTGTGTGGCTTGCTTGTGTCTTAGTGATTGCCTTGAATGGTTAAAACAGGGGTTAAATGGCTGTTATCTTCAGAGACTGATGGTTGATGTATTTGAGCCTTTTAAGTAGGACCCACCATTGCTTATATTTTTATTGACAACAAATTACCAGTGTAAAATTTGGCTTTAGTTGAAAAGCCTTGAGTCTGTAGAGTCAGGATTGATACATGGCTGTAGGCATCAGAGCTAGAGAAGACAATTTAAACACTTTAATTTATGCAGCTAGGTTGCAATAAAGGACCTTAAAATACATTATGACACAAAGCCTCAAAATATGTCTGAGATCAAAATACTTATATTTTCAGAAACAGTGTACTGATATTGTTTTTGGTTTCTTAAAAGGGGGAGGATTAGGTGGGTATTGGTTAATAGTTCATTTGATGAATACTTGTGTTAATGGGACCATCTTCAGCACTCTTCGAACAATTTCTTATTGTGGATTAGGAAGTGCTCGAGTGCTTTTCAACAGATAATTGTGTTTTAAAATTTAAATACTTTTATGATGGATTTTTGAGGCAAGTAGTTGTCCTAGTTAGAGCACTCTCACCAAACGTTTTTCCTCCCCTTTTACTCTGGACTCAGGGGGACCAGGTGGGGCTCAGCACAGGGGCCAATGAACACCACTCTGTTCGTGCCTCAGGGCACTGGGTTATACGTCTGGGTTTTGTGGGTTAAAACCAATTGCTTGTCCGTATAATTGTATTTATCGTATTATTGTTATTAAATTGTAACTCTGATTTATAGTCTCTTTTGAATTGGGTTCATTTCTCCTGCCGGTTTACCTTCAAACCAGCACAGTAGTGGTTTGATTAAATTTTTAACAGCTCTGATTATGCAAAGAATGTGAGAAGTATTGCATATTTTTGTAAGTGATTTCTCACACAATCTCACAAAATCTAAACACAATTTTCTTTATGAAGAATGAGCTTTGACTTTGCGAGTAACTTCCATTTTTTTTTTTTGAGGTTTTGATTTGTTTATGTGTCTATTTACAACTATATCTATTTGTGAGTACCTATTTACAACTAATATTTGAAAATCATTTTTGTCTGAAAGCAAAATTTTGGAAATCTTGAAGAAATTTTTTGTTTGGTTGGTGATATGGGATTATAGTTTTTATGGTGTGTTGTTTTGTTGTTGTTGTTGTGTTTCTTTGGTAAATATGTGTTTTAATTATCCAGATTCTCTATATCTGTAGTAAACTTAATGTTATTCCAACAGTGTAGCAGAGCAAGAAACTCACATACTCAAATATCAGCAAGCCTGTTATACTGTAAATTATCATAAATTTAAATATCTCAGTGGAAAGATATAGTGAAAGAAACATCTCAGCCAGCTGCTTCATACAGAGTACTGAGCAGTGAACATCACCAAGCCCCAAAACCACCTTGGCACTATGGAAAGCTTGAGAGCAAGTTGTTGATCTGTTGATGGGCTGTGATTAACACACAAACTAGACATTATATTCCTAAATTTATTCTCTCTGTTCTTGTGAGATTTCACTTGTCATAAGCCATCCAGAGTCAACATTTACATAAGTGACAAAGGACCAGAGGTGGGATCCATGAGCCATTTAATAATTCAGTGACCAGTCAGAGCTTGTATTTTATATATCTCTTTACAGTAAATGAAAAAAAAAAGATAACTGAAAAATGTAGTTCCTCCCATCCCTTTATTGGTAAAATAGATATATGGAATACATTGTCATCTGGAGCTAGTAACTCTAGAGGGTGCCCCTGCAGCAACTACCTTTTGACACTGTGAGAACCCAGGTTTCTTTACACAGTGAAGGAGAAATAGAAGATTCCCAGAGAGGGATTATGTGGCTGAGACATCAAAAGTTGTGTTGATATATAAATTTCCTTGAATCAGCCAGATTGTTCTAGACCCAGAAAAATCCCTGTAGGGTGGTTAGGATAATGATCACACTGCACAATGGTGCTGACAGCTCTTAGTGATATGCTCGTGTCACTAAGACACCAATTATGAGGCAAAATGCAGACCCCTTTCCTAAAAACCCCTGTCTCTGCACGTGAACCTCCTTAGGCTTCTTACAAATGCGATAGAGACACCAGTCATGAAGCCAACCACTTGTTCATGGAGCTGCCTCACACAGCAAACGAATTTGCTCTGTAAAGGTTGCTAAGAGACTGGTTTCACAGTTACATACGTAGAGTACTCATCTCAGACCTGCGTGAATGAAATTCAGGTTCTAGTAAAGCCTGAGATGAAACAGCAGATGATAAATTGTTCTGACTCAGAACTCCACAAAGTGCATTTCCGAGCCCGAATCTCCAACACTCCTGGCAAGTGCACTGACATGATACACTGTGCTGAATGAGATAACTGCTGTAAGATTTACTTTTCCAGTCTATTTTGGTTATGCATTTTTTGCTGTTCATCTTGATATATCCACACTGGGCACATGATTCAAGCTGCTGGATGCATTAAACTGATCCAAGAAGCAGCTACAATGAGTTGTGTATCCTTACTTGTGTACAGGGTGAGCTACATACATCCTGGAAAATATCATGCATCAAGGTGACAGATATCCCAGTAATACACGTTACTTGGATGGCAATTCAGTGCCAAGAGAAGAGTCAGAGGGAAGGGCAAGACAATTTGTCACTGGGGTACAAGGAAAGAAAAAAACCACAAGACTGAAACAAAAATTTGCAAACCCAACCATTCTGACAACAGCCACACTATTCTAAGACAATTGGTAAAGCACTGAGATAAAATTGCCAAAGGTTAGAGAAGCCAAAAGGTGGACCAAAAAAGGTAACTAGCACAGCACAGTATCAACAACTTTAGAAACCAGACTAAACAACAAGTGTTAAATAGGAGGTGAAAGTATGGCTGCAAAGATGTAGAAGCAGCTCCCATGGGTGACAAATATTCCAGATAACTCCATTAAAAAAAACCCTCAAGAAAAAAAGTCCTTTTATTAAACTTTATTGCCTTTATTAACCAGTCTTGTATCATGAAAACTTGGTCTGCCTCTTTCTTTCTTTCTTTCTTTTTTTTTTTTTAACCCATAGATGTCTTTGGCGAATATGTTTTCTGTAGAATACAAAGTGTTAAACCTCTCAGCGAAATATTTTCCACTGCAGTACAAAATACATTTGGATTTATAAAATCCAATCAATACAGATATATTATTCACACAGATGCTTAACATACCCACAGAAAAATTGGTCAGAAGGAGTCTAGGTTGTAAAATATTCCATCCAGATACTATGAAATGTAGAAACAGTTTTGATCCAGCAACCAGAGATTGGCATCCTCATGTTTTTCCATTACAAAGTGCACCTTAATTATAAAATTGAATGCTAATTTTTTTTCTAACACAGTTCTGATTAATTTAGGACTGAATATCATAGAATCATAGACTGGTTTGAGACAGTGGGGGCCCTTAAAAGTCATCTAGTCCAGGGCCCTCTGCCATGGGCAGGGACATCTTTCACTAGACCAGGTTGCCCCAAGTTCTGTCCAATGAGGCCTTGCACTCTTCCAAAGATGGAGCATCAACAACTTCTGGAACAACTCACCTGTTCCAGTGGCTTTACCACCCTCATATTAAAGAATTTCTTCCTTAGGTCAAAACTAAATCTACCTTTTATAAGTTTAAAACCATTGCCACTTGTCCTATTTTCACAGACCCTGGTATAAAGTCCCTCTCCACCTTTTAAATTCTGTTTAGGTATCAAAAGACTACTCTAAGGTGTCCCTGGAACCTCCTCTTCTCCAGGTTGAGCAACTCCATCTGTCTCAACCTGTCTTCATAGCAGAGGTGCTTGAGCTCTCTCAGTATCTTTGTGGACCTGCTCTCACAGGGCCACGTTTTCCTTCTGTTGGGAGCCCCACAAGAGCAGAGTAGAGGGGGAGGAACAACTTCATTTCCCTGCTGGTCACACCTCTTTTGATGCAGTCCAGGACACTGTTGGCTTTCAGGGCTGCCAGTGTGCAGTGACAGCTCGTGTTCAATTTTCATCCACTATTATCCCCAAGTCCTTCTTGGCAGAGCTGCTCTCAACCCCTTCATCACCCAGCCTTCACTGACACTGGGGACTGTCCCACCCTGGCACTGGACCTTGCACTTGGCCTTGTTAAACTTCATGAGTTTCTCAACAAGCCCAGTTCTTGGACTGTGGAATGAAGATGACTTGCTGCATTCTTGTAACAGTCAACCAATACATATGTTTTTAATTGGATAACAGAAGTATCAATGCTTTATTTACTGGTGCTTCTCAAAAGCTGTTTTCCAAACAGAATTGTTTGTTTCTAGAGCTACATGTCAGGCTATCATTAGAATATTATTTTCTTGAGAAGTGTTATATTAAAGAAGCTTTTCCATGGGCAGCATTTTTATTGATGAGATTGAATCAATTTCAATGTAGGGCTTTTTTTTTGGTTCACTGATAATGTCACAAACAGCATAGAAATGGGAAATTTATTGCTTTTCAAGATCAGTTAACTGAATTTATCAGATTAGAGAACCCTCATATTTAGTAGGAGGTCTCTTAAAGACAATCAAAAGAAAGAGTGAAAGAAATAGGTTGGAATTGAACTCCTAGTCTTCTTTTGGTCACAAAACCTCTTCCAGAGAATTTTTTCCAAAGGTGGATGGCTTATGAAGCAGGTTGCATTTCAAAAGGCAAGATAAGAGCCCACAGGACTTGCTATAGTGATTAGGAAGAAATAGTTTGAACTACTTCCTTTGCCTGAATTAAGTAAATACTGTATTTCTTTCTATCAGACTGTTCACACAGCTCCCACAACTGCAGCTGTTGATCATATAGAGCAATAACAGCCTGCAACTGTGGTACTAGAGAAGAAAGAAGGACATATAAATCATAATCTCAACTGTTTTGATGCACACACCAGGACAGACCTGGAAGCATCTCTGTAAATAGAGAGAATATCATCTCTGTGGCACAGACTTGACCTTCTGGGATTGCCTGACTTCATTGGAAATATAAAAATTGTCACTCTTTAAGACCAAACTCATTCCCCAATTGGAGCCAACGTTATCAGGAAAAGCAACAAATATCTCAGTGACTCCCAAGTGCTATATTGTAAAGTTTGAAGTCTCTTCACTAGACATACAGGTAACAAAGATAATAAATCTTTAGTGATACAGGTTATCTTTGTGTTCAAAGATGACACAGACATCCCTACAGGGTGATTCCTCTCAAACTATTTGATGTTAGATGACTCACCTTTTAGGGGTGCCTAACTTGAGATGAGAAATTACATTGAACACTGTGAAAGTGTAAAGCATCTTCCCCTTTTCCAACTGAATCAAATGTATATTTAAAACTCTCTTTCAGCAAGGAAAACCCAAGGAATGAAACAAAAGGCAGATACATCGTGTGGGAAAAAAGAGCACAAAAGCCTCTTCGGCCAAATTTATTAATGTTGGATGTTACAACTGATAAAAAAAACCCCTCTTGTAATGTGAAATGCCAGAGAAACTTAATAACAAACAGTGGCATCATCCTGGAATTCTGAATTTGCCATTTGATCGGCAGATGGTGGTGATATAACTGCCAGCAGCATAGAAAAGAGAGCAAAACTTCACAAGAATTTACAAACTGCAGACTTCAGTACATGTTCAGGTGCTTTTTTCATCCATCAAAAAGTAGGGTTGCAATATTTCTGAAATATGCATTACAAGATTGTAGTGGAAGTCTGCTGAATATTTCATTTTCAATCATCTGAAATAGTAAAGTTACAAAAGAATGCCTTTAAGCTGTAAAATGTAGTTTTACAAGCAGAACAGCCCATTTTGGGAAATGACCAATGCTTTTCTTCCATTTTTGCTTTTCCAAGTGGACACTTTTAACAGCTGGCTTTGAAGTTTTTATTTTTTAATGTTCTGTAAGACCCCGCTTGCTGAATAATGCTGCCAGTTACTGGTCACCTCACCTGAAGAGTATATATTTTAATGCTGAGTGGCAGAATAGTTTTTCTTACAGAATTTCTGACTGCAGACATCTTTACTGCTACTTTGGAAGCAACTATAGAAGGTCAGGTGTGTAATGAACTAATTTCAAAGCTGAATAAGGCTGAAAAAATTGGCTAATGGTGATATCTAGGAAAAGCAGCTATCATGGCATTCAGGCCAGAATATAACTCAAACACACCTTCTTTTATCTAAGTCTCAGCCACTGTTAAGAGGTTTAAATGTTTTCCTCTGGAGATGCCTCTTACCACTGACCACAGAGGGGAATTCAGATACCTGGCTTCAAATGGAAAATTCTAGAAAGTTCCGGACAAAAATGAAACCAGGTGAGATGAATCCCACACTAGATACAAAGATCATCAATGGCATAATCACTTTGGCTTGGATTAAAAAGTGCAGTTTTCTGACCAATGTGACACTTATTAAGTCCTTTCTCTTGGTGGAGAACTGGTGACACACCGCAAGTGCTGATGTAGACAAAGTATCACACCTAGAAAGCCTCGGAACTTTTAAGAAATCAGATGCAAGAAGACAACAGTGAGGTTTTTTGTCTGTTTTATCTCATTCAAGCACAGTCCTGAGGCTAGTAACTTTTTACGGCAAGATTCTCAGCCACAGTCTCTTGAGGTACATTGACTCCCAGCTCTTGCAGAGAAAGGTCCTGGCAAATGGGAACTCCATGACTGGGATAAACAAATCCTAATACAGACTTTAAAACTTAACCTCACTTAAATTGAAATGTGCTTGTTGCCCAGATATTTTTGTGAGCCTGAATTTTGGCAAATCCCAATAGTTGCAATACTTACCTTTTGCAACTGTAGGTGTTGCCTTTAGCAAAGAATCAGACTTTTTTTTGGTAAATCCACAATTCTAAGGCTTGTTCCTCCATTAAGTATCATATCAATGAGCTCAGCAGTGTAATTATGTCATCTACAAGAACTTCCATTCATTTTTTTTGATTTCTTACTGATTTCATATGTTTACACATAACCTTGTGCTTCATTGGAAGAAAAAGTGACCAAGGACTTCTTAATTTACCTTCTCTGTGACATTCATTATCCTGTATGGTTCTGTAACATCCTGTATTAATCACCTCAAAACTGAACATTCTTCCCATGTCTTCAAGAACTTCATCAAGCTTCTTTGGATCCCTTCCATTTCTGCTATATATTTTTGAGGTGAGATAATGGAGAAGGAACAGTGTTACATAAGGCTAAACCAGGAAATTATGTGATGATACTATTATAGTTTCAAGTTTGGTTTCTAGACCCTCTTTAAATGTCTTTATGTTTTGTTTGTTTAATTGCAGCTACACAAAGAATTATCTGTAAAGCATTCAAGGACCTTTTTCTGTAACAATTTGAGGTGCCTCTAACGAGGTCCCGGAGTATGTTTTCTTCTATATTCAGGTTTCTTATCTTTGTCTCCACAGTTGTATGTTCATCTGCTGCTATGTCACATTTAGCTTAAGTACATCTAAAACTCTATTTTAGTTCAACCATAAATTAATAGAGTTAATGTGAGTAAAGAATCTTTTCTGCATGGTCTGCAGAAAAGAAACCTGAACAAATATGAGGGCCTCACTAAAAGTCAGCTCCCTCCACCAAACAGCATCAACTGGACCTAAATCACCACTGACAAAAGTTTTTTCTGAATGTTTTTTAAAACTCCAGTTAAGAATACTGTAACATTTTTGCACAGGCTTTCCCAGTGTTTAAACTCTGTTAATACCAAGGCACAAGCTGAAGATCACTGGTATTTACTTTGATACGGTGAGTAGATATTTCTATTGCTCTTTATGACAAACACTCATGGAGCACCTGAGGACTGTATTCCTTCAGTCTGTTCTTTTTCTTGAAAAAGACAACAGTATTCTCTCAACCTTTCATCACAGAAAAACATGGTCATTAATCACAGTGGTCCTGGTGATCTTGAAAATCCTAATCAGTAAATTTATGAGATCTCTCTGAAAGATCTCACACACCTACCTGGTCTTTATTGACTCAAAAAGTTTCTGTGCTGTTGAAAATGTTCCTGCTTCATGCATAACATGGACAACTTGCAGCCACAGCACTTCAAAATAAACACACCCACAAATGTTTATGCCGTAAGCAAATAGAGAACAAGGTTTTTAAATGCATGTCATACTCGGGATATGCTCTTATTCACACTCTTATTATTCATTCTTATTCTTGGGATATGCTTTTATTCACACTTATTCTTGGGATATGCTAGATTCACAAAATTCAGTTGCCTGATCCTGTTTTTCCCTCCTTAATACAGAACACGAGATTTTGAGGGAGAAATTGCATTGTCTGAAAATCTAGGAACCTTCAAAACTTAGGGAATACCTCTGAATTCTGAGCTTATTCTGACTAACTCACAAACAGAAAAGCCTAAAGGAACAACAATTTTGTTGCTGCTTTTCTCGATTTCCTGTGATGTGAAAAAAATTTCCTTGGTTTAAGAAAAAGTGAATGTTCTTGCTGCTTTGAGAACTCAGTTGTGAAGCTGAATACTGAAACAACAAATAGATGATAAGATGAGAAAATACCTCCAATCATTGCCTTCAGGATTTCATTGCAGGGAAAAGAAAGGTTCCCTAAGTTTCTAAGGAAGTCAGAGAAAGATGAAGTCAGAAAAATATGATAAAAAATTACATATATGAGACAATCACAATAGTGGTCTAAAAGACACAGCAGTCTGAAATACCATTTTGATATTCAGGACTCTCAGTGCTTCTGCTGATTAAGGGTGACAGATCTGTACTTATTTGCGGTTACATAAGAAAAAGTACATTGACTTCCAGAAGCTCAATTACTAATCCAAACTTTATGCTTTTTTATGTCTCACAATTAAAGGAAAAGGCAAATATTCACAATGACAAAAGATAGGAAATAAGACTCTAATTAGTTTTATTCAGGCTGATCATACTAGCTAAAATATTTTCTTATACACAAGGAAAAACTGAGCATCAGAAAAGATAGATTCTACAGTGGGTTTAATATTCTTAATGGTGATATCATCTCAGTGTAGAGACTATCTTGCTTTGCCTGCTATTCATTTAAAAGTACAAAAAAAGGCAAAATGATCTCTATTTTCTCTAGTGGAAATTTAATATTCCATATGCTGGAATAAAAGCCAACATCTTTCTATTTAATCTTAGGCTGCTCTTTGGTAGAGAAGAGGAAATATATAGAGATAACATGTGAAATATAACTCATTTTAACACTTGTGAATGAAAGGAAACTAAGGCTGCCTTCAGATGACTGCACAAAAGAAATCATGGACGTCACACCATAAGAAAGAGATTTATATAATTATGTGTTACTATAGGAAAAATCAGTGTGTGTGCTAGATAGAAAGAGACCTGGAATAGTATATGTTCTGTAATGGGAAATACAGTAAGGAGATCGGAAAAATTGTCAGCTTCCCATGTGTTATTGTCCTTTCCACTCATTGTGAAAACACGGCTGGTACTGTAAAGTAAGTTTATAATAGTGTAAAGATTAGGTATATGAGCTGAGTCTAGAAGTAAAAGAGGCTGATGCCTCCATTTCCACTCAAGGAAGGACCCTAGATAGTGAGTCCCACATCTCAGTTCTCTCTGATGCTCACAGGCTTTTGACCAGCATCAGGATTTGGTACTTTGAGCTGATCCCTAATTCAAATCCTACCCCCGAGAGTCTGTGAGCTCAGCATGTGCCCAGTTTCCCGAGATAAAACACAAGCCCTTGGTTTCTACTAAACTATTCATACACTATATGAGCAGGCAGAAAAGTTCATACTCAGGTTATGGGGCTCTTGGCACACCTCTGCTTCACAGGGCAGGAGTTCCTGAAGCAAGGGATCCATTTTAGCATAGTTTTGAAGAAGGGGATGAGCAAATTTATGCAGTTTCCTTCTGCTGCCATAAAGTGTGAGGAAGATTTGCCCCAACAGGAACATCCTGTCAATAATGTTTAGACTGATTCTTTTTTTACTGCACATTAAAGCTTTATCTAAAGGCTTCACCTGAGATGGGGACCCCTGTGTAGAAACTGTACATATAGAACAGATGAACAAAGCTCTCCTGCTGATGGAGACAGCAGCACAGGATCATGGCTTCTGCATGGAATGGAATACATATTGACCTGAGGTCATGATAATCTCAGGCTTATCTGTCACCTTTTATACACCCTGAAAATCCACTCTTGCAAAGGAAAAATTGCTTCCCCACCGCCCAATAACTGAGATTTTATAAAAGTAGTAGTACCATGACGTTAACTTTACAGACAGCAAACTGGAACAGAGGAATATTTATTAATTTGCCTAATGATGCAGAATGAGTGTATGGCAAAGGAGCACAATTCCTGGAGTGAATTTACAGTAGTAAATGATATAGGACTAACCCCATTCTCTGGCCCTATGGTAGGAAGCACACAAAGTTTAATGATGGCTGAGCTCTCTTCTCCCAGAGAACAGGGCCCAAAGCTGAACACAGGATTCAAGGTACAGACACATCAGAGCTCAGCACAGGGGGAGAATCACTGCCCTGGTCCTGCTGGTCACACTATTGCTGATACAGGCCAGGAAGTCATTGACCTTCTTGGCCACCTGGGCACACCAGGGCTTATGTTCAGCCACTGTTGACCAGCACTCCTGGGTCTTTTGCCGCTGAGCTCTCATGGGGTAGCTGTGGCCAAAGTGCAGGACCTGGCACCTGGCTTTGTTGAACCTCATCCTGTTGGTCTCAGCCCATCTCTCCAGCCTGTCCAGATCCCTTTCAGAGCCTTCCTGCCCTCCAGCAGATTGGCACTGCCACCTAGCTGGGTGTCATCTGCAAACTGACTGAGGGTGCCCTTGATCGCCTCGTCCAGATCATCAATAAAGATATTAAACAGGGCAGGTCCCAAAGCTGAGCCCTGGGTAACACCACTGGTGACCAGCTGAATGTAACTCCATTCCCCACCACTCTCTGGGCCCAGACACAGCCAGTTTCTCACCCAGCAAACAGTGCACCCATCCAAGCCATGGGCAGCCAGTTTGTCCAGGAGAATGGTGGGAAACAGTGCCAAAGGCTTTACTAAAGCCTAAGTAGATCAGATCCACAGACTTTCCCTCAATTCACCAAGTGAAGCACCCTGTCAGAGGAGGAGATCAGGTTGGGCAGGCAGGACCTGCCTGTCACAAACCCAGACTGGCTGGCCCTGATCCCCTTCTTGTCCTATATGTGTTGTGTGATGGCACTCAAGGTGATGTGCTCCATGACCTTCCTAGGGAATGGCCTGCTACTGCACCTTTAGAATTTCCCTCTTGAAGGATGTCCAGCCTTCCTGGATTTCTTTGCCCTTCAGTACTCCACTGAAGGACTCTGCCCCTGTGGGATTCTCTCTAAACAGGTCAAATCCTGCCCTCTGGAAGTCCAGGGCAGAAGTTCTCCTGGCACTCCTCCTTATGTCTACAGGAATCCAAAACTCTATCATTGTGTGATCACTGTACCCAGCATGGCCCCACATACAAGTCCTTCTCTGGTCACTAACGGCAGGCCAGGAATTTTTCTTCCACACACTCCAGGAACCCCCCAGACTGTTTCCTTTCTACTGCGTTGCATTTCCAGAGCAGACATCTGGAGCTGAAGTGTCCTATGGGAAAAAGAAAATGCTCAGGAGAAATCCTAAGCATGTCATCTCCATTTGTTATCCAGTAGCATGTTATACTGCTAGACTGTGAAAACTTAATTTGAACTGTAACTCTCATTTAGTCAAATTTCTTATCTGAGGAATGTAACAAAACTTGGAAGGGGCACTTGCACGTTCAAACCCCACAGAAGTACCATAAAGTCTTAGCTGACAAAACATGAAGCTAATGAATTGATTAATGCTGTTATCAGAGTGGGCTTACCCTTAGAAAATTCAACTGATCAGGGCTCTAATTTTATGTCTTTTCTGCTAAATGAGGTGTGCAAGCTGTTAAAAATTCCCCCATCACACAGAGTTCTGTATCAGCCAGAAACAGATGGGCTTGTAGAATACTTTAATCAAACACTTAAGCAGATGCTAAGAAAATTCATCAGCAGTGAACCAAAACATTGGGATAAATTGTTACCTTTTGTTTAGTTTGTCTATTGGGAGGTCTCTTAATCATCAATTGGATGCTTCCCATACCTCTCCAAAACTGCTCAAGAGGCAGACACTGAATTTGTGTTGTTAGCAAATTATCCAACATTTGGCAGCATCACATTTTCACCCAGATAACATCCTTTATAATTATATTGTTCAGATATGTAAATCAAGGCCCTGATCCTGCAGCTAGATCGACTCAACTGGAGGGATATAACATGAACACGAATTACAGCAATAGTCAGGATTCAAAACTGGCAATCTTTATGAAATATTGAGGCTGTAAATGGATGAAGCTGAACAATTCCAAAACAAAAGCAGTGACATTGAGACAAAGGTAATTATTAGTCTGGTTTATGCTCCTCTTAATTGACAACCCATTCCTTGCACAATTTAGAGCAGTGTTAGGACAGGGGGAAATGGATTTACACCTGCAGCAGCATCATGTGAGTTCATTTCCCAGATCTGAAAGTTTTTCAGCAGATCTGGCGTAAGTTATTTATGGCTAACTCAACAGACAATAAGACATTTTTATGTTCAGGGTTGCTGGTTTAGGATTAAGCATATGGATCTGATCTGACCTCACAGAGACACGCTCAGACTGCAATGGTCCTGGAAACATAAAGTCTTGTGACCCAACATTTTTGGTGCCTCTGGGTTTTTCTTCCACCACTGTGTATCTGGAATGTCAGTTCATTGACCTACAATATTAAGCAGAGAACTAGTGCTACTGTGCTGTGATGGCAAACAAGAGGGGAAATATAACTAAATCTTTCAATTCAGCTAATTAATTTTCAGTAATACACTATATCTGACTACCCAGGAATCTACCCAGACACTGTGAGAAAATTTAGCTGATGATTAAAATGTCTGTAGAAGTACTAATGCAACAGTGTCAAGAAATATGGTCCTTAAGAGCCCCAGTTCTGTTGAAAATTATGGGAATGTACAAAAGTGTGAAATTTGGCTCTGTGAATTCTCCAAGTATATATTACTTATATTAATACTAAAAATGTTGGTCACAATCAAAATATCCTAAGGATATTTTGTGACCATAAGCAGAAAATTTGTTCTATGTTGGTCTAGGGTAAACCTTTCAACTTCCACTCCCTGTCCAAAGAGTAAACCAGGCAACTTTTTCTTTTTACAAACATCACATTTTTTTTAGAATTTACATCTAGTTAAGTTTGGTTACAAAATGTCACATAGATATTAGAAGAATTAAGAAGTTCCTCTCTGTTCTATGGTGGTAAAATGCTACAAGAGACAGGGAACCAAATGACAGAAAAGAAAGAGGAAAAACTGCTCATTAAGCAAATATTCATGAACGAACACTTCAGGTTACCATGAAATTGTGGGTTTGGGTACCCAAATAAAAATAAATGGAAACTAAAAGCAAAGAAAATATCATGAAAAACAGTGTTCATCAGGCTAATAAATCTAAAGCCAAGTTTTTGGAGGAAATTTGGTACCCTTCAAGGCACACTGGTAATAATAGACTTAAAAAAAAAAAAAGAGAAAAATTAAATTTAAGTACCTTTCAGAAAATTTAAAAGCCAACATCCATCAGATTGAAATTCAAATATTTTTTTCCCCTCCTATTTTGTAGTTCTGTGAAAGACATATACTGAATTGAGAATATCTATTCTCTTTATTCCTCTTTCTGTATGTTTCCTTTCTTGAGGTTTCCTCTCCTCAGTATTTTAAAATGCAAGATTTCTCAGACTTTAGAATCTAAATATTTTAACTCATTTTAAAAGATCGCAGGAGCTTCTTTTTTCATTCTCTCCTTACTTCATTCTATTATTTAGTGTTATCAGGTTGAATGGAATTTTGGGGTGTTTTTTCATAGTCAAGAAGAAAAAGTGGATGCAGGAAAAAAATAAATAAAATTAAATAAAATTAAAAAAACCCTCTTGTATTTAACACAACTGTGCCCACTTCAGAACGGTTGCATAAGAACCTGTAAGAAATATTATCTTTGCTTCTTACTAAGGAATAAAATGACTCAGAGGACTTTTGAGCAGCTCTACATCCTACTGCGAAGAGCTTAATGCAGCTCTTAGCAGTGCAGCCCAGAGAGGTGGTAATATTCTGCTCTGAGCAGGAGCTTCACAGCCTAATTCACTTCTCCTTCTCTCTAAGCCAGGAAAAGTCAGCAGAACTGTAGCTCTCCATCTCCCTGGAGGTGATGTGGAAATGGATTCTGAACGCTGCTGTGCAGTGCCTCAGGATGGTTCTTCTGCAACATACACGTGAGCTGTCTGTGAAAATGGATGTGTTTAAACTGTCCAATCTTGCTGATCAATCCAGAAAACTTCAAAGAAACACAGGAGAAAATGACCTTTCACCAGACAAATTTAGTTCTTTCAACTACATGCAAATCACTTGTCAAAACAAGTTCTTTCATGCTCTTGTTAAAGTCATTCAGAGATATAATGTTGGTGAAAAAGATGGGACATGAAGGTGTCTCAGGAAATATTTGTTGTGACCTAAACATGTTTTTTTAATCTGGAAGCAATTGTTTGGCTACATCAGCTGAACTAAATGTTAACCACACAGAAGAACAGTGACCTCACCCTCTTTTTGCCATCAGAATGGTTTGTTTGCTTGGTCCTGGGTGTCAGCCTTTTTTTTTTATTTTTTTTATTTTATGCAAAAAATATCTTTGTATGAAAGTTTGAGTATAAGGAACCCTGTCCACCAATATTAAGCTGTCATAGAACTGAAAAACATAAGAGATATCATTTTTATAACAGTGCTCAGTCCAACACAGGGAATGAGAAACAAGACTTAACTTGATGCCCAGCACTTCTTAACAGCTTTCCAAATTTTCTATCACCCAGGGCTAATCCAGCTATTTCCACATGGCATGAATTAGGGCACAGGATAGGAGGTAGTTGTAAACTCATCCATCCATCCATCCATCCATCCATCCCTGTCTCACTGTTTTCTTATATCATGATTAGATCATGAGGGAGGCAGAGGGAGTTCTTCATACATCTTTTAAAATGGGATTATATTCTGTATTATATTATCAGGGAGAGATCAGAAGTGTTCCCTGACTATATGTGAGCTGCATTGGGAAACCAGATACATACAATCCAGAAGTTATTTCTACTCTTTAATAGGGGAGATAAAAAAACATCCATCAGCACAACTTAACTCAGGTTCAGGACTGCTTCTCTATGCCAATTATTGTCACACAGGTGATTTTCTGAATTAAATTCTAGACACTGTTGTTCAAAGACAGTTTTTTTATTTCTCTGGCCAATGTTGTTCAGTAGCTGAGAGAATGAACTCATCCATCTGTCCATGCAAGAGTCCCTTATATGAACCTGTTCAGTTCATCCAGGAAAATGCAGCCATCAGATCCACTGAAAAGGTTGGATTTGGATGTAAGTAAAACCACAAATTTACTTTTTAAATTTTTGTCCTCTTTATCTCTTCCCTCCTTTTATGGGTGAATGCTGTGTTCAGCATAGCTGGGTTTATTACTCCTTCTCCATACCGTATACTTGTTTACCTAAGAGCCTATTCCCTTCATGCAGAATTATCCAGTTGGACTTCTCAGGAAACCTACTCTCACAATGGTTAACTTTCAAATTGCACAACTCAGCAAGCAAGGACAAAACCAGAAAGAAAACCCTAAGTACTTGACTCCTTGCTTTAATTGCACATCAGAGGCTCTAATTTTAAATACCTGGAAAAGTCATCTTTACTGTTCAGCTTAAGTGTTGCTTCCAGATTAATACCTAATTTAAGAGCAGCTATCACTTTCCCTTTGTTGAAATTATTTTTCATAGTAACAGCCTTCAAAGTAGCTAAAAATATCTTTGTGACACAGTGCAATAAATGTTGGCAGATATGAATCCCATTATAGTTTATGGCGATTAAAACATGAAATAAGACTTGGTATTTGATCTTTGAAACTTTTGCTGTAATTTGAAACAGGCAGATCTGCCAGCAAATAATTATATTTGTGTCCCTTTTACCTCAGGGCTTTAAAGTGTGGTGGGGATAGTTATTTCATATTTTTGAAAAGATACTTAGTACATATCAGATGTTAGGTTTGCTGTTATCCTCTTTATCTCTAGTGTGTGTTTCACTAACTAACCTCACCAACACACTAGAAAAGAAGGGGTTGATAGCCAGAGGTTGCTGGTGTGTTTTCAAGAGAAGAGAAAATATGAGGGCATCTGTCCTTCACTGGTTATCTATATTATTATTTTTCCCTGCAGCAGCATATATACAAAAATATTAGTTGTACTGGTTAAATTATAAAGACTGCAGCAAGTGCCAGCCTCCTATAAATAATTTCTTGGTTTGGTTTGGGGTTTTTTGGTTGGTTGGTTTGGGGGTTTTTTGTGGGTTTTTTTGGGGATTTTTTTTGTTTGTTTGTTTTGTTGTGGTTTTGGTTTGGAGTTCTTTCTGTTTTGTTTTAAGGAACAAAAACTTATATGAATACCTTAAAGAAGAATCCAAAGGATGTATGTCAGGCTGTGTTCTCAGGAGAACCTTGAAGCATGCCCAACAATCTGTATCTGTGCCAGGCTGTAATCAGCTATAAACTACACTATGCAGGGAAGATATTTCTCTCTCTAAGCCGTTCTTAAACACTCACACAGAAGCCTAATCAAAAGCGAACACAGTTTTCTTCCAAAATGTTCTGAGATATAAAGGGATTTCATTATTCATCTCTGCAGCTTTTACTTTGTACTGAGATGAACTATAAAATCTTGTGCAACAATTAAATGTGATTATCCTAAAATTCTTGATTAATGCATTTCGGATTTATCATTTGACTGTGATTATGGAAATTTGTGTCTTGGTTAACAGATCCATATTTGCTATTCAAAGAAACAAACCATAATTTCAGGCATAGGCGTTCAGTTGTTTTGTCAGGTAGATGTACCTGAACATATCTGACTATTCCAAGCTCTTCTGTCCTTTTCCACCACGCTGGTGATAAGTGGATATGGGCTTTATGGAGAGGAATTAAAAGAAAAAAAACAAAACAAACCAACCAACCAACCAAACAAAAAAAAACCCACGAAAAGAGAACCTTCATAGCTGCACAGTCACCACATGGAGCAGCTCCTTGCACAGTGGGATACATGCCATGAATCCAACTCACTTGAATGGTGGGAGTTTTTCAGCCACTGCCAGACAGCGTTGGCATGGGCACAAAAGCCCACACTTGTGGTATTTAAAAATACTTTGAACAAGCAGAGGATTACAGCAAGAGCTTTTTTAGGCTCAGACCAACTGACTTAAGCTGTGATAAGGGAGTCAGTTATTTCCTCCATCCAAATACATGAGCTCAGGAAAAAGAGAGAAAAACACAGGAATGTTGAAGTGGGAAAGTTTTAGTCGTCCATAAAACACTTTGCATTGTCTCATGGAGAATTCCAACAGTAGCACCTACCTGTGCCTCTCCCACTTATTTTTATCATTACATAAAACTGATACCAACACTTTTATATAATGTTCAACCATAAGTTAAAGTTATTGACCATTTAAATATAAATAGGTTAAACTAAAGGGAATGAGTTTAAATATTTTTTTTTAAATGAAGCTAACATGATTTTGGAATAATTTACAATAATGCTGAATTTCTTGAAAAAGTATATTATCATCAAATATTTCAACCTCAATGAAATTGCTTTTTCCAAGAGACAGTTGTGCACCTAAAGGAAATCAAACAAAACATTACCATCTTAAAGATGAACATGTGTGGCTTTAGGGACATGGTTCAGTTGTGGACTTGGCAATTCTGGGTTAATGGTTGGACTTGATGATTTAAAAGAGCTATTCCAACCTAAATGACTCTATGCTATCTTTGGACAAGTAAGATACTCCAATGAGATAACATAGAGTATTACAGTCTATTTCTTCCAAATGCTTTGCTCTTGGAAATTTGTTAATGTGTTCTTCAGCTTTATTCCTCTCACCCTTCTCTTCCTCAAGGTTTTCTCAAAGGTTATAAAATCGCATTGACAATAGTGTTTACTGCAGTGGACACCCACAAAGAACAAAACTGGTTCTCTGCAGTATAGCTTATCAGTAGGTTTAAAATGACTAGAGGAAATGGCCTCTATAAGCAAAAGGAAAAATTCTCATTCATTTAAGTGTCTCTGCTTATCATGATAGCAACAAAAATAGCTACATCAGCTTTAAAGACACAGTCACTAGAAACAGGTGAACTACATTTTGATGGATGGATTTATTTTAGGGTAACTAGCCAAGAATTTAAAATGTTGCAAGATCAAGTTGATTTTTTATGTGTCAATTTGGCTGCAGAACATCAACATCTGAAAAGTTTTATATGGGGTTTGTTGGGTCTTTCTTCCTCTCAAGAGGACCTCTTGCAACTGAAATGTGGTTTGGGAGACAGTCTAAATTATTTTTAAAGCATAAATAACTCATACTTGTTGTCTTTGTTGGCTCTTATTTCTGATAACCTTTTATCTAAGCAACTGCAGCAGACAGTGATCAATAGGCATGATGATTATAACAACTGCAGTTGGTGTTACCAGGTCATATCTTGTCCTATAAAAAAGATCCATGAAAGTCTAACATGAGAATAAGCAAGATATTTTGGTAAGGTAGATTCACTCCACTCCCACAGAAACAACTGAATTTTGCTATAAACTAATTAGTTCAAGTCTGAGATGCGTTGAATTATTTTAGGATGCATCGCTCTGGGGTTCATTGTACTATCTGATCCTTTGTGAAAAAGGCTGTGTGTAGGCAGAAACTACTCCAGGATGAAGCAGAATTTTTGTTATAAAACTTGTAAGGATTAAGCTAGTGAATATATCTGTCATTTACTACCTCACTGACATGTTGAAGAGAATATCTGAAAAAGCTGAGCTTAACAATATTTCAGTTTATGCTGCTGGCTCATTCAAACCTTACCATATTCAATACTGCAGTTTTAGAAGTTCAGGGTGCCAGAAGCAGACAAACAAACTCCACATTGAACCTATGCACCCTTGTTTATTGGCTTACAAACAAAAGCCTATTATCAAAGGCAGAGCTAGTATCAATACCAAAAGTGAAAGTGAATTATCTGAGATGGAGAAGAAAAAGAATTCTGAAAGTTCGAGTTTCTATGGCAACGCTGACTTGGACAACCTGCTACAAAAATGCACAACTTTCCTATCTCTTTGTGGTGGTAAGTACAGGTAGGGAGAATACTGGTTGGAATAGACATGGACAAACACCCACAGCTGAGCTGATCAAATATGCTTTGATATCATACACAGGTCTGTCAAGCCCAGGTGTTTGAGCATGCTGAGAAAAGGTGTGAATAAGAAGGCCACAACTAAGTGCATTACAGATTCTATGCATTACCCTCTCAGGGGCTATAAATCAGTTTATAAACACACATGCCATCCAGTTTAGTACATTTAGTTATCATGCAATTCCTACAGTGTTTTTACTCCAATTTTAAGAGATCCTCCTGCAATTAGATATAAAATTTGTTCTGTTCTTTTGGTCTCGTTTACTTCATTCCTCAGGAGGATTCTTTCCTGGAAATCAGCACCAAGAAAGTACTTAAGAGGGGATTACCTGCATGTAATTAATTACTTCCTGTATCTGAGGTGGGTTGCAGTGTAAAACAACAATAAAAACCTCTTTATCAAGTATTTTAGTCAAGACCTGGCAGCACTAATTTATCTCCAGCAAGAAAACTGTCTCCACAGTCCCAAAATTCTGCTAATGTTCCTAGAGAGAATTCAGTATGCACAGTGTAAGACAGGCATGAAAATATTTAAGAAGTGTGATAAAAAGCATCTGAATACTAAAAATTCTACAACTGTAATTTTGAGGCACTCTTATGTAAGTCTTGTCACCTGTACACCTTTGCTTAAATCTTCCCTCAGAAGATTCTGTATACATGTCATCAGGAGACTTCCAGAATTATACTTTTAAAACATCCTCTTGGAATAAACTAGTGAGAAACTATGTAATCCAGCAGTAAAATGAGGGCCTTCAAGTTGTGAAACATCATACCTGGGACTGTTACACCTCCTTTAAAAGATTATTTCTACAGGATTAAACTAAGTCTACTGAAGTACAGCCATACTGAAGTTTGAGCTTTTTGCATCCTTTCTCTGAAGCTTTCCCTCTCCTTCCCAGAAGTATCATCTGAAACCACATGATAATTCCAAGACCATCATTGACTTGTCAGCAGATGAGCAATAGCCCAGCACTGTGACTCCTGCCAGTGACTGCTGAGAAGAGTAATTTTTCCTGCAAATGTTTTCTTGTATTTTAGTAATTCCTAAGAGCTATGGCAGGCTGACCTTCAGTGTCTACAAAAACTGTCCCTCCATGGATGGAAGAACTACGTTTACCTTCATGGTATTGTTGGGTGTGACAGAGTCAGTCAGTTCAAGAGCAAATTAGGCACCCATGTTTCACCGCTGTCTGCAATGACCCTTGCAGTCTCTTCTAGAGCAGTCTCTTCTACATCATGGGATTTGCCAAGAAGGGGGAAAATACATAAAAATTTTACAAGTGGAATGCTTTTGAGAGCATTCTCAGTAGACAGAACCTTTTTTCAATAGGTCACAAAGCATCCTGACACAAGCATAGGGGATCTGGAACAGCTTGAACCCAAACAGTTTGAACTGCATATAGGGAAAGGGTTGGATGGACAGGGCTTTAAAGTTGTTCCCAGAACCAGCCTACACCACAAACACTGTTTCCAAAGTACCACTTCAGGAGAAAAGCAAATGATATATCTCTTTTCAAATGTCTTTCTTGCATAGAAGAGTCCATTTCCCTTTTTCTAAAGGATTACAGTCTGCAAGGCAAAGTTTACAAAGAAAATCCTCAAAAACACCACATGGTTTATGGTTTAGCTTGAGAGAATCAATACATGAAATAAAAATCAAGGAAGCAGGAAAGCACGTCCTTCTCGATGTGGCGAGGTGTTTTATGAAATGCAAATAAAAAATTTCAAAGTGTTTTATTGTCTGAAGTGTCTTTTATACTTTTAAAGTGGCAAACTTTCCCACCACTCCTTGAAATGTCAGAGGTACTAAGCATTAGATATACAGATCACATCACATATACAGATTTAGCTGCCTTACTCTTAGAACAGTGTCAGATATCGAAACAGCTTTAGACTTTAATATGTTAATATTCTTCAGCAATCTGAGCATGGATATAAACACACTTTCCTTTACAACTTTCATCTCCTCCTGTACTATACTAGCTTCATGCATTTTGGGAGGAGAATGTAATACCAATGATCATCTCAAAGAAAACCTCTATGGTCACTTCCAGCTGGTGCAGATGTGGTTTGAGGTACAACGTGCAGCTTCAAAAGCAATATTGTGCTGTAGGACAAGACCTTTTTTGGATATCTGTAGACTCACTCCTGTTTGGAATTGCCCTGCAATGTCATTTAGCTTCTCAGTACCTTTCCAAGTCCTTGTAGAAATACAAGGATGATCAAAGGTTCACGATGGTATCAGCATGAAGAGTGTATAATAGACTAATGCTTTTCAGCTTGGAAAAAGAGATGAGTGAAGAGGTACATGATAGATGCCAACAGTGGCACACAAAAGATAAAAAGATAACAAGTCATTCATTGTCTCTTTCAATAGAATGAAATATAAAACAGGCAGATTCCAAATAAGCATGTATTTTCAAAGTGTGGAGTTAAAAGAGTTCTCCTTGCCATAGGCAGTTGTGCATCAAACTTTTAGAAGTATTCAAAAGGCATTTGATGATGTTGAATACATTAATAATACAAATAAATTCACTGTGGGCTATTAAGTAATTGCATTTCTGCTGGTTAGTAGGACTCTGAACAGAAGTTTCATCAAACTGGGGGAAAACACTCCAGAAAAAAACCTCAGTTTTATTTCTCTCAATCCTATATTTTATTTCACTTATCAAATACTGGCCGTGTTGTGTGAAAAAATACAAGGCTAGATGCACATTTCATCTGATGCACTACAGCCATTCCCTTAGTGCAACTGTGTGGGAAAGTATCTTATCCTACCCAGAAAACATATGGTAAAAACAACCATATTTTCATGTCAGGGACAGACTTTTCTGAATGCTTTGCAGACTCATTTGAAGTAGGCAATAGTACTAAAGCATACGTATGGATAAACAAGTACACACTTGTTTTTTTTTTTTGTTCTCTGTCCTTATATAGCTTCTGTATGAAGTAATCTGACCAGAGACTTTGTGCATTTAAAGCATGATTGTTTAAGAACTGAAAATATAGTCTCTTAATCCAGGGAAGAGAGGGATTTCGAAATCTTGGAGATAGGTTAGTTGTAACCTAGTTAGAATTTCTTTTCCATTACAATATATAATGCCTAATTCCAGGAGATGGCAGAACCAACACAAGCTTTCTAATTTCTACCTTTAAAACAGATGGTTGTTATTACTGTATGAGCCAGGGACCACCAACAAAGGGATCCATCAGATATTACCACAACATTCAGCAGCTTTGTTGTCATGCACTAGCTGAGGGCTGGTGTCACTCAGCAACGAGAAGAGCAGATTGAGGGAATACTTTTGGTCCTGCCATTCATTCTTCCTTAAGAAAATTTGCAAAGGAACTCCTGAAATATGACTGAAGATGTAGTCTAGTTTGTGGTAAAAGCTCAAAGGACAGAATGCAACACCATCCTAGTTACCCCAGTATGTCACTATTTTCAAATGAGAGAGAATACATTTAGAAATTCACCTAGAATTTTCTAAAATTAAACAAAGTTATAGTTAACTGAGATCAAGTAAATCTCATGCCTCATTTAAAAGAACCCAAAATCATGTATTTCTCCTTTATATTTGAGGCCAAATTTCTTTTTAACCACAGTAGGTCAGATCTACCTGGGGACTCAAAACTACATGAGGTGAGAAGTACAAGGCAATCCCATTATCTATTGCTTCTTTCTGCCATTTTTTCTTGTTCTTTTCTGCAGTTCTCTAAGTGGCTTTGTCTAAAGTATGTCAACAGTGGGTCAGATTACACATAAATCAATTTCTTTTTTTAATTTTGTCAAATAATTTCTTATTCATATTTCCTGGCCCAGCAACTGTCCATGTTATTTTGTTGCCTGCAAGGCAGGTGGAATTTGAATAATGGCTAAGTTGAAGGCAGAGTCACTGCATAGTAATACAATTGTTTCTTGTGCATATAAGTTAAATAACCTGTAACATACTCTGCTAGAAGATCCATTACTCAGTGATGGAACTGGACATCTTTCAAGTGGTTAATCTTTACCTAAAATAAGTTCTTCATCATTCAAAACACAACTGGTAGAACTGTACTCATCTTGTTGTAAAAAAAATTGGGTCACAAGACATACTATCCCTTATGTCTTAAAAAAATCCTCTACTTATGTGGTAACTGCTCACAGACTAGATTTATGTTACTATAAAAAGGATACCAGGACCCTGGAAATCCTGGCAGTTTTAGCTCAAGGATTCTGTTATTACAGGATACAGCAGTGCTGATACCAGTTCTTAATATGTCTTATTTTTATATGACAACATCAGAGGAAAATTTTGTCCCATCTGGGACAAAAAAAAACAAACCAACCAAACAACATAACTCCATTGTTCTATTGAGTTGTTCAAGTAGGTGCCCAGCTACAGAAAGTGCCAGCAAATTACGTAGTAAATTGCTGTGAATGTGCATCTGAGGTGTTCTCAATGTCACATACTCAGAACATGCACCAGTAAGTGATAAAATTATTGGACCTAATAAAGAAGCATTAGTTGAGTTCCCATGAGCCAAACTGCACAGGCAGATAAATCATCATGAGGCACCCTTTGGCTCAAAGAATGTCTTTAAATTTATGAACTGTCCAGCTACCAACTCAAAGCTGGCTCTTCGGGCTCCCATAAATTGGGCATTGGAAATTATAGACCTGCTCTTTAAAAATGACTGTGTTTGCAAGAGACTGACTTAAAGAACCTCAAAGAATTCTGATGAGAAGGAGGGAGTTTATTCTACTAAATACCTTTCATAATAAAGAGAGATCTTAGGGCCAAATGGCTGCCTACAACATTTTTCAGCATTACAGTAATGACAGAAACTATCAGAATCTAACTTATCTGTGTTTCTACTATGAAGACCAAATACTTTAGAGTCCTTGGAATAATTTCTTCTATCCCCCATCCCTCTTCTCTCTCACTTTTCTTGCAATTTTCCCTCTTGCTCTTTTAATGAATCTTTAATAGTTTCAAAGCAAGGAGAGCCCCATTCAAAGTTTAAGTTTATGGTTAAAAATGTCATAAGACCCTCTCTGTGCTTCCTGAAAAAAAAGCCCAAAATAACCAACTTTAAACTTCTGTGTCCCTGGATAAAAGCTTGATCTTTCATGTTCATACAGTCTCATTTATTAGAGGAGAGGTAGATACTTGTGTTAAAGTTGAAGTGACAAATAACCCCCTTGACATTCATAGCAATGGATTAAGCTGACAATATAATTCCTGTTTATATAATGCCTTACTGCAGAGGATGTATTTACACTTATAACCAAGTCACAATCTAAAGCATCAGTTAATGTGAAAATTATGCATTTAGATTTGTTTAACAAATGCTAGATAGGTGGAGTAGAAAAGTCCACTTAGCTTTTTCAGTACAGTTTCTAAAGGGAGTTTAACATTTTTAGTTTACAACTATGCTATTAATAATTATTTGTGCTTTTATTATAGAAATAGTTACACCAAGCAATTTTACTCTTTGAATACAATGAACAATTCCACCTGTGCTCCATTCTTTGCTTTTATTGCAAAAGATTGTGCTTTTATTGGAAGACTATTTAACACAAACAGCCTTGCTATAACATCCTGTATTAGTATCTTTGCTACGTATAACCAAGGATGTCCATGTCACTGTGCTCATCACCAGTCCCTGGTTGTCTGAAAGTCTTTCCAAGAGGAAGTATTTCTCTGTGTATGGAAATTATAAATATAGTACGGCCTTGAAAGAAAGACAAAAAAAAAATATTCCTCTGGGTTGACTTGCCTCATCACAGGATCCAAAAAATATTCCAGTTGAGCAGTTATAGTATTTTTCTCCTGATCTTAAAACATAACTGGTTTTAGGAATTTATCTATAGGAGATTTTTCAGGGAGTGGGGCTTAAATAGTTCTTGTGACTAATATTGTCAGCTATAGAAGTACAAGTGAATGAGTCAAGGTGGCACATTACCAGGTTTGGAGGCTGCTAATGAAACCTGTGGGATTCCCATGATTCAGGTGACTATCTGCACAGATAGCCATGATTGTGTTGCAGTTTCTGTTACTCATTAAGATCTGTGCCCAAAGGAAAGAAGATGCTGACATCTAAACCAGTCCATAAACAGAAGTTTAAAATGGAGACTGTGTGAATATTTCTGAAAGAAAAATAAGCTACAGTAGAAGTGTCTCTTGCAGGCTTAATAGTACAGAAGAGTCTATTTGACATGATTGAAGCTGCAACAGGAACGAAAAGGTTTCTAGAAAGGAAGAAACAAATAAGGAGCATGCTGGCTAATGCGCCAAGATGAAAGGTTGGTGGTAGCTAATCTGAAGTCTGTGTCAGTCTCAGTCATTATGCCAACTGGTCATTAGCAGAGTAAGATTGTTCTGCTTTTAAAATCAGTCTTAGTTTTCTTATGCTGAATGATTTTTTTACCAATGTATCAGAATATTTTTGTATAGAAAGTCTCGGTCTTTCACCATTATTCCCTCTGATGAACACATCCCTTTAGGGACCCTATGATAACCTGCTGCTGCTACCACTAGGTTTCCTCTCTTGTTTACCTTCAAACAGAAGTAAAAGTAGGTTTGGGTTATTTAGGCAGAAAATCATGATTGTGTAATCTAAGTGCTAGATTTCTCAGCTAGAGGGGAAGGTCTTCAGAAGTCAATCCTCTACCAGCATGATTTACTTGATGACTAGTTCATGGCTCATGGATATTTACAAAAGAGCCCTTATTATAAAAACTAGAAAAAAAAAATCTGAGCCAGCTACCATCCTAACTTCTAAATCATATGAATTTGACTTCAATGTATGCAAATGAATATTTTTTGCAATATGTTTGCAAACACATATGCATGTGCATCCTCAATATAAATGTAAGTGAATGTTTTATTTATTTATCTATTTTATATAATCCCACAACTTTTATTTTCAGTTGATGGATAGCAGATACCCATGTTTTTGGACTCACACTAGTGCATAAATACACAAACACAAAATAGTTTCTACATAGAATTCTATTTCCTGGAGAATTGAAGAATTCCCTTCACAAATAACTTTGATTTCAAGGCAATTGAAGTTAACCTAGGGTTATGAAACATGCATTATTTATTTTCCTTATGACTCCTAAATTTAATTGCACATGTTTATAATAAAACAGGGTTTTCAATTTTATTTACCCTTTTGTTAACAAAGATCCTTGTGTGCAGAATGTTTTACCTTGAAATTATCACCTTTGCCTCTCAAGCAGTATCCAGAGAGAGAGAGAAACTCTCTTCAGAGTTAACCACAGTCATATTTCATTTATTGTTGGGCTTTCTAATCATATTTTCTACCCGTTATTAAGTTGTAATTAAGAAGCAATGAGCAAAAATTATTGCAAGGTTTCATTTCTGCCCCAATTAACATTTTGGATTTTGCTTTGGGGTCTTCATTACAAATAAGTTGTCAAACTAAATGATGTGGCAAGTTATCTATATTTAGCAACCTATAATTTTAGCTTGTGTTTTACTGGTTGAAAACATGAGCAACTGACATCACCGCAGACAACAAGAAAGAAGAATGAACTAATATAAAAATCCCCAATAGCATGCATTAATCTTCTGTGACGGCCTTTCTTTGAAAAAGATTTTCAAACTGATTAAACCTAGAGGCAAGGCTGTTTTGCATGTATCTTGCAAAAAACCCAAAACTACCCTAAACTTTAGTCTTAAATTCAGCCATGGTCAAATTCTTCTGAGATACAATCGTGTGCCAGCTTGGAATTCTTCCAATTTTATTTCATATTGTTTAAATTGAATAAACTTAGAGTCTGGTTTTTACAAAACAGAAAGTATGTTTGCATTTACTTGATTTCATCAGATATTCTGAAAGGGTTCTTGAAAACATGATTCTGTCTACACTACTGAGTTCATGGAGTTTTGCTGTTAGAAATAAGTCATGGTGTGTCTACTCTGAGCAGACAATGTACACGTGTTACACGGGAGAGCACAGGCAGCACCCTGGAAAAACTGTAATCAGCTCTTAGCTTTCTGAGCAATGCAACTGAGTTCTACCATATTTCTCACTTATTTCAGTAATAGAACCAGGGGAATTGGCTTTAAGCTGAAGGAGGGCAAATTTAAATTGGATATTAGGAATAAATTCCTCCCTGTGAGGAGGGTGGTGAGGCCCTGGCACAGGTTGCCCAGAGAGGTTGTGGGGTTATGGATAACCCATCCCTGAAGTGTCCAAGGCCAAACTGGATGGGGCTTTGAGACAACCTGGTCTAGTAAAAAGATGTCCCTGCCCATGGCAGGGGGTTGGAACTAGTTGATCTTTAAGGTCCCTTCCAACCCAACTGATTCTAAGAGTCAAGAAAAGATGATCTGAACATTCAAATATTCCAATATTCTAACTTTCTATAGAGGGTCTGCATATTCTAACATTCTAATATTCTATGAAAGGGGGTCTGAATGTTCTACAATTCTATCAAAGAGGGTCTTAATATGCTGAAACTCAAACTTCCTCAAATTCTCTGAAAGAGGGCCTGAATATTACATCATTCTAACATTCTGAAGTTCTATGAAAGAAGCTCTTAACATTCTACATTCCAAAAAAGAGGGTCATAAAATTCTAAAACTCTGCGAAAGGGGGTCTTAACATTTTATCAATCAACAATTCTAACATTAATTGGCTATTCATTAAGCTTAACTTTGCCATCAATTAAGCTTAATTTTAACTGGGTATCATCCAATGTATTCGAAAATGCAAACCACATCTCTCATGGCTTTAGACGTCTTTCCTACAACTTCCAAAAAAAGAAGAGATCACAAGAATGACACAATGAATAAATGCAAAAATAAGTCAGAACAAGGGTATGGTAGGTAAAATGTAGGCAGAAACATAAACAGAGAAACTTTGGTGCCCAAGAAGCTCAAAAACCTGTGTAGTGGTTAAAAGCAACTGTTTAGATCTAGAGAAGCCATTATGAGTCTGATTCATCCAAAGTCACTGCAGGGTCCACTCCTGCCTTCAGTATCACAGCTACTGAATAAAAGACTACATTGGTACTCAATATTTTTCCAAGCTGCTGAAAGGATTTAGATGGTCAATGTAATTCCCGTCATAATTTTCCTTCAAAACTAACTCAATTTAGAAGGTAGTTGAAAGCCTCATTTTTGAGAACAGGGGCCATACTTTAGGCCAAGTGTTACACTATTGTTATTCCAAATAGGAAGAAATAATTCCATTTAAGCTACTAATGAGAGCCAGAAATCTTCATTGGCTCAATAGCAGGAAGTAGCACTATTCAGTGTGGCTTTCTGAACACAAAAGTCTTACTATGAAGTGACTGATTAGCATAAAAAAGTAATTAAAATTCTTACTGGGATATTTTTGAGGTAGAATCTGACTTCTCTGTCACTCTGTTTGCAGACAGATGATATCCACCCATGATATCAAAGAGTATGATAAAAAAAGGCTGTTAAACATAGGATTAACATTGCAAGGGTTTTATATATTATTACTTCCAACTAGTGTAAGTTGACAGGTGCCTGGGAGTTCTGTGGTGTTTTTCCAAATACTAATTTTAATACTTTGTAATAAAATTGTTTATGTGTGATGTTGGCATAATTGCTTGCAGATACAAATTAAGAAGTAATTTCCTAAGCTGTGCAGAACTGAAATCTTATGGCAGAAAAGTAGGAGTAAATAAATACGGCAATATATTTTGTGGAGCATTTTAATGCACCGTGTATCCCATAAATCAGAAGAAATGCACTTCTTCCCTTGCTTTCCTGGATTAACTCCCAGAGAAGATAGGGTTACCTAAGCCACAATCCTGTCCTGAAATCAATCCTTTATATTTTATCTCTATAGGTCTCACCAAATGTATGAAATAAGACATGGATAATATTGGTGATCATGGAAAAAAATAAAAAGCTTAACAGCTACAAGTGGATACAGTCAAGTCAAGCCAATGAGCACTATAAAATCTTCTTGAAGTCAAAGTGCCTTTGCCAACCCATTTTGCCAAATGCCAGATAATACTCTGAAGATTCCAAGTGGAATCCTTAGGCATATGTACAAAATATTTTCTGTAAAATTTTTTTCTCTTTACACAGATAAAGTTTAGCTCTCTTAATCAACCAAGCTGCAAGGATCTTAATGTATCTTCATAGCGGGTTAGTGAGACTTTCATGAGTGTGGGATTATATTACTGAGTGGTTGTTCCTCCAAGATTCCCATTGCCCCTGAAGAACCCTTTTCAAAAAGCCAGGTCTTTGGCTCTACTGAATAGTTGGACATTTACACTTAATAACAGACATTTTGCAAAGCAACATAAAATTCTGAATAAATCAGACCAGAGTGGTTGTTCAGCCTTGAATCAAAGTGCCACAGCAGAGCTTCTGTCCACGTGCCCAAACTCTTTTTTCCTCAGAGCTGTCCGAATATATCCCAATTGTCTGTGAAAACAGCATGTTCCACATGTTAGGTCTTGGACTGAGCACAAGCATCATTTGGGAGAGTTGTGTGTTAGCTGGCACAGGCCAGGACAGCACCACAATGGACTAAACATCTCAGATTACCACAGGCCAGTGCAGCAACCCAGGGCCCATTTCATTTACTAGTGGATATTTAGCCTAAAAAAATCCAAGAAATCCCACTATGAGACATTTTCTCTGGATATCTAAGCAGTCCACAGTTTACAAAGACATGGAAACAACTTTCATGTACAAGGAAAAAAAGCAAAAGCCCAAATCCCAGGTGGCTCAATACCCAATGGCTGCACAACTAGACGGTGGTTGCAAGGCACACTTATTCTTAACATGCCTCTTTTTGGAAGCAATATCCCTCATATCTGTTGGAGTGAGGAGTTTTTCTCCTTTGAACCATTCATGGTGCTTGGCAGTAGCTCTAAGCTGCCATTCTGCACTTACCACTAAGTCTCTCTAGGAAGCCTTTTTTTTGAGCTACAGAATGAGCTGTTCAATTAATTCTTCTGTAATAAAGATACTTTTGAACTCTTTCTGTAGATACAAAAGCAGAAGGGAAACGCTGGTGGTCTCATCAGAAGCTTCAGAACTGTGATGCTAGAATTTCTAGCAACTCTGCAATGTCCAACTCATATCAACCATCAGAGTTAAAGTCTACATACCTTATATTTCCAACTTTTGGACCATGAACTTGGCTTGTCACAGACCTCAAGATAACCAGAAATAAGTTGCATCCCTATTATCCAAGTGACCTTCTTCAAGTGTGACACGTGTTTATGAACTCCTCATAAAACTTCATGAAGTAATGTCTTCATAAAGAAAACTGCTGCCCAGACCTGCTGCAAATTTAAAAGAGATTATAAAAATACTGAAATATCTATTATCTTCTCCTTAGTAAAACCAAAAATCAGGGATAATTTACCTACCACCTGCTGTAGCCACGTGCTAGAAAAGCAAGGAGATACAAAGCTTGAGGTCCAACTTCCACTCAGAGCATTGTCCATCAAGATAGCAGGAGAGTTGGGTTTTCTCATTTTTATAGTTCTCATTATGCCCAAACCAGGCTAAACCAAATAAAATAATTGCTATGAATTGAAAAACAAACAAAAAAAATCCTATTTTATGAAAGAATTAATGTCACCTATCACTGTGTTTGAACTCCACTTTAGTAGCCCATATCAAGTTTTGGAAGTGGTCTGGGCTTTTTCTGTCCTAGTCATAGAGCCCACCAACTGGTGATTCACACTTGGCAAATGCTAAGAAAGATGCAAACTGTACAGTAAAATTTTAGAGGAGGTAATGATACTAGCCTTAGGGTTAATCTACAAAAAAAAAGTTAAATAAGAAAAATTACTATATCCAAACATGAAATTTAATATCGTAATGCACGCAAACATGCTCGTAGACCATAACGTCATTATAAATTTTGCTTTACCCTGGACATCATTTTACAGAGAAAATTAGTACATTCCACATATTCAACAATATCACATGCAATTCCAGATTTTTGATGTTGGTTGCCTGAACTAACAACTCAAATAAGTTATTTATGGTAATAAGCTGTACCTAAATTAGGTTTCTGTAGTTATTTGATGTTTTCTAATAAAGGTATTAATTCAGGACAAAAAAACCCCAAAGGATTAATCAAATACATTATCTTGTACAGGTTATTTTACTCAGATAAAAAAATTGAACAAATTGCCATGAATTAAACATTAGATGCACTTTCCCCTTTTGATTATGCATCTGCAAGTCAACTTGATAAGACAGGAATCATCAGATACAAAGGTGTTAGAAGAAAAACAATTATAATTAAGTTTAACATAGCCAGAAGCCAACCCTTCATTACAGCACTGAAGAAATTTCATGTTAATGAGAAGGCACATCATCTCACACAGGCAGTTTCACAGCTTTAGAAAATGAGAACTCCTTTTCCTTCTAGGCAAACAAACAACAATGACAAAGTAATTTTCCAAGTTCTGAGGTCCTGCCAGGACCTACCTACAACTCCTATATTTGAATTCCTCTGCTTTCTAAACATGACTACCAGACCACTTTTCTAGCTTTGAGACCAGGATTTCAGATTTATTTTGCTTGTAGGCACCATATTAAGAATCTTATTATTCCAAATGATAGTTGCCACTTCACTTCGCAGTTTTATTTCTTATTCGGATATTACTTTGAAGACATTTGTAAACTAGGAATAAATATATTATGCTTTGGACTATTACTATATGTTATGTATCCACAATCATCAGTCTCTACACAGTTCTTTGAAGGTATAATTTATAAATCATACTGCTTTATATGAATTCTTGTTTTCATAATATTCCCACTATTCCCACATTCAGGTACAGTGTGTTGTTACTCAAAATGCATATGAAAGTCTCTTAATTTTGTTTGTTTGTGGCTTTGTTGTGGTTTTGGTTTTTTTGTGTTTTGTTTTCTTTTTGTTTGGTTGGTTATTTTAGATTATAGACAAAAAGGATCTTATGGAAAACCACACCAAAAATTTGCTGAAGTCAAGGTAAATGACATCCAAAACCCCACCGAAACACAAACCCAAAATGCTGAGTCACAGTTTACCCTTAAATTCACACTTCTCATTGACAGTCACCTTCCTTTAGCTCATGTACCCGATTTTGGCTTTCAAGAACACTTATTATATAGGAACTGACATTTAGGAGATTTGTTTCCCTTCATGTTCTTTTCTGACACCCCTCTTTTCTTTCCTCCAACCTTTAACAAGGTAGAAACAAGAACTGCCATTTTTCAGTCATTAAAACCTTGCTCATCTCTGTTGGTTCCTAACATTATTAAACACTGGGAAACAAATTCACAGCACAACTCTGAAGGAATTAAGTTTCATATAGAAGCATCTTTCCCATTAGAAGATTTCCTTCAGAGCTGATGTCACTCCACCTATCTGGTCTCCAATTAGACCAGATAATACTGTTAAAAATTCTTATTTGTAGAATTACAAATGGTGGGGGTTGGAAAGGACCTTAAAGATCATCTTGTTCCAACCTCCTGACATGGGCAGGGACACCTTCCACTGGACCAGGTTGCTCAAAGCCCCATCCAACCTGGCCCTGAACACTTTCAGGTATTCACAACCTTACCCTGCTCAGTAATGCAGCCTTTTCTACACACCATCCTATATAAACAAAGTTTATGCAATGATGAGGAACAGCTGGACCTCAGTGAGTTTGTTCTTTCTAAATACAAGTGCAGAACTCAAGGCACAAGTACCACATTGCTGTTCCTAGACAGGGAATACTTCTGCTGTTATTACTCAGAAAAGCAGCTAATTATTCTGTGGTGAAAATCAAAAGGCTAAATAAGCAGGTGAGATTTTCCTAGTTAGTTTGCCTTATCCTTTTTCATACCACTCATAAAGAGAATTCAGAGCAGCAGGAAATACCACTTAGCTTCCTATTAAGATCTCAAATATAAAAGAGATTAGGCTTAAGCAAAGGAAGATTTTTTTTATATTTTGTAAGGAGGTGCAGATCACAGATATCCAGGCAACACAGAAATATCTCAGCACTAGGAGAAAGCTACCATCATTTTTAGTTATTGCACACTCACACACAACCCTAAAAAAAATTCCATGGCATTTCATTACAAATTACAACTTCCTGAAAAAACAGTGTAGGAAATAAAGAAATAAGAACAGGGTAAAAAAAAATAAATCTCATAAAGTTCAGCAAATAATAGATTTAGGCAGCTAGATTTCTATATCTGACATCTTCAACCTGTTTCTACTAAAGTAACAGGTATTTCTAAGCAAATACAGAGCTTCGGAAAGAAAACACCTATAGAAATACTTAAGCACTTCTAAATTTCATCACTTTTCTTCTCCCCTCTACTAGTATAAAAAAATACTTCTGTGAGCTGCTCTGTATTATATAGGGACATTGACTTCTCCCACTTCCAGCAGGCTTTACTTACTAATTAGCCCTTAATTAAAATGAGCTGCAGCTGGTTTGAGACACTCCCCTCTCCCCAACCTCAGTGCCCTGTTTCTAATTTCAGAACTAATAAAAATTAGCACAAGCCAATCTGGTCTGGATTCTGTTCTTGAGAGAGTGTGTTCAGCATTTCTTTAGTGCTCTTTCCCCTCCCTCTCCTCTGTTGGTCTTCTAAGTACATAATTTTAAGAATAGCTTTTTCCTTTTTTGTGTTTTTTTTTTTTTTCTTTTTCTTTTTTTTTCCCCTCCTCCCAGTGTTTCTTTGCTGTTTAGGAAGTATTGCTGCAGTAAATTATATTTTTTTTTTTCTTTTTACTAGCTTTGAAACTTATTTCAGTTGTTGATTTGATGAGGCTTTAGTTTTGAATAGACTACAGGTCTGATAGTAAAGGCTTGCTAAAGGCCAGTGCAGATGTCTCATATGCTTCCCAGATACTGCTGCCAAAACATTTTAACAGAGGCTTGTGATGTCTGTTGTTCCTGCCTTTCCACTCAATTGAATTAAATTCCATTTGGTTTTTGTGACGAGGACAAACATCCACGACGGATGAAACTAAAGCTTGCAAACTCAGTTTGACCTTCCCTGGATTTCCATATGCCTGGAAGGATGAAAAGGCTGGCCAGCCTCTTAAGTGTCTGTGTGACTCTGTCTCACCATGTTGCTAAATAAATATCACTGAACAAACCCCATTTCGGCTTCCTCGTTTTGTTCCTGACTCATCCTTCTGAAAGTTAATCTGATATAAGCAAAGAGACACGTTAAGCTCTCCAGGCAATGCTTTAAATGGTTACTGTACCAGATAAATAGAGCTCTGAGCAGAGTTTTGATTAAAAAAAAAAAATCTGAAAGGAAAAATGGGGGAAAAAAGAAGTGTATGGGTACATTCACTTACTTCTGAGACAGCAACTTGAAGATGTGGCTTATTTATTCCATTAAAAAAATATTTTCCACTTAAGTATAACCACTAACAGATTTCAGTCACTGAGCAGGAGAGGCAAAAGAGGAAGAGGCAGAGAGTGGCTGCAGTTTCTCATTCTGCCCAGAGGAGTAGAACTTAGGTGTCAAGTAATACTGAAAGTTCTCCTCTGTTTGTGTATTGGTAACACAACTGACTCAGCTGTTTTGGGTCTGAAGAGATGATTCCAGACTGTGGAGCAAAGGGCACTTACAAACATGTTTTTGTTAGCACCATTTTGCATGAGCTGTGGTCTGGGCAGAATCCCTGTCTTCATGAGGAGAACTAGAAACCTCTCCATTTTAGCCTGAGAGCTTAAAAATAAAACCTAATAAGAGAGTCTATACCCTGTAAAACTCTTGCCAGATATAACAGCAATGAAGTCATTGCTGTGCATTGGTCTCAAGCTGCTCCTGTCAATAATGCTATGCAAAAAGGATAACCACTGATGAGGCATCTGATTCACTGTTTTCCTAACTTACACTGAGGTATCACATTCCTTGACTTAACTTTTTGGCTACTGAAAATATGTAGTTTTTTGCATCCTTGCCAGACAGGACTTTACATTGCGATAACCACTCCACCTTTGGCAAACTCTACATACAGTGTATGACAACTGCAGTTTAACTCAGTAGACTTCCTCCTGTTTCAGTAAGTTCCAGAAGGGTTTTATCTCAACCCTTGGAGCATCTGGGTCCAGATTATAATTTTATCTCTTTATTATATTTATTTTCTGTCTTGCAACCATGTATAGGTTTCTCTCACAGTCAATAGTCAGAGGTTTGGGTTTGGTTTCCTCCTTGCCCTCCCCATGTGAACTAAAAGTCAAAATAAACTATTCATTAGACTATTTTGGAAAGATTTTGAAACATTTGGCATCAAACTCATTTGTTCAAATTAGATTTTAGGATGAAGATGTCATTACATCATTTCAAGGGGGGGGAAGACAAAACTTCCTTCTGAAAATGCAAGAATGTAAAAAAATATCAGCTTTTAATTCAAAATCACTTAGTAAAAATAGCAGCTTTTTCTAAAAATTTGCACATATAGCAAAAATTATGAAACCTGTAAGATCTTTAAGTGCATTTTTCACTCATTCTCATTTTTCTCATAAATACATCCATCATTTTATCTCTTCTATTCACGTTAATTTACTCAAGTCTCCTTCCTTTACCACTCCATCTCCACCTCTTCTAGAAAGAAATTCTGAGATGGCTTGGGATTTTTAAGTGTTAATATTTTTAGGAAATTTCAGTGTGGTGACCCTTCTCCATAAATCTTTCTGAGTAGATCAT
Source organism: Neopelma chrysocephalum (assembly GCF_003984885.1). Lineage (NCBI taxonomy): Eukaryota > Metazoa > Chordata > Aves > Passeriformes > Pipridae > Neopelma > Neopelma chrysocephalum. Next base: position 1,379,479 of record NW_020897745.1, on the reverse strand, counting down.
ATAGAGAAATTAAAATACTACCATAACTATTATGGTACCAAGGAGTTACCTGTTTTCTACCCGTGGTACTGGGAGAAATGGAGTCCAACATATGCATATGCCATATATTTATCCCTGAGGTGTGAATGTCAAAACTAAGGCTCTTTCTGAAAGTATATGATGTAAAAGATATTGTACAATGACAATGATGCCTTCTCAATACATGATTTTTCAAATACCTGCACAGTGCTTTGGTCATTAGAATTTCTTTGATGAGGAAGGAAATTTGAATGGCTTAAGCATAAATATACACAGTATTAGGCCTTGATAAATACTTGTTTCAAAGTGTGGGTTTCCATCTGTGAATTTCCTATGAGTTAAAAAAATCAAAATAAAAATCCTAAATAATAAAACTTGCTTAAAATGTGTTTGTGAAAAGGAACTTAACTTTGAAAAATCTGCAGATGGAGGGATGCATTCAGGTCATGTTTAACTTGTAGAAAAGTTTCATGAGGCAACACCAACAGCTGCTTTGTTTCCAGTTAGCTTTCTAAGTAAATGCAGTGCATTTTTGCATTTGTCATGTAGAGAACATTTTTCATCTGCTTTTAATCCTCAAAAATCCCAGGTTTTACTCTTGGTGATGATCATCAACTGTGGTGACTTATAGCAAATATTCCCATATCTCCTGAGTTTTACTTTGAGTCTGAAGTGAAAAAAACCTTTAAAGTTTCATCTGGATATAGTTTGGTTTTGCCAGTTGTAGTTATAATGCAGTTTTCCCCCTATCAGGATATATTCAAATGCTATTTCAATTTAAAAGGTCCTCACGAATGGAAATCCCAGATCTTTCTGTTTAGGGATGTGCTCTGGATGTGCCAAACCTTATGAAGTTTTGTGCTGCCTTTTCACTGTAATATTTTTCCCCTTTTGTAGCAACTGATATTTGTGATAAATTCCCTCAGACACTTCTAATAGTGTCCTCCAAAGATACTTCTGTCAGATGATATTGAAGACTTGGTGTGTAGTTGACGAAACCCAATCAATGGTTGGTTGCACTCCGTGCCTCAAGTCTAAATATCAGTCAGGTTGAGGAATGTGATTTGCTCCTTTTTACTCACAAAGGCTTTTCTTTACAAACACAGTCCACAGAATGACAGATCCTGAATAGCTGCAGTTAAAAGTCTTACTGGAAATTCAGTAGACCTCGTCAAGCAAAGACAGTGCTTTCTGCTTCTTCCAAAAGACTATTTCCAAATGCTAATCCTAAATTTTATGATGTTAAAGATAACTCTTCCAGAGGAAGTTGATGGGTTTTTTCATGTTCTGTCCGTCTGAAGGAAATGATAGAAAAAAAAAAGATACATATGAATTTAGCTCCTTACTGGAAACACAGAAGAAGAACTTTGAACAGAAAAACTTTGTGCTTTTTTTAAAAACTACAATGTGCAAGAAGCAGAAATGTCTCATCCAGCAGATGATTAAACATCCTATTGCAAGGGAATTAAGAAAGATGTTATAATCAATTTTAGGATTTGCTGTTAGCATACAACTGAAAGAAAAATGTGTAATGGGAAAAGAATAAAATCTTTCTTTCTTTCTTTCCCCAGCACTCTGTGTTTCAGGCAGCGAGCTAGAAAACACAAGAAGATGTAAGACTGCCCTGCAGCTCCAGTAAGTTTAGTCTCATGTTGCTTTCCTATAAATGTCCCTGAAGGCAAAAGGCAGTGAGTAATCAGTTCAGAAAATTACTATACTCACTTCGTGTGGCCAGAGGTGAATACTTTTTTAAAAGACAGTGAGAAATAAGGAGCGTAATGAGATCCTATGCTCATATTTCAGCCATACATATGAAGATAAAACGTAAGTATGATGTGAAAGAAATATAGAAAGAAAATCACAGTAAATATCTAATACAAAAAGTAACTTGGGTGAGCTGATTTATATCCAAGGGCAGTCATTGTAAAATCCATGGAATAAGTCATTCTAAAATCCATGGAAAACATCAATTTTTAATGTATAGGCAGCGCAGTCATTAATTTTTGTCTTACTTGTGCGTGGCATACCTTGTGTACTATTTACATACCTTTTACAGAAAAGTGAGATTTGGAAGTGAGTTAAAAAATAATATTCTGTCTACAAGCACCTGGCATTTTTCAATATATTAACAAATGCTGAATATCTCTTTAATGGAACCAAGGGGGTGTTTTGGCCTTGTTTATAGAGTGAAGTTAGTTATTAAGCAGTAAAGAAAATAAAACATTAGGAAAGAAACTTCTTGACTTGTTGGACTTAAATAATAATTTATTTCTAGAGGGTCAGCATTGTGCAGTAATGTGGTATCACAGGGAAGGCAATATAAGGAGGTTTGAGGTTTGAGTGCTTTTAGGTTTGTTCTTGTCTCAGATTTGGGGATCAAAATGCATTTCACATGTTGGATCCGAAGATGTGATGCAACACATTTCCTTTGGAGCACAGTTGCAGCACAGTGTGTGAAATACAGTCTCTTTTTCCAGTCTGTAGCACTTTGGAGAAAGACAAACATGTATCACTACATCTTCAAATTGATACCACATGAAAATGTGGCACAGTCTTTAATTGACTCAGTTAAGTTTCCAGTGAGTTAAAAATGGTACTTTTTTAATATGGGTTCAAAACAATATAAAATAAAGTTGTAATATTTTATTTCCCGAAGAAAATATAGTGTCATTTTAAGGAAATGGTATGGACAAGGCTAAGCAATCTTTTCTGCAGTTATGAGTGGGTTTGTTTGGGGAGATTTTTTTGGTTTTTTTGTTTGTTTTTTTTTTTTACCCAAGTTTTTCTTCTTTACCTACATTAGGTCCAAAATCATTATTCCAAAAATATTTTTCTAAAATGTCCATTTCTCAATTGAAACAGAGGTTTCTGTGCAATATAGCACTTCAATAAATGTTAGAAAAAAGATTCATCCTCCTGGAAGCTGATAACTGGGTACACTCCTTGTGTGTTCCTCCGTGATTGGTCACTCTGCAACAATTTTCCAGTTGAAAAACTGGAAATTGGAAGGTTTCTCTTTCTTAAAAGAATGTCATTAGACAAGTCCCTTTAGTATTTTTTAGGTACTCAGATGAACTCAGCTACTCATTTGGAGCCTGCTGTATTTCCAGGTGCAGTATTTGTGCAGTTAACTACAGAGTTTACATGGAAATCACCCACCATTTGGTGTAGAAAAGATACTAAATGAGAAAGCAATCTCTGATGATTTCTGAGTCAGGTCACACCAAACCTATTCAGATATTAGGAAAAAAAAGTCGGTGTTTCCACTTAAATAGATCAGAGGTATTATTATCCAGGTCTGAGTCATAATACTTAATTTTTTTTCTCCCTCTACTGGGTGTGTAGAAAGAACACAGAGAAAGATGGGAGGGACAGGTAAAGATGGTGGCATTTAACAAATGGATTTTAAGGCAGAAAGAGACATCTCTTTTCAAGCCCATGGTTATATTTATGACAAAAATGTCTAGATGGGCCTAGAAAAAAAAGAGAATTTGAAGAAGAGTTGGCTTGATACGTCCCCTTTCATACCTCTTAGTAGTATAATCAGGCTAAGAAAACAATTAATCCCAAGGTATAAGCACTTCTGGAAAGACCATGGCTGTACCAGGACCCAGATGTCACAAAAATCCTACTTGAACTGAGAAAGCAAGAACAACAAAAGAAAGTGGTACAAGAGCACACACAGTCATAAGTCAAGGCTGGATGGAATAGTCAATTTGAAATTCTAGGATTCTCTTTACTTTCTTTTTTTATGACGGCTAAGGCATTGATTAATCTGGAAATGTTTTAATTTCTGAGGCATTTTGGAGAAATAAAAAACATTGAGCAGCTGGCAGCCAAAGTCATGACACGGAAAGAAAGTGCAGACTTGGCTACAGAAACAAGCAAAAGTTCTCCCTATGATTAACCACAGACCCATTACAATTTTATTGTGGTAAGAAGAAGTAAAAAAAGTGTAAATATAAGAGATTCCATAAGGAAAGGAACAGATTCTAGTGAAAACACCATGTATTTAAGGAGGAAAGATTCCTTTTTTTAGAAACTGTGCAAACATGACTCCAGTGAGTAGGTTCATCTCTCTAAATTATTTACCTCTTGTGATGTTTTGTTTCTCTTTTAATAAATATTTAAAAACTCAGATTTGCAAAAGATTTTTCCAGTCAACTTTAATTATTAAGTGAAGTAAGGTAAACTAATAAAGGAGAAACAATAAACTTCATATAGAATAATCATCACAGAAAATGCACATGGATTTTTTTCTTACTATGTGGTTCTAATAAACACCTGTTTCTTTACATTTTTTCTCCTTGAATTATGTATGCATCAGCTGCAGAGTCTATAAACATAAAGAAAACTCACTTCCTAAAATATTTAAGCCGTGTCTAAAATATTTATAATGACAGGAACTAATTCAAATGAAAAATAAATATATTTACAGTATATTCATTTTTGTGATCCTGAACTGATTGAATTGAGACATTGCATTTATTGAGAAAAACATGGTCCTCATTATAATTGCTATACAGAACTTCCATATACTGATTTTAAACCATATTTAAAAATAATAACAATGTTATCACATGTTACAGAAAGCGTGAATGATTGTGAAAGCTTAAATATATCTGAGTGAAATTGATCTCTTTATATTTGGTGTTAATTCATAATCTTGACAGAGTAACCAGGTAGAGAAGAAATAAAATTATAGAGTTTGGTAAAAAGCACTCATACCGATATATACATATATATATGTGTGTGTGTGTGTGTGTGCGCGTGTGTATTTAAAATATTCCAGGGATGTACCATTCCTGGAAGTGTTCAAGGCCAGGCTGGAAGAGGTTTTGAGTAACCTGGCCTAGTGGAAGGTGTTCCTGCCCATGGCAGGGTGTTTAAAGGAGGTGATCTTTAAGGTCCCTTCCAAAACACTCTGTGAATCTATGTTAGAAGATATTCAAGTGGACGTTTCAAATAATTAGCATTGTTTCTAATACAGTATAAATTTGTTAAAAATTATGTAGAATGTGTTATAAATTATTATAAATGTATTATAAATTTTCGACATAACTGTTGAAAAAGAAGAGAAAAAATGCTGTAAGGCAGCAGCAGGGAATAAAAATCATTATTGGTCTTTAGAAGTCATTAATCTCTACATAAGAAAGAAAAGTATATTTCTGTCTTCTTTTTATGAAGGTTGCATGTATTGTTCAACAAACATTCAGGGGACTTTTAATTCAAATTATAGAAAAAATTACATAGAAACAAGTAGCGAATGACCAGAAAGTTCCTGTAAATATTTAAATGGATTAGAAAAGGTTTCTGCAAATTCATGTAAAATTATTCCATCCTTTTGACTGTTAAACCCAATCTCATGCATAAACTGGCATTCAGAAAGCCCATAAACTGCTGATTGCAGAGAGAATGTCCCCAGAGAAGAATCTGCCTGCATAATGCCTATTTCTTTTATAATCCAAGTATCCTGTTGTCAAGTGGGATATTGGATTAGGAAGAAACAGTAGCCTACCTCAGTATGGCTATTTTTTGGTTGTTACTGGGAGAAAGCAAGATTTAAGTACCTCAGCAGTTAATTATGTCTGAAAATATGTCCCAGACTTAAGGCTGAGCACGCAATTAATTTGTTTGCTGATTTGGTTCTTTTGGATTTCATTCTGCAAATAATTGATTGCAGAGCTCTAACAGGTTCCAGTGATCACAGCACAGACAGTTCATAGGAGCACACCCTTGTTTTGCCCTGTTCCACCACTTCTGACAGGTGAACTTTCAGATCTTTGAAATAAGAAATAGCTGTGCAAATCTTCTGAGGGGAAATGCAAAGAGTGGTGAGATCACATCCAATTAAAAAATAATTCCCCAACAATGTTAACTTACGGGTCACTCATCTTTTTAAGAAGACATAAATAATTTATTCATTACTAATTAGATGCATCTACTTTAGCATCATACCTCCCATTTAATGAGCAATATGAGAGCAGTATGGCAATTTAAAACTATATGACTTGTCGAAAAGGAGTCAATTAAAGGGATTCTCTTCGGGAGGCTCTAACACCATTCAGGACAGGATTAGATCAGAAACAAGCTGAACTTTCTGTCCTGTGAGTATTTCTGAGACTTCAAACTTCTTCTGTCCCAAACTGAAACAATTAGAGTGAATCTGTTTATTTGTAAGAAAGGCAAAGGCACGTCAGTCTGAATCAGTCACTCTGTGTGTCCTGATTGGTTATATTTCCCCCATGTCCTGCAGAGTGCTGTCAGGGAAGAGGCTTCAGTGTAGCAATTCTTAGGATGTTGGAAGAGAAAATTAGATATTTTTTTTCAGAAGAGTTTTGAAGGGTGAAAGATACTCCCCGTGGTCCCATCGTGTGACTCCTGCTGGTCTGGGGGCATGAGCAGTGGAGAATGGTTGGAACATGGCCATGGGCAGACTTTTAGCCCTTCCCCTAAGCGCTTGGGCAAGGCAGGAGCTTCCTTATTTTCCATATGAAAAGACAACTCCAGGGGTGCATTAAAAACTTGAACTTAGCCAGGGTAAGGGCAAGATTCATCTCACATAATCTTAGCTAATTGGATTTGGTCAGAGGTGTTGACCATAGCAGGGGTGTGGGCAGAGAGCTCATACAGAGAACTCTGCACTGGAGGTTTCTGAAGGAAAGCAATATGACTCCTACCAAAAAAGCTTTGAGCTATTCATCATAAATAAGCTTTTGTTACCTCTCACTCCTTCAGGATTGAAGATATAACTTTTTATTTTAATTCCTCAGGACTTCTTACAAACTTTGTACTTATTTACAAAATTAGGACCACAATTTCCACATACTAAGAACATAGAAATTATCTCTCTCTCTCTCTCTGTATATATATATATATATGTATGTATGTATATGCTCATAAAAACAAGATATTATACATCTTATCAGTTAAACTAGTTGATCACGTCACCAAGCTTTAGATTTCTAAAACAAGGCTCCTAATTTAAGGTAAAAGATTAAATCTTATCTACAGTCAACAGTAAAAAAAGGGAAAACTCCAGAACCCAAAGCAGTTAGTTTGGAAACCTAATTTAGGATATCCGCTGGAGAAACCCATCTTTCTGGAGACACTAGGCTTGTACAAACATGTATATTTTGGACAGGGAAACTGAGCTGTTAACATGAGAGCTATTCTGACCCATATAAGTCAGAATGCAGGAGTGGGAAATGAGGGAGAGCTCAAAGATTTAAAAAGATCATAGGGTGCCACCTTGACTTGTTTAATGGTTACTTTAAATTTTCATGGCAATTTAACATGGATTAGCTTAAATTCTCAAATGGTCTGACCGAAAAAACAATACTCTCATCTTTAATGAAAAGATAAGTATAAGGAATTTAGAGTGCAAGGGGCAAGCTTAGAAGAGCAGAGAAATAGTCTAGTGTTATTTAGGAGGTTTTAATTTTCATTATTTTACATTGAAATTCTTTCTGTTACTCAAACAAAGCATTTCACATCTGAGGCATTCGAAGACGATGTGTATCTTTGCACCACGAGCACTCAGGGCTGGACTTGCAAGAGATTAGATGGAAACCTCCTGAGTTTTAGACCCCATTTATCTTCAAGTCTCCAGATATTTGACTTTGTTTCAGTTCATGGTTAATTAATTGACTGTGAAGCTCTTAGCACAGCTTTTCCTTAAGCATGTCTTGGTTCTAACACACCTCCGGAGCTTTTGGCTGGATAGAGAGCTGTGCTCTCTCCGAGCCCATCTGCAGCATTCACTGATGTCAGTGGGAGCTGTAACCCTGAAACCAGGGCAGAAAACACCATTATGTGACATTTTAAAAGGTTTGTCTTTGAGTAGGTTCTGAAAGTTGCTTTGTTATTGCTTTTTCTCTAGAATTTCTCTGTAATCTACGCATAACATAGTATTGTCAGGATCAATAAAACCATATACAATTCTGAATGCTCTGAATGAATTTTCATCACAAACAGAACTATTTCCAGCAGTGCTCAGGTTTGTTTATTTCTGACTTGAAACACTCTGTAAATATTAATAAGAGATTAAAACAGGACCTTGATGATTTTAAAAGAACTGTGATACCACACAACTCTTCCAGGCTATTATCTGTCCAGGAATGTACCTTGGCAGATAAATCAGTTCTGATCTGTGGCCCATGTTGTATTTGTCCTAGTTCCTCACAAACAGTTCTACAGTTCTATCATTATGTCCTGCATACTTAATAATTTCATATAAATTTAAAAAAAAAAAAAAGTACATATACCTTTAAATAGAGATCTTAATTTTTTTAATTTTTTTTTTTTATAAAAAAGGGCACATAAAATGATGAACCCATCTTAGAGTCCCACTGCTCTTGGAAGAAAATACAAAGTGCAAAGTCACCATGCAGTAGCATGAATGCTTATTCTGAAAAGAAATAGTCATTTATTCATATTGTCAACATAAGTGGCATTCTACAAATTCACACTAATACATGTACATCTGGATCCTTCTGTCACTGTGGGACAGAGTTAAGATTGTTTTAAAGCTTTAATACTATTTTTTTTCCTTTGAATCATAGATGTTCAATCTTTTCCAATTTGAGTTTCCCTAATTTTTTTTAAGTTGTGACTCATCATGTAACAGATTTTAGGTGTCACACATTAGACTTGTTCTTGTTACCTGCTTCTTGCAGAGTCCTTCAGAGTAAACCACTAATTTTTAAAGGTGATTAGGTGTTAGGCTAAAAATCACTTTAGATAATAGGATTTCATTATCTTTAGCCTTAACTCTGAATTTCCTGTTTTATCTATTTCCTGGTTCATCTTATCTATAAAGAAAATACTCTGTGACATTATCTCCAGAAGAACAATTTTTTTCAATGTCTGCTGAAGAAGTTTTCATTTATGAAAAATAATGTAGGTAGAAATGTCTATCAATCCTAAAAGCCCATTTTTCCATCATAGCTTATGATCCAGATACAAGCAAGTTGAAGGCCTGAATGTACAGCACAGACAATAAAAATGTCATAAGATCTGTAGAGTTAAGATCATAATTTGAATGGAGAACTATTTAAAAAGTTAGAAAAAGAAATAAATAGAAAAAAATAAAAAAAAAGACCTCTGAAAAAACACCTCATATTGGTGGTGGATAAAGTTTCCAAGGAAATAAATCTTTAATGATAATAACGTGAGCGTAGCCATGGAGGTGTGAAGGCCTATTTGTTTTTTGACCTGATTCTAAAGGAGCTAAAAATAGAAGACCATAAGCACAGACCAAACAGATTGACACCACTGACAACATGTGCTTAAAAAAATCCCAAATCCAAACATTTCATCAAAATGTAAAAAACCCACCATGTGTAGGTATCGTCAGGTTTTTAAATTTTCTCAGATGCTCTTTCTTTCTTTTCCTCAAATTATTTTTGGAGAATTCAACAATTTCTGATTTATTTTGATTTCACTGGTATATGGTTCTACTGACATTTGTGTCAGTTTTAAAAGGAAAGCCATCCATTGCTCCATGCTGTGGATAAGGAGATGACACTAGAAAAGTGACTTGTCCCCAGTCTCACCCAGAGAGGTGTGTGAGCTGAGAACAGAGCAGAGAACCTCTTAAGATCTCATCTGGTGCCAGTGACTCAGCTTTCTTCAGCACAAACCTTCTTCACTGCTGTGACACTTCACTGCAACTCTGGTTGTTCATTTGGGTGCATTATCCAGCCTTCAGTTCTTCCACCAGTGATTTTTCCATGTTCTTAACTGTGCTGAAGTGGTTGAAGTGATATATCACTCATGGCATTCCCTTACCTTTCAGACTGAGATTTATGATGCTTTTATCTACATGACACTGGTAACTAGCATTTGATGTATTCTCTGGTTTTACAGCTCCATGCACGATTTGGTGTGTATCTCCACAACATGAAAGTGGTACTGAACAGCTGATCTATATTTTCACTAGTTCACTGAAAAATTCATCGTGGGTTAGAGCTAAGCCTTACCACTCTGTGAACCTCATGTCCTTCTTAAAAAATCTGATTTCTAAGTCTGTATCATAATGCCACTATGTGAGTTGTGTTCTCCTCTGGGACTTCTGTGTTAAAGGTTACGCTGCCTCTCCAAAGATTTCATAAATTTTGAAGTAAATTGATGAATTATGATAAATCTTCAGAATCATACTAAAAAATTTAAAAAAAAGGAAAAAGCTAGAATAACAATCATAGCCATCCTTGTCATGTTCCTTGTAACCAAACTCATATTTGTCATGACTATGCATAATACCTTGTAAGTTATTGACCTTTCACAATCCAATGTGGAGAACTGGGAATGAGGCTGACACAAAGAAGATAACTAAATGCATTTTTGTTTGAGCGTAGAATCATTTGGTCCATCTATTCCCAGAAATTGCACACAGTGCTCAATTTGTTCTCAGCATTGATCTCAGGCACTGTCAAAACTTGATTATCTCACAGAGTGTAGGGTTTATGATTGCTTTTGATTTTCCACAGAGAATTTTCTGAAAAAAATCTGTGTTTATAATCAGAATATACCAAATGAGAAAAATAAAGTGTCTGTCAAGAAATAACAAAAGAAAAATGAAAGAATTAAGACTATTATAGAAGGGAGTACAGAATGAACACACAATATGCATGTGTTGGTGTTAAATGCACACGAATGTGAAAATCTGTTTATTTGTATTCTCAATTGTACGTGTGCAGCTTTACACAGCTACACGTACACAAAAGTTTGCAACGAATTTGAGAGAACAAAACTATTAATACTACATACTTCATTCTTTTGAGGATGAAATGTTTTTCTTCAGAACACCAATTTTGTGCTTTTATCTGGGCTGCAATTTTTGTTTCTGGCTTCTTATAATAACAATTTTGATACCAACATATTCCACCTGCAATTTATACCAACATCAGACATCTTCAATAGCTCTCAAACTGCAAATTATTTTGATAGGGAAACATCTGTACATATTGCTATTCTGATTGTAAAGTCTGTGAAAACATTTTTCTCCCATAGCTCTTTGCTTTTTTTTAATATTGGAATAAAAGTAGCTTAGCTACATTGAAAAAATACTTGATCAACCCGTAGAGAAAAAACAAACACGACTGTGCAACGTTATCAACCAGAAGTGGAATTGGTAAGATAGTTGTCAAAATCCCACTAACATTCTTAAAGAAGTTTTTACTCTCCATTTGCTGGCAACTTCTGGCTTTGATGAATTATGATTTTGAGCTGTTACCACATTTCACAATAGGTGTCTGGATATAGTTTGTGGAAGAGAGGAAACTTATCTCTGATGAGAGCAGTTGTTCCACAGCACAGGACTGCTTTTGGCTATGGTGGCTATTTATTAAGTACTAAGCAAAAAGTGAATGTGTTTAGATTTATAATGTTATCTGAGTAATCTGAGATCACTTGAAACAAAAACTTTCTTCCTTCTCTTAGATATTCATCACTTGCCCAAATGTAAGATTTTAGATGTGACAATAATCATTGTAACAGCTCTTGTAACAGCTCTGAGTTGCCTCCAAAGTCCTGTTCATACCACCATTCTTAATTTAAAAAAAAAATCAGTACCTCTTGTTTCTTCTCCTTTTGTAACCTCTGTTAAAATGTGAAGCTGACAGAGTAGACCTCAGTCTCTCAACACTCAGAAAAAAGAAATCCCAAATAACCACACTTTAAGCTGCCAGTAGAACAAAATGAAGGATCAGCAAATTCATTAAGTGGCACCATTTCCCCATATCTGTAAATCTTTTGAGCACATTTTGAGAATTAAGTATTCTCAAAGGCCTGACCAGGATAAGATGATAAATTAAATTAATTGGATAATTAACATCAGATTGGATATTAGGAAAAAGTCCTTCACTAAGAGTGTAGTGAAGAACTGGAACAAGCTTCCCAGGGAAATGGTCATGGCCTCAAGCCTGTTAGTGTTCAAGAAGCTTTTGGACAAAACTCTTAGATGTATAGTTTAAATTTAGGTTGCCCTGTGTAGAGTCAGGAGTTGCACTTTGATGATCCTCATGGGTCCTTTCCAACTCAGGATATTCTATGATTCTGTGATTCAGGAAATGTCATTTCCAATGTCTTCAAAGGAGACATTTGTTTCCAGAGTTCAAAACAAGTGTAGGCCAGCACAGATTAAGTGTTTAATTGCCTGATCTTTCTGCCTGAAAGACTTTATTCCTGCACCAATCTTTACAGTCCCCATTGTCAGGTTTCAGAGAAGATTTTTGAGATCTCTTCAGGAAGATGTTCCTGGATACTAAAATACAGTGAAGTTTGTAGTGAAATGCAAACCTAAAACATGCTTGGAAAGACTTTGCTCATGTCCAGTAATAGATATGTGTTACTAAAGGGAATATGAACTATTTGGCTGAACATCTTAACTAAAAAGCACGTTACACTGCTCAGAATCATAATCTAATGTAGGCTGGAAGGGATCTCTGGATATAAGTGAGTTTAATCTCTGCTCAGTCCCTAAATTCAAAGTTAGATAAAGCCACTTGGGACCTTACCCATCAAAATCTGAAAATTTTTACAGATGGTGATTTGACCACTTTTCCAGGTAAGATGGCCCCAGCTGAAACAACTTTCTTCAGAACTTTATTCCTTTATACCTGATCAGAATCTCCCTTATTGCAGCTTTCTGCTCTGCACCCCTGGCATGAGTCTGGTTCCCACTTCTCTCAAATTCAGTGTAAATAAAGGACAATTGCAATTAGAACCTTTTCTTCACCTTCTCTTCTCCGAGCTGAGAAAAAAACCCAGCATACTTGGTTTCTCCTTTTGTGTCATGTGGTTGAGTTCTCTAAATATTTTAGCGTCACTTCACTGGACTCGATCCAGTGCTTGAAAGACTAAAACATGACTCCAAACTCCAGGTGCATCCTTAAAAGTGACTTGTATTAGACTGGTGATATTTTGGGATAAAACTCTCATGCTGCTCCATCTGGAAATTTGTAGAGGAAACCTAGTTTATTGTACTAAAAACTGTTATCTCTATAGATAATCTGATGTTTCTGGAAAGGTCTGAACTTCCAGTTGGCTAAAATTTATTTAAATACTCTATAGAAGTAATAAAGTTGACTTTACTACATGATTATTTTTCAGCAACAAATATTCTAATTCTTTCTAATGGGTTCATAGAGTCCTGCCTCCTAAATTACAATATATAAGTTGTTATATCGTCACCCCTTTGATAAGAAAGTGTCATGAAAATGCTCCACAGATTTATAATTTAATTTTTAGCACCATGTTGCTAAGGTCAAGAGTAATTTCGCCATAAATAAGCATGTCATTTCATCCACAGAGAGCAGTCAGTTTAAATTATAGCTAGAGTAAAAGATTATGAATATTGTCTCTGTGAAAATTAGTGCCTTATTTACTATTGATTGACTAGCATTCATATAAGTTATTATTATTTGACTAAATAAACACTTGCTTAAAAGGAGATCTGCTATGAAGGATTATTTCAAAGGAAAAGACAACCAGCATTAGATGGAGAGGGTAATTCTTGGCTTAATTAAAAAATACTACCAAAAATGTTTGCTCTAAACTACACTCCCAATCTCACAGAGATAATTATATAAAAAAAAATTGCACATAATTCCATATTTACATAATTCCATATTTAATTACTTATGTATGTGTCGTAGTACCCTTTTTAGGGACCATTTTACTGTTAATTCCAAATTAACTCCCCCACACTGTTTTGTAAACATACATTTTTCAGCTGTGAGCCTTTCTTTTAGTTTTTCAGGTCTGTACAATAGATAAAACTTAATTTGCATTGTCTTTTCTGAGAATTCAATTTTCCTGAGTTAGAGGCTACTAACACAGCCTTTTCATTGCAATTTATCACATTTGATTTCACATATTGTTTTGGTTTTCTGGGGTCCTGATATTGCTTTCACCTTAAATAAACCTCATGTTCCTAAGGTACTGATATCAGGAATGAGAGAGAGGAAAAAAAGAAACATTTCACAATAGCAGAAAATTGGCTGAAGGAGCCAGTAATAATTTCTGTCTATCAACTCTACTCTGTCTGCTGTATTAAATGCAGTAGAACATTGTATTATTGTGACTATCCCTAGTGTTCCAGTGAATAATGGTGACTGCAAGAAACCTCTACGTTTTAAAGGAGAGTTTTATAAAATCAGAAGCAGGACTATCTGTGGTCTAAGGATTACCTTCACCTTCCTAGAATTGGCTTTCCTTTTTCCAATTTTTCAATTAAAAGCATCTGCAGGAAATATAAATCTTTGGACAAATCTCATCTTCTTTCCACCTGTTTCTGTTTAAAAGCCACCAAGCTGAGCTGAAGCAGTTGCAATGTTGGTACCTCATAAAAAAGTTCTTCTAAACAAGGTTCTCACTGAACTATCCATCCCACAGTTCACTCCAGTCTCACCTCTAAGTTCATGAAAATGATTTATCATGGCAGCCAGATGTCTATAATCCATGATAACAGAAGTCAGCCCGAAGGTCTTTGGCTAGAGAAGCAAAAGTTCACACCTCAGCCTCAGTACAAGTCTTGTGGGAGACCAGAGAGAAATCTGAGGACCAGAATATTCTAGTTTTCACTGTGATCAAGGCAATAAATTTCCAGTCCCACATTTTAAAGACACTAGATGCACAAATAGCCCCAAAAATATTTTTTCACCCAAAGTCCAAAATTTTTTTTACTAGAAATTCTTAATTACCCAGCCCACAATTAAGAAAAAAATACAGCGTAACTCACAAACAAAGAAAAATTCAACCTCAATATGTTATTATGCAGTGTGGATCATAATTTTTATTCAAGAAGAATATATGTAAGACTCCTAAAAGTCAGCAGGAGTTTCATTCATCCATTATTTCTGAAAATCAAAACCTAGAAATACATCAGAGAACAGCAACAATCCAAAACAAAACCATGTATTCTCAGTCACCTTTCTCAGCATTTGCGTGGATTTTACAGGCATCTGAAAACATGGGAATAGAAGAACAGCCATAATCCTATCCACATATTCAGTGCTGAAGTGAAATGCAATTTCTCTTAAAAAACTTTGAAAGGGCTGAATTTCTAAAAAAAACCCCAACAGTGCATTTTTGATCCCCTGTAAACAACCATAAGAAACAGCAGGACCAAATTCCACAGTTCAAGATGCAAGGAAGATGAAGATAAATAACTTCTCACATCTGAACTTCCTACTTCCACATTTTATTTGATGCCCTTGTTGTTGTTCCAGAAAAGTTAATTAATAGTTTTTATTTATTCCCTTTGTCCAAGACTCCCATGATACCTCTGTTGTATGTCAGGTCATCCTCTTTACCTCCATCATCCATATATCATATCTTTACCAAATCTCATGTCCTTTCCTGAGCTGAAAAGTCCCAATCTGTCCAGGTGAGCTACATGTCGGACCGGTCTTGAAGAAGTGTCACAGAACTGCATCTTTCACATATTACAGACCTTTATTTCTAGAAATTATACTCCAGAAATAACATTCTGTTAATCTCAATGAAGATACATTTACAGAACCTATATGTTTACAATCTCTCGTGCTTACAACCTTAAATTAATCTGTGATGACTGTAGTCTCTGCTGTGCTTACAAATTTCTTATCAAAGAGGTGCTCTTTTATGCAGTGTAAGGCTCCTCATGTGAAGTTTCATCTCAGACTAAGGTGTGGAAATCTTTGGTCTACCCCTTCTTGTGCTGGCTGGGAATATTTTTCTGTGTGGGAGTTAATTTTGAATAAGCAACAAGATGTGTGGCCATATAGACTGGTGCTGTAGTTCCACAGGCAGCATGAGACAAAAGTATCAATGAAAAAACATTGTTTGTCTCCAAAAAAACTCACCTGGGTCAAAATGAACACCTCCTTTTTCCCTGATAAAAGTTAATTCTAACCAGGAGTCTTGCACTGATTGCAGAAGGTGTCTCTATCACACAAACCAGGGGACATAATTTGAAGAATTATCTGAAAATCTATTAATAAATTCAATACTGAAATGTGACTCCTGTCTGGTTCATAGATTTTGTTCACTCATTTTATCCTCAGACAGGGCTGTTTACATCCTTCAGCCATTCCCATGCAAATGCTTTGCTGGGTGGGTGGATTCCTCTTCAGGGAGTAAAAAGTGGTTTTATATCACTTCCATGTCTGGCTGCACACCACAGTTAGGAAATCCATGCATTCTATGTGCCATCAAACACAAAGAAATAATTGTTATTACTAGTTATTATTCTGAGAAGTGTTACTATTTTTGCCACACTGGGTACTAGGAAAAAAATCCATAAAAACAAGTGTTATAAAATAGCTATCTGAAAGTTAAAAAAAAAATAAATAAATTGAGAAGCCCACCACCAACAACACCAGAAGACAAATGTCAGAGAGTAAAATAAACTAATTACTCAGATTTTCAGTTTGTCCCTTCTAATGTTGAAAATCCATAACTGTTGATTTGATATGAAAATTCATTTGAAATTCAAGGTTACATCTACAAACTCAGACACAGTATTCAAAAATGAGAGAGGTTTAAATTCTGACACTACAGAAATCAGTGGATGTTCTGAAGTCGATGACAAAATTCTCCTGAATTAAATTAACTTAATATTTTAAATTAAGAAAATCCAAAAGGCCAGGAATTCCCTTCTGGGGTTCATGCTTCTCTTCAGAGTATTGGGAAGCAGTGGAAATGTGAAGTGTCCCATTTTCTAGTGATCTGGATGTTTCAAGAGCTGGCAGAGCACAAAATACTGTCATGAGAGAATGATGTGGAATTTTAGTGTATACTACCTTAAATTCTGTATGCTGGACAAGTACTGAAAAAGTTAATTTTCCACCATGGGCTCAGTAAAGGAAGGATCATATAAATCACAGAGTTTTTCCACTCTGTATATTTGGACTAGACAATAATGTGCCCCCTTAAATAAGATCACTAAAATAATACACAAGTCCAAGTCTTGGGTATTACTCTAACCAGAGTTAGTACAAACTGGGCTGAAAAAAAAATGCAGTAACAAAGATCTTGTGTGGATTTGAAAGTTTCTATTCTACATTGTTTGTCAATAACATTATCTGCAGGAAAAAATAAGGTCTGTAGAAAACAAAAATTAGTGTATAAACAAAAATGTGTTTTGGGGGGTCATAGTTAATTACAGTTTGTTTTGTTATAACTACTTTTCCATGAATATACATAAGCCTAAATATCCCATTATGGTTTAATTATTCAGCCATTAGAAGAAGAAAATTACTAATGAATGCAGCTATGAAAAATATATATCATTTACAAAACCACACATAATATACTACAGATATTTTCAAACATCACAGGAAAAAGAAGACTCTGAGCATTTCAGCATTGCATTTAATTGCTTTTATAAATTATCAAACCTTTAATTAGGCAGAATTATGGGGGAGCTGGAAATGAAAACACATTTGGGTGCCATTTTAAATCATACATTTAGCCTATTATGAGATATGAGGTGGGTTCATTCCTTCACCTGAGCTCTTAGTTTACCATCTGGACTTTTTAGTCACAAACTTCAAAAAAATTCAGTAAGATATGACATTAACTTTTAGCACAAGGTTTTCACATTTTAGTCTTGTAACTTTGCAATATTGGCAAGCTGCATTATTGTCTTTAGCTTTTCCTTGTCAGCAACATTTCATGTAATGACTGTTTGCCACCTGCAATAGATCAACTAGATCTTTTTTGCATGAAATGAATAAAGCTATAAAATAAGGAAAACATATGTTACTAGTACAAGTCCAGGCTCTGCTAGCAGACATATATTCCCAAATTATCTATTTTTGGGGAAAAAAAAAAAAAAAAGGGGTAAGGTTTTTTCTGCATTTTACCTTTTGGTTGTCAGTTTATTTATTTGATGAAGAAATCATTTATCTACTAGCAAATCAAAGAATTTATAGACTATAGCAATTTTTTCCAATTGTATTGAAAGTTATCAACACAGGCAAGGATTTTTTGTAGACATGATATTTGTATCATGATTCCTCGTTCCATGATGCAAAGTCTTGTTTGAGTTGAGGATTTGTCTTTCTTGCAGTGTCTATCAGCAGTTGTTGGGCAGACTGAGAAGGCAAAAAAAGGTAAGTTCATCCTGAATTACAGCAAATGTCTCTCTTGAATCCCAGTTGAGCTGTATGTATAGAATTACAACTGATCATGACTTTTCCTACCTCAGTAGTTGGGCACATCCAATTGCCTATTTCACAGCCATGTCTGTGTAAATCCAAAGCACTGGCAAAACTTCAACACACTGGAAATGAGGGGTTAAACCCTTACATGGTCCTTGCATAAAAATGATGGCTTCATGCAGAAGAAAAGTGCTGCATGTTTCAAGTTGTTCCTTTATCCAGCTGACTGATAAACCAGGATATGCAGGACTGTGCTAGAGTGCATTTGACTCTCAGTATAGCATGATTTAATAGCAAACTCCTTCCAAAAGGAATGTCTTGGTTCTTTGTGATCCTTTCCCCAAGCAACCCGATTTAGTGATGACCCTGCCCATGGCAGGATGATCTTTAAGGTCCCTTCCAATCCAAGCCTTTCTGTGATTCTGTGGTTCTAAGATTCCTCCTAAATATCAAGATGTAAGAAGTCTTCCCTACGTCAGAAAAACCAACAGGTCAGTTTTGTCATACTTGTTAAAATAAAGAAGTTGACATTAGTCACACAGTTTGGGTAGAGGTGGGATTGAAAATAAAGTTTTCTGTCTGCCAGAAGGGAATTGCAGATGCCCACTAGAAAGAGAAGCATCTTCTCCAGATGTGTTTCTGAGACAAAGAGGCAATGTCCACTGCATGTGAAGTTGAACTGGAGAGTGTTCCATATAACACTGACATGAATCTTTGAGGTGGAAGGGTAGGAAAAGACAGTTGAGTAAGAACTACAAGTAATTGTCCAATGTTCTTTTGTAAGTCTGAAGAAGAAAAAAACATTTAAAAGAGCAGAACATTGTATTTTAATAGACATAAAGGAAAATATTATACTGATTTTAATTATGCTGTAGCATAAAAAAATCCTGATACAGTTCACAATAAGTTGTGGAGCAGAGGTGACACAATGTTATGTCTGGTTCTCTGTTTTGCATAGGCATCCATATAAAATAAGCAATCAGCCAAGACAAAAATAATTATTTTTCATTTCATAATGAAGCATAGGCAGTGTATGAATTTACTTTCTCCCCAAATATTTTTGCTGATTGCTAGTTGAAAGTTTATAGCATTACTAATTTCCACTGGGCAGCTACAGTGAACAATAATAAAACCTCTGACAGGGAGCTGTAAAACAGGGACCATGAACTAGGCTGCCTATAAATACTGAATTACCCATCAGCCTTTAGTGTATTCTGATTAATCATTACCCTAGAACATAAGCAACTGTTTTAAAGTGGTCTGAGAAAGGGATTCCAGAGATCAAAAATGAAATGGTCATGTTTAAAATCAGTCTTTTCTTCTTCCTCGACCTTACTGGTGACTCAGGAATACAATGTGAATATCAAACTAATTACGTTCACTGTAGAAGGTGTTTATTTGATTTATTCCACATTAACTTCCATCAGCCCAGTAAAATGTGTGCTTACCTTTAAGATTGTTTTAAGTTACATTAAAAGGGGAATTTTTACATAAAACTCAGAGTTTTCCACTCAAATTCATACCAAGGAGCCAATTATTTCAATTTACCTAATAAATCTTTGTCTTTTTTAACATAAGGAATTGCCAAGAAATAAATATGCTCATATACATATGTGTAAATTTTTACATAAATTCCAAATATATCAAGTCCTGCACCCTGAGGCATGCCTACAGAAAAGAAAGAAAATAATTGAAACAATAATTGTTAGTAGAAAAAAATTTCAAATTACATCTTTTCTATGATGCACAAAAGTCTTGAAAGCATTTCAAGATAAAGTGAGTTATCTGTCTAGAACAGGATATAACATCTCATGAATTAAAGCACATGAAGATCACAAACAGCATTTCCAGACTTAGTGCACTGTGCAGAGAAAATTCATGCTCAGACTTGTGGCATGTTACACTACAGCTAGATATGATTTCCCACCCTTTCAGAAGTCCTGCTTTGGCAAATGAGTTTTCTAAGCAGGACAAATATCAGCTTTCACCTATTTCTGCTGTCAGGACTATTGGCACTGGCCTTCCCCAGTCTTCCAGCTGGTCTCAAATGCTTACTTAAATTTTTGAATGTTTCTTGCAGTCCAAATTTTCTTTCACTTTTTCTGTACATGCTCCATCAACTTTAATTAAAATCTTAATTGGTGCATTTAGCTGTAAAGTGGTACAACAGTTTTATTTACATGCATAGTATTCAAACTCTTCAGAAAGGTTATATCAGCCTTTCCTCCCTCCTATACTTTTTTTTTTCATGTTCTACTGGTTTGTCTCTGGGTTTGCCTGAGTTCAGCTCATGAAGTGTGTGGCAATTCCACTACGAGTAATTCTGGGTTTTTTGCTGTGTGAGTGGATCCATGGTTACAAGTAAAGACACTGAGGATGAGCTGTGCACTCATTTGTTCTGCCTTCTTTTGGTTAAAAAAAAAAACCTTTAACTGAAATTTCTCCTACAGGTACAGAAATTTTGTTATTCCCACTGCATATCCAGACTGTCATCTGAGGTCTTCTGTTGGCAATGATGGCAATGTCCTCTTCCCACCAACCAGGACCTTGATCTCTTAGGTTACAAAATCAGTTTTAAAACATAACCCTCATCTTTTTGGCCAAAGGAACTTTACTGAACTATAGACCAGTGTAAAGCTCATAGATCATTCTTTAATCAATGTACTGCATCATCGATGTGTTAATCACAGACTTTGCCAGTGGACTTTGTATGCTCTGAGCAATTTTCTGATGAGGATGCTATTCTCATTATTATTTACAAAGCTGAAAGTAAAGAGAGAACAAGCTGACTTGTGATTGCTCTGGTTTAAAACCTGCTGTTGATATGTAATTATCCAAGCTCATTAGCATCCTGTTATACTAAAAGTCTTGTTATGGCCAAAACAGAGCATGCCATACATATGCAGTTATTGTCAGTACAGTTGAAGTTTTAACAGTCTATTTAATTCAAACTGTGTAATTACATACATAATTACAGGAAAGGCTAATTAATAATACAGCTAAAATTGTTGTACAAATACCTTCTGGATCTATACTGCCCCTTTACTCTGGCGTTGTGCTCAGTTTCCTGATGTTACTTGTAATTGTTATAATTGCAAACTAAAGCTGAACTAAAGCATAGTTGCTCGCTGAACACCTTAGGGCTTGATAATTGTTACTAAAGAGAAACCACCACAAATCAGAGCAAGCCAAGGTGAGCTCAGACAAGTTCTGAGACCCTGCACAGTCAGCTAAAGACTTCAAAGCTTGAGGTCTTTTAACACTAACAGTGAAGTGTTTATTGGTCTATGATCCACATCAGCTTTCTATTTTTATTGATGTCAGGCTTATATGACAAGTCACCTCATACTTGCCTTCTGCATTTTGGGGATGATCACCAGTTGAAATCTGCATTAATTTGCACTGGCTGTGTTCAGGCGTGCTCCCACTAACACCAGGAGGTGAGGACAGTTTACCAGACATTTCTAAGCTCCTTGAACAGCTAAGATAAACATGTTCCTATATCCCATTGGCTTCATATAGACACAGACAACAGAACAACACACAATGGTCCAAGGATTGTATGGATATATATGTGACATCACTGCAAATATTGCTCACAGGCACTCAGTGATGCTCAGTGTGTGTCACAGTGACATTGACTAAATTTAAAATTCTTAAATAGCTCAGATGATGCCTCTAAAAATACCTGTGTCTCTCACATGACAATATAGAGAACTGAATAGCTCAGCTGTAGACATCCACATTGTGGAGAAGGGACCTAAAACATGATGAGTCCCTCCCTAAACCTCTAATTCCAGCCTTTTGCTGGAGCTTATACTCTACTCCTGATTACAGTTTAATATCTCTCAACAACATGCTGCTACACAAAGAAACAGACGACTGACTACGGGCAAACAAGTAACTCCTTGTATTTCTCTGATTGCTGCCAAAAATCCCTCTGTCTGCAAGGAAAAAAAAATAATAACAATAATAATAAAATCCCTGAGCTTACCCAAAAGCAGCAAAGGCTTAGTGGAAAATCAAAGCAGAACTCTACTTTTTCCCATGCACAGCAAGTGAATATGCTGTCGTTGCTGGTTGTTTACAGAGCTGGTTGTTTGCAATATTCATCCCTGGATGCAGTTTTAATTTTCCTGGGAGACAGCTGATTGTGCATTCACGCACATCCATGCACAGAGACAGAGCACCCATAAAGTATTTTCCACCCATGGTATCATTTATCTTAATAGTTGTTAGTGCCGCAGTTTCCACTTTAACAGTAATCATGACACATTTGTTACTTGATTTATTTGAATAGCACTGTCAAACACTGCATAAACAATACTGTTCTGGGACCTGGCCAGAAATTTCAAATTGCATTTTAATATTTATGTGCCTTCAGACTCCATGAGGAAAAATACTGATGGTAGCTTGCGATTTGAACTGCTGTAGCAACAGAGCCAGAATAAGTCTGCTTTTTCCTATAACTTGTGTAATCTATCATGATATTTCTTTAGCTGATCACAAGTAAAAAGAACATTAGTTTATATTTTCAACAACCGGCAGTTACTGAAATAATATTTAGGTGGAATTAAAGGATGCTTGCAGCTTCCTGGATTGGCTTTCTAAATAGCTGCCAGCCATCTCTATGATTTGATGGCAATGAATATCACTGCTGTTGCTTAAGAACAACAGGAAAAGAGAGAACATGACTTTTGGAGTTTGCTTTCTGAAATGTAATACCTCTCTGTGAGTCTTTACTTCATGTTTTCCATTTAGTACCATCCATTAATAGCAAAATGTTTGTTATAACCATAAGCTGATCATAATTTATCATTAGGATCACTATATTTGTTAGTGGTACATTTTTGATCAGCTGTCTCTAAGGGCAACATTTGGGTTTTTGCAGTTAATAAGTCCCACCATCAGAATTATAATCATTGTAGGATAAATGCTCTGGCAGGGCTCTGCCTATGGGCTTCCTGCTGCTAATGACAAAGATGTTCACAGTGTTTTGTTCCTCTTTCCATTGCTCCATGAGCATCCAGAAATCAGCCACTTAAATCACATCTTCACGTAGGTGAGATGGGGCTTTTCCTGGCTGCATTTAAAACCCTGTCTTTATCACTGACCATCTGGATGTGAATGTGTTATGTTCTATTGTATGTTAAATTATATCACTGTGTCTATCCTACCACTTAGTGTGGGTTGCTTTATGTGACAAAATAGCAACAGTAATTACTCCTTATCCTTTGGAATAACAATGATATGTATATGAAGAGAATGTATAGGGCTTGGTTCCATTGTCTCTTAGGCAAAATTGCCAGCTATGAGATTGTGGAGTTCATACAGAAATGGATCCTCTTTGCTGCATGTCCTGCTCTCTCCTTGAGGACAGGGGGATGGACCCTGGCTACCTTAATGGACCAAGGAGCCCCTGAAGTCCCCAGCATCTTGCCCACAGGGAGCCCCCAGCCCTCCTGAAAATTATTTCCTTTCCTTTTCCCAAAATCTTTATTTTCCTTAATATTTCACAGGATAGGAAATAGAGAAAAAATTTATACCCTTCTCTTTCTTTTTCAAGTAGCTGTCATGAAAACTGATAGTGCCAAGGAGTTCAGGGAAAGCCTAAGGAAAACACAATCAGAAGAACATCATTGAGCTTGAGGAATAGACAGACAGTAACATCATGAAGTTCATTTAAAAAAGAGAAAATCCTGGGACTGACGTCAACCAGTGCAGACTCACAGGCTCGGAACTGACTGACCATGAACAGTTTTGCAGGAGAGGATGTTGATTTTCAGAGATCTACTAGGTAAGGTCCTGAGTAAATTATCCAACTTGAAGTTAACCCTTCTTGACCAGAAGGTCAGATTAATGACCTCCTGAGGTCCCTGAAAATAACTCAGAATTTACAATTGCACCTATCATCAAGAGCACACATACTTAATAGCAGAGGAAATTAATTGATTTACTCAAAACCAGATGAGGTAAAATATAGTGAATGAAAGGTCAAGGAATTGGGATTTGGGAGCAAAACAGGAAGCAAAGTCATTCAGTTTAGTGACACATTTGGATAAACACTTGGAGTCTACACCCCAAAGTGGAGCTATGTGTCTTACAGGTACATTAGTCAGAAAAGGAAAACAAAATAATTGTACACCTACCTCAATAAATGAGACAGAGGATCTGGTGACCACTGGAGTGGTGACATGGAAAAGGCTGAGGTGCTCAACAACTATTTTGCTTCAGTTTTCGATGGCAATTTCTCTTCCTACATCTCTCAAATCCCTGAATCTCAGTGCAGGCACTAAGGGAAGCAAGTGCCACCCATCATAGGAGAAGATCAGGCTCAAGTCCACCTGAGGAACCTGAATGTATATAATTCCATGGAACCAGATGAAATGAATTCCAGGGTTCTGAGGGAACTGGCCAATGTAGTCACTATGTCATGGCAGTTGGCCAAAGTTGTTGGCGACCAGAAAAAGGAAATCATAGAATCTAGACTCATTAAAGTTTGAAAAGAACTCTAAGATAGAAAAGTCCAACTGTTAATCCAGGACCATCACATTCACCACCAAACCATATTCCCAAATGCCACGTACACATGCCTTTTAAACACTTCCAGGGATGGTGATCCCTCCACTTTCATAGGCAGCCTGTTCCAATGACTGATCATATATCTCACCCATTTTAAAAAAGGGTAAAAAGAAGGACTCTGGGAACTATTAACAGTCAGCCTGACCTCTGTGCCCAGTAAGATCATGGAATGGATGCTCCTGGAAGATATATCAAAGCATATGGAAGGCAGGGAGGTGATTAGAGGCAACCAACATAGTTTCACAAAGGGCAAATCATGTCTGACTAACCTGATGGCCTTTTGTGATGGAGTAATTGCATTGGTGATAAGGGCACCTACCTTGACTGCTGTAAGCCCTTTGACACAGTCCTCCACAAATTTCTTGCTCTAAATTGGAGAGATGTGGATTTGATGGATAGGTTGTTGGATACCTAAGGAATTATCTGGGTGGCTGCATCCAAAGAGTTACAGCCAAAAGCTCAATGTCCAAACGGAGATCAGTAACAAATGGTGTCCCCCATGGATCCATATCAGGACCAGCATTGTTCAAAATCTCTATTAATGCCACAGACAGTAGGATTAATTGCACCCTCATCAAGTTTGCAGATGACATGTCGTTCAGTGGTGCAGTTGATGCACACCAGGGAGACTGACACAGGCTCCCCAGAGAAGCTGTCTGGAGGCATGTCTGGAATTGTTCAATGCCAGGTTAGACAGGGCTTTGAGCAACCTCGTTTAGTGGAAGGTGTCTCTGCCCAGAGCACAGGGGTTGGACTAGGTGATCTTTGAAGGTCTCTTCTAACCCAAACCATTATGTGGTTGCATTCTATATTTTATGAAAAACAAGTGAGTTCACATTGATCTACAGACACCACCCATCCTGCCTTGAAGGAGCTCACTCTGTTCATCCCAGAAATCCTAGCTCAGTTTCCTCTCATTGAATTTGTGTGAGTAAAGAGTAAAATGGGATTTCAGGGGTCTATTCCACGAACTATTTTTGTGTTTCTGTATTCAACTGAGTTGAATACAGAGGTGTCAGAGGGACTTTTGTGATTCAGACAGGTAGGTCAGTGAAAGCAACACTAATGGTACATCTCATGTACAGATGAGGATTTGTACTTTACTTTCTGCAGCCTTAGTATTGCAGATGAGCTGATATATTATTCTAGTTGCTAATTTGCCATGAGAGGCTTTATTACCACTTTTGTCACCTTGAGTGCCTTATACAGTCAGATTGCTCACTGCTGGGAGAAAATACCTTATTTCCTGTGATATACAGCTCTTGTTGTAATACAAAAATTCTCTCTACCCTTTGTTTTCTGTAAATGTTCATTTCATGAATTCTCCACCATCTTCAGCTTATTTCACAAGTTGTGAAACTGTTACTTAAGTGAAATGAAACCTCATTTCTTCCCTTCCTATCTCCACTAAATCATATGAATTTGTGGAGGGAAAGCATATCCATTTTTAAGGTTGCTGTGTTTTGTGATTTTTATTGTGATTCTGACAATTAAGAGTCATAGCTTCAGGAGTCATGTCATTAAGCAGTTCTAAGAAAACCTTGAAACTGTTATCCTTTAGAGCTCAAGAAA
Organism: Neopelma chrysocephalum; assembly: GCF_003984885.1. Lineage (NCBI taxonomy): Eukaryota > Metazoa > Chordata > Aves > Passeriformes > Pipridae > Neopelma > Neopelma chrysocephalum. The sequence goes on along the minus strand of NW_020897745.1, from coordinate 1,353,158 downwards.
CCAGAAAACAAACTAAAAAAAAAAAGACTACAGTTTCCTTTTTAAGCTTCACACATTTTTTTTTTCAGGATCTGCCTCCTGAGTGAAATAGCAATATTTCAGTTATATATCTCCTTTCTTCATCAGTTCCAATGAATGCAAAAAAACAATGTAGTCCATAAATCAGAGTAGAAATGCCACAGATAATGGAAAAAACTGATTCAAGAAGTAGTTATCAGGAGAATGAGCAGAGCATATACATGGCTAATCAAACAGTATACTTTACAGAGCTAAAGGTTGAAGTTTAACTAGGGTATTCCATGGCTGCTACTTTTGTTCTAAACCTCTCTCAGGAGAATGATATATTTGAGCCTGAATTATCTCATAATAAATTACACAGAGAAAAACCAATTCTTGATGATATTCTCTTAACAAAATTTTAAAGAGTGGGTCAAATGATTCATTCTTAGAATTGCTGGATTTGCAGAAAAATCTCTAGAAAACAACCCTTTCTCCACAGTTCTAGGGATCTCACCTTGCAGTTGTGTTTAGGAGGGAATGCAGCAAAGACAATGATGTAACAATCTTCGTGTTAACTCCAAAAAGGAGTGATGGCAGGATGTGGTGGGGTATATACCTTGCTTTAGCTGTGAATTTTGATTTTCCTTGCTGCTTTACCTCTCTGTCTGTCCCTGAATGTCCCTTCAATGTGCTTCCTTCTCCAGATGAGCTCATTCATTGAATAATTTCATAGGTGAAGCCTGGGAGAAATTAATGAGTATTTTTCTCCAAAATTTCCCTCTCTGGAAGCTTTCTGTAACGTTATCTCCACTTACTTTCATCTTTATAGACTGTTATAATGTAAAAAAACTCCCCCACTTCCCAGGGAAGTTGTTTTTTGAATAGGTCATAATCTATGGAAACTCTTTTCTCATCTTTTTCTAAAAGATGTAGAGAGAGAGTGTGCTTGGATGACCCTCTTTCTATAATTAATTACTCTCTGAGCTGTGATTGCTCTTTAGGGTCATTGTAAAATTGATTTCATGTTTCTTTCTGTGTTAAGGGACAACATGTTTTGTTCAATATTCTTGGTATTACAGACTTGGAATAGAGTTGACATTTTCTGTTCACAGAAGTTAATCCACCTATGAGTATGCACATCTAATCCTTTTAAAGATTTTCCCTTTGGAAATGCTAATCTGTGCATGTCCTTATGGAAATCAACTAATTTTTCATTCCATTGTAATTAAAGAAAAAAATTGGTTATATTATATAATTGACTTATTATATTTTCTCATAATTTTTCATTTATCATATAATCTATCATTAACTTTACCATATGACCTATCATTATCTCATATCTTTTCATCCTTCTGTTTTTACTGGCATATTTCAGGCAGCATGTAGTTAAAAAAAAAATAATCAAAAAGGACTTTCATACAATACAAAGATTTGTACCGACCTGGCTCTTAAAGTTTTGTGGTAGCATTTTATTTGTTTGTATTTTGGATTCTAAACATTACACTCAAGTAATGCATTTACATTTGGGGATAAGTTCAGAGTTAGAAAAAAATAAATTGATCTTTATATCTGCAGAAAGTTCTTGGCAACAGAAGACAACATAAGCCAATTAAAATGTATGTGTTGAAGACCTGAAGTCTTAGGAGTCAAGACTCATATACAGAATCCCCCTAGCGCCATTTGATTTCTTTCATAAATAGTGTTTCATCTAAGTAAGGCTGCTTTTTTGAGTAGAAAAAACAGCTTATCTGCAGACAATTCAAAAACATCTTTAATGACACAACAGGTTTATAAATACTGTGCAGTGGCTGGTGGGGAACATTGCAAATGTACTACCCAGAAAAAGTGAAAATCGACCTGAGGCAATTCTCATGAGCTGCTTAATCCTATTATTCTTAACATTAGTTGACTTTTGCATGGCTGTGGAATCTAAAAAATTCAGGGACATCACGGGGCTTTGTTTCATAAACCAGTCTGTTGCTTATTGGTAAGGAAACTCTATGGGAATCTCACAGGGTTTAACAAGACCAAGTGCAAAGTCCTGCAGCTGGGTAGGGACAATGCTGAATATCAGCCCAGGCTGGGGGGTGAACAGATTGAGAGCAGCCCTGGGGAGAAGGGCTTGGAGGTGCTGAATGAGGGACTGGACATGGCCCAGCAATGTGCCCTTGCAGCCCAGACAGCCAATTTTATCCTGGGCTGCATCCCCAGTAGTGTGAGCTGCAGGTCAGGGAGGTGATTCTGTTCCCCTGTCCTGCTCAGGTGAGACCCCACCTGCAGAGCTGCCTCCAGGTCTGGGCTCCCTACAACAGGAGCGACTCCAGAGGGGCCACCAAGTTGATCAGAGGGATGGAGCAGCTCTGCTGTGAGAAAAGGCTGAGAGAATTAGGATTGTTCAGCCTGGAGAAGTGAAGGCTTCGAGCTGACCTGTATATATGTGGAGAGAGTTTTTACAAGAGGATGTAGTGATAGGAGAAGAAGGAACAGCTTTAAACTGAGAGAGAATAGGTTTAAACTAGATATTAGGAAAAAAAATCTTTACTGTGAGGATGATGAGGCCCTGGCACAGATTACCCTGAGAAGTTGTGGATACTTCATCCCTGGAAGTGTTCAAGGCCAGGCTCGATGGGGCTCTGAGCAACCTGTTTTAGTGGAAGGTGTCCCTGCCCATGTCAGGGGTGTTGCACCTAAATGATCTTTAAGATCCCTTCCCACCTAAGCCATTCTATAATTTTATTATTCTATGATTCTGTAGAGGAAGGATAAACTCACCTTAACTTTCCTCCTTCTTTGTCTTCAGTCCATGTCTCTGGTCAGCCTCTGGTGCTGACCATGTATCCCCAACCTAGTTCTCTGTTTGACCTCACACCAACACACCAGGTCCATGACTTCCACTCCTCCACCCTCTTTAGAACCAGCAGATTCCTTCAGACAAGGAACAAGGATTCAAAAGCTATACCTGAGGCAACTCCAGTGTTTATACACCTGAAATAACCTTTTACTACATGTTGCAAAAACAATCACTTAAGCTGGACACTTTACACAATGTATTGGTCTCTAGCATTTGCTTGCACAGTTTGCTGTAGATAGAAGAAATCTGTAAACAAAAAATGGAATAATTTCCACTTCATTTGTGGCACATCACGTCATTCAGATATGGAAATGTCAGGTGAAAAATCAGAGTAAGCTGTTTTATAAAAGCCTATTATACCAAATGCCAAAATTATACTTTTTTTTTTTTTTTAATCAGCCATTTATTGCTCAGGGCTAATTACATCTTAATTTTCATAAATTATGAAGATTGAGGTCACTGTGTAAGTTACTGTTCTCATTCAAAATGGTCAAGATTTGTTTGATCTGTCACTAAAGGACATGTTTACAGCTTTAAGATTTAAAGGTTTTGGTCTTCAGCTCTGCTGAAAATGTCATAAGAAAGACAATTTTTCATCATTTTGGACATCCCCCTGCAATCCACAAAAAGACAGACTTTTGTACTCAATCTGTGTTTTATTTCCTAATGTAATTACAGCAGAATATTTTCTGATGTAAAAAGAAGGAGTAAAAAGATACAGAAGAAAATACACTGCAAGAGATAAAGTCTGTGAAAACCTTAATCAAATAGATCACAAAATAAGGACAGGTGTAGTATCCTTAAGGGTTATTGGAAGATCTGAGGAATTTATCATTGTAAAACATCAGCAAGAGAGAAATACAGTAAGAATATATATTACAGACGAGAATCAGGAGAAACAAACAACAAGTTACTGTCTGGAAACTTATTTGTACATAATCATTATTTTAATAATTACTACCTATTGTAAATTATAAATCTGGCCTTGCAAACTTTGCTTACCCATAAATTGCTTTCGTAGATTTTCAAAGAGATGCAGCCAGGAATAAGCTGAAGTTAATGGAGAAATTGTAATCTGAGTTGAAAATATTCAGAAAAAGTACTTCATTCTCAAATATTAAAATTATTTTTTGGATCACAATTTGCTGGCCAGATGAAGCCCATTGTGACTAGAGCTGCTTGGAAAATTGTGTGGTTATGCATAGATGCATGTACTGTACATTTTCATACACACTAAAATATTAAGTAGTGAAGATTACAGTATTTTATCAGACCACAGAAATAATAGCCAGTCTTCTTTAGAGATTAAGAATAGAAATAAAAATAAATAAAGTATTCATCCCAGAAATTTCACTGTACCAGCCACTCTGTAATGATGATTAAACTTCTAGTGCAAGGTTGCACAATGCTCTCAAGAAAGACAAAACACTTAACACAAAAATGTTTTCCTGTGGAGTTTTTAGCCCCTTTCATTGCCTGCAAAGAAAGTCAAGAGCGATTAGATGATCACGTCACGAGCTTGGAGTTAAGTGGGATTAATTCAGAGCACAGTTGTGAAAACTTCTGCTGTTTTCTCCTAAATGAGCAAACAGATCTATGAGGATTTTTAGAGACTCTTGAATTTTAAGGTACGAATAGACTGCGGGGGAACTCTCTGACCTGACATCCTGCAGAGCTTCGACCAGGTGAATGGGATAAACTGACAGTAGATAGAAAAATGCATATAAGAGTGGAAGGGCAGCTCGTGGCAGATATATTATAGATGTGTGAGTACTCAATGCTTGACAAGTATTTTTAAAACCCACACCTGCAATCCGTCAGCAGAGAAAATGAGCTTAACATAACAGCCTCTCCCCACCTCCGTGTCCCCAGCAGACACCAGGTGAAATGCCTGTGAACACTTGACAAATACAAATTTCTGTAAACTCTGGTCCTTGTTTGTTTCCATTATCTCAGGGAGAAGCAACTACAGTCCCAAGTTAAGGGCTGACGGTTACCCTGGAGAAAGAATAGCAATTAACTCTGCTTCCAGCCAGCACCGGAGAGGAAGAAAATAATTGTGAAGTTTCTGGTATTTTTCTCATGAGCCTGGGCAATGTGCCAGTAGCTGGACTGTACAAGGAAGGGTTTGCAGCCCCAGTTTACTTCTACACCTGAAACAGGGGAGTTGCACGGCTTGTAGGTGGCTTAAAAATTTAAAATAAAAAATAATCCCAATTTCAGTGCATCTTCAATTGTATATGAAAGGAAAACTAATCTCTCTCCTTGTAGCACATGCCATCATTTGTACTGCACCCTTCCAAGCTACATTAATGATAGATATGATTAGGAAGGACTTGAGGGTTTTCCTTTGCCCCTACTCTGTAACTATGATCTGGAAGGTGAGGACAGAGGTTATACCCTGAACAAAGAGTGTCTGAGGTTTGAATGACCTGGACCACACATACCTTTCTCTTCTTTATATCATATACCTGAATTCCAGATACATGAGATATGTAATCTAAATTAATGTGCACTTAAAGAAGGAGGATCGGTTTGAACCACAACATTGTTGCTCTGTGAAAAACTTTTCATGGAGACAACTGCTCTGAGCAGGCAGGTGAGGAGGTTAAGAAAAATTGCTTATCAGGGGTTATAACCCAAAGCCTGTCTCCCATCTTTTACTCCATAGCAATTTAGAAAATATCATTGCTTGGCAAAAATTCTGTTCATGAAGTTAATGACCTGACATCCAAGACCTGCTCTTGATCAAAGAGACCAAAAACCAAAGTACTGTGCTGATGTAGTATTTTAATTGAATTTGATAGCAAAAACTAAAAAGATATACTTCAACTTAAACCAAAATGGCATTACAGAAAGTGATTTGTAATGTTTTCTAATACACAAAAGCACACTGGAAAAGTCTAAAAATATACATTCCAAAGGTGGTATTTTTCTCTTTTTTCAATTTTTGGGTATTTTTACCTTTCTCAAGATAAGGCAAATTTAATCAAATGTAGCCTGCAAAACAGTCACACAGAAAAAAAGGCAAATCCTTTAGTGTAAAAAAGTTGGAATAAAATATTCTGCCTTTACTTTCCTCCTCCCCGCTGCTGAAAACAATATTTAATGAATCAGATATTGACTTATAGATTGCTTTGGATTCTTCTTTCCCACAGATGCATATTTATAGAATAAAGTGTACGAAAAGTCTCTCTGAGTTCCAGTTTATCATCATCATGTGCAGATTAAAAACTGTGAGAGAACTCTTTAATATCTGACCTTACACATAGGTCCTGTCTTTCTCTTCAGTGGGTTCTCTAAGTCTTCCAATTTTGTTTTGGTTGAACCTGTCGAGTTCAATATTTTTATTACAGAATATATACTTGCACACACCCATATAATAATATGTATAAAGAGCACCCATGACCCAGGCTTTCCAAACATACACCTGCTACTATCACTGAATGTTACTGTGCCATTTTAAACTTTAATTTCTGTTTCAGCTTCTTACAGATTTCAAAAACCTTTTCAAAGGTTTTTGATGTTTTGACACATTTCCCTGTTAAGATGTTTAAAAGATTTAGTTTATGGGTTTTGGCTTTCAGTGGAAACAGGAAAAGGGAAACAAAAGAGATATTAGCATAAAAATGCACAAGGGGATGTAAATGGCCTTTGAAGAATAACTTTAGTGAGTCTTTATTTTTCTTAGTCTTAGATCTGTTCTTTTACAATCATATCCCCTGAAGAAAGATGGTATGAAATGAATAAAGAAGTTGCTTCAATTAGTTTATTCATTCATTAAGAATACACTTCTGGGCCAGCAGGACTACTAAAACAGGAGTTTCAAAGAGGAAGGATGCTTTTGTACCATAACCCATATTCTGGAATAATTTTTCTCATTATACAATGCTTTATGACCAGATTATTAGAGGGAAATATGAAACAGTGCAGAAAAGTATAATATTATGTATAGATTAATCAAGGTGATGTACACTTTTAATTAGCTTCTTAGCTTACTGAGAATAATCTTTATGAGCTTTAGCCTTTAAATGTGACTAGTTTCAAAATATCAATCAAAAACATACTGATAAATTTTCCTGGCTGAGACAGATGGATTTTCATTTAAAACAGTAAAAAAAAATTCTGATTTCACTAGATTCCACAAGCGCTGAAGAATAATGATTATATGTTAATTATAATGAAGCTAATAACGATTACACAATATTACCAAAAATATTTTTGTGTTCCCTCGCCTCTCCATAACATCATAAGTGGTATATAAAATACAGGTCAAAACCAAAAGCCTGATTTAAGTCTTGATCCAATGGAGCACTGGAAGTTTAAATTATAAGAAAAAGCAGCTATAAAAAAGAAGCATAAAAAATATAATCAAAAACAGAAGCACCAAACATTTCCAGAAAGTCATTTGAGAGAAAAAGGATATTTCTTACCTGTTTAAATTGAAACTTACTAAAATTCTTAAAAATAACTGTTTGTTAGTTATTAATCAACTTCTTTTACATCTAGTCAAAGTTGCTTAATTCTGGTTACCATGAAGAAATTGTAAAACTCCCAATAATTCTATGGGATCATTTTTAGAGAAGTTCATCCCAAATAAATGTGGGATATTGAGGGGTTTTTGAGCATTACAAAAAAAAAAAAAACCAAGGGAAAAGTTCCAGATATAAAAGAGTAATTATGTTTCCTTGGAGAAAAAGCTTTCCTTTATTTTTGTCTATGGTGAGATGTTGTTAACCATGAAAAAAAAAAGAAAAAGAAAGGAAAACAAAAAAAATCCCCCCAAACCCAACAATAATTTTCAACTACTGCTTAAAAAAGAAGACAGTTTGTAAGAAAAGCAAAATTATACCTAGATTTTGCTCGGGTATTTTTCCATCAACATTTTTAGCAACAAGTCAGTCACAGTCCTGCTGCCTTTCTACCATAAGAAGTTAAGTGCTTTAAGAGACTCAGGTGTATTCAGTCTTGTTTTCTGGTCTGACAAGCTTTTTTATTTAAGAGTCAAATTGAATATTGGGTGAGAAATCTTGCAAACTTACAAACTTAAGAGGATGCGAGGTGGATATTTGGAGTTTGCAACCACCGTCTTCATACAGAATCCCAGTGATGAGCTAACATAATTATAATGACATGATTCTATAGAAAAAATGAAGAGGGGACTGTTGTAGGTGAGTCAATGAGAGACCAGAAGAAAATACTTATACCTGTACAACAAACAGGCTTCCCCCTCCCCTTGTGTGCCCTCCCAACCACTGTCTAAGCCAAGCCACTGGCAAGGAGCATTTACTACAGATGGATCAGCAGTAGCTCATGTAACACTATGCAGATGAACCCATCTGGCATCTAAGTGTTTGATATGGTGTTTGTTAGCTGCTTAACAGATTTTTTTTCCTTCTGTACATTAAAGCAGGGAAAGGGTTTTTCATGTCCACCAGCCACATTCTATAAACTTTCCTCGTAGCCAAGAGGGCGTGTGAGCAAACTGTTCCCTTGCTGCTTCCTCACCCTCCTGCTTCTGAGTCACATTCAGATGCTCTTGAACATTATCTCCTCTGCAAATGGACGGCAGATTGTTTGGGCTGTGATTAAATTAGGCAGACACAGGTGGCATCACCTGTTGTAAATTTGTCGACTTTTATGTCTACAGCGGCAGCTGCTCTTCTTTATCTTTTAATAACTCAGCAAAGAGGGGAGGGAGAGGATGCTGAACCCACGAGGTGAATCACATGGAAAAGAGTTCCACAGGTTTCAGGGAGTCAGGATGTTATCCATGCAAGTCTTCAGTGATAGCTCTCTGTCTGTCCTGGTCTCCACGAGAAGAATTTGGGATGAAAGGGCATTAAATCAGCAGCAGGGAAGAAATGCTCTATGGCGTTTGCTTTACCTCTAATTTAGATTTGGTTAATGACTTAGGAAAATTTACGGACCTCTGTGACACAGTGTCCTGTTTCAGGGAAGGGACAGTCTCTTAGATACCGTATTATCCACTGGTTTGGAAGCAATAATCCTTAGATTTCATCACTTTTTTAGTTAACACAGAAATGAACTAACTCTATATCTGACTCTAGTCTTTTCACAGCATCTTATTAATATAACCTACATTATATATCTGAAATTTTTGCCATATTAGTCCTTTTTCAAGTGGACAGCACTCTAGCACTTCATATATTCTTAAGAATTTACTGCTACTAATAAACATTATACCAGGTATTAGAAAACTCTAAAAAGTGTATTAATATGTATATTCTGTAATATTTTTCTTAATGACATAGCCTAGTAAATCTGCCTCCATAGCAGGACTCTCACACCTCAGCAAAGTTCTCATTATTTACAGTTGTTTAGCATCGAGTTGTTCTTTTCTGGTCCTGCTGAAATATTATTTTAATTCTAGATTACATTAACAAATCACAGAGTTTTCAGTTCCATTTCTACTTCCTATTAACAATAACACAGTTGGCTCCCTTTTCACCCTCACACACATTTTTTGTACAAAAGGTGCTTTTTAAAATTCAGACCCAAGTTTGATACAACATGAAGCAAGAGTACTACCAGCAATATGATTTGTAGACAAACTTATTACTTATTCATTAGTTACAATAACATACTTTAAAACTTTCTGAGAAATTTTCAGCATTTCAAAGAACATATATGGCAAAACTGAGGAAGGACCTACGTGTCTCAAGTCTCACCTGTTTCTTCCAGTTATATCAGCTGGTTTAATAAAATATCCCTATTCCTTGAAAGGGACTGGAATTTTCACGTGTCTCTGGTGCTTTTGGAACCAACTTTTATGCAAGGAGCTAGATTAAGGCAATATGGAAAACAGCAATTAAGATGAAATTTCAAATATTTTATTGTGAACAAAATAAAGAGCAGTGACAAGGAACTGACCACAAATAAACCAGGGAATATATTTGCAGTAAGACTCACAACGACAATTGATCTGAGCAAAACTCACCAGCAGGGGAAATACAGAGATGAAGCCATTGGGAAATCACTCTTGTGTGCAGTGCCAGGTAGGAATTCTAGAAAACAGAGTGTGGAAAGGATTTAAAGGACTAACTCTGCCCCAGTCAGTGTGGTGGTTCTATTTATGAGAGTGATATACGCCGTTGACCAGAGCTGCAAGGGAACTTTGATGAATTCAGGAAGGAAATGTGGGAGAAAACTGTATTAGGGAAAACTTAATTTCATAGAATCATGGAATCATTAAGGTGGGAAAGATCCCCAAGTCTTCAACCAAAGACCACCATGCCCACTAAACCACTAAACCATTCAGACCCTTGCTCTAAATGTGTTTTAGTTACAATGGAGAAACACTTTGGTGCTCTCTTCAAGTTGAATTTGAAACATTTTTTCCATGCTAAATATGTAACATTTCGACTTCATATTTGTACACTCACTTCACATTGTTCTGTATCTTTGCAAGAAACTCAAGTGAAAATGACTTGTTAAACACCGGGTTACTTTTAATCAGTTCAATCTTCAAAAGACCATTAGTGTTTAGAAACCTTTGGAGCAGCAGGTGACTGCCATGGATTTTGGCTCACAATCCACATCCTGAGTTTGGAGCCACTTCTGTAACATGTCCATATCAACTGCTCTATACTTTGGGTGGGTTTCTCTCCTGGCTGCTCTGTGCCTCTGATTTCAATGGACCGCACTGAGGTCAGTCCACACAGTTCCCTGCTGACCTGAAAACACAAATGTAAGACTGCAGCTGCTGCCAGCTGTGCTGATCATTCCATGGATGAACCTGCCCAGAATCAAAACCTGGATTGGCTCTTCCAGCCTGAAATATGAAAATGCACTTCTCTCTTTTATTATCTCCTCATCTCACTATCTCCCAGTGAGATTATTACAGAAAAAGTGGGATTTGATCTTTAATTAAGAAAAGCACCTATTATTGAAGCAAAGATACGGAGTTTTACTTCCAAAAATTATTTATGCATTGTTATAATTACTTGGGATTTTTCTGATAGGTAAATGTTGTTGTTGTCAAGATAAATTAATTACTTCACTATTATCAAGTTGAAAATTGATGTTTTCTCACTATATAGTTGAACACAGGATAATACTGTAAATTAGAGATTACTACAGCATAATAGAATATTAAAAAAAAAATCAGAAATAGGAGGAAGTTTCATAGATTTAGATAATATGTTAAGTACCTTGTTAACTTTCAGTTGAAAAAGCCATTTATTTACTATTTTCACTATCAGTCATCCTTTATTACTTTATTAGTAGATGAAGTTGATGTAGAGAAGTTAATATAATGAAGCATAAGAAGATGAATAATGAATGCACAGTAACTCTTGCTTGTACAGCAATACATTTTGAGATGTTTACTGAGTTGCTTTTGTTTTAACTTTTGTTATTTAACACAAGAGAGAGACACCGATTAATTTTAGTTTTATTACATGGTATTATTGGACACAAGCTCCTCCAGCAATGACTAATTACATCTCAGTAACTACGTCCAACTTGAATGACTATGTCTTGACATGAATGTTTTCCTGTGTGCAATCAGTTCTGTTGGCTTGTTTAATTTCAGCTGAAAAAGACAAGTGAAAAGGAAGACAAAAAAAAAGTTTGGTGAGTGAGAGAATTCAGGAATTCTGGTTTTCTATTTTTTAACATATCAAAGTTATATTATCTCTTGTTTCATAAAGTGCACTCTCCATTCTCTCCATTTTTTTCTCTCTTTTCTTTTTTCATTTTTCAGTTTTAACTTTTCTCAGATTTTCTTGCATTTTATAATAAAATAGAAATAATGCTGGGGGTTTTCTGCTAATTTTACTTTTCACCTTCTACTTATACACAAAAGCAAAATATGTGGGAGTGCAATGTCCTTCTGACATCTCAGAAATTTCCTCTCAAAGTTTGTCAAAATTAACAATTAATTGTAGAAAAAGATATTGGGGAGAGAACAATGGTAAACAGAAGGGTCCTGCAATTGAATAAACAGATATCAGATTAAAAAACTGAACAGCATTTTACTCTAAGTCTATAAAGGGATGGAGCTTTGGTTTCAGTTGATGATGATGACAATGATGATGAATAAGATTGTTATGGATATTTCAGTATAATCATGGCTTCTTTGTGTGGGAAAGCAACCTCCAGTTTCTTCAAACAAATATAATTTCTGGAAAGATGTCACAACACTGTCAGACAGTCATTTACTTCTCACCTGTGGCAAACAAATGTAGCATTTTTTTCTCATCACAAGGTAAAAACTTGAGTTTGCCAAACATTAGTGTGCAGAAACTTGCATATAGACCCCCTGCATCAAGCAGCAAAGTGCACCCAGAGAGTGATGAAAGGAAAGAAGCGATAGATATTTTTAAAAAGGGGAATATCTACTAGATATGGAACGTACAACTAGAGAGCAGAGCAGAGATACATTGATCTTGACAAAAACTTAGGCCCATTAAAATATCCCACAGTCTCCTGAGCAGCTCTAGGAGCTCGTGTTCCTGTTGGCTCGTGTTTGTGTCATGGGACATGGCATTTTTGATCCTGACGTAGACATTCAAGACATGGTCTTGCTCTGCTCTGCCTTTACACAGCCAAGTGTCTGAGGAAATCCATAAGTACCTGAACATTACCTTTAAACACAATGGTGTCAGAAGCCAGACTCAAAGCCTGTGCAGATCAAGAGGGTTTTCATTGACTGCAGCTGTCTTTAGGTCAGGCTGTCAGTGTTGTATCTGACATTTCTGTTACTTGTCCTTTTTATGAGTGGCATAGGTCTTACAGTCCTATAATTACATTAATTTCTCTGATTTCCTTGGTGGGGGAAAGATGTTTCTTGGCATTTTGGTTGTGGGCAAAGACAAAAAAGTTAAACCCTCAAAACCATGAGTTCTGGAAGCTCCAAATTCACCCACTGAATCCAAATATGCCATTTGTAAGTATTTTTTGTGACTTCATATAAATCTGAAGATCCTGTTTAAAAAAAAAAAAATATAAACAGATTCTGGCTTGTACAGGCTGACAGACCAAAGAAAAAGAAGTGCTACCCTCAATCAGAAAATATAGAGGCAGGAAACCTAAGAGTAAATATAGACAAAAGAATAAATAGGATGAACTGTCTGGTAAATAAAGAGGGTTGGAAATCAGAAGACTCTTTCAAAATGTTAGAACAATGATTATAAAACCTATGGTCTGGCATATCATGCTTTGAAAAGAGAGCTTTGTGATGTTTTGAATAGTGTTATGAAACCTATTGACTGTGTAGAAAATTTGGATAACCCAAAAAGTCTCTTTCAAGACTTTTTTTAACATTGTCTCACTATAATATTTCTGATATGATATATACTTTTCACTTTACTCACAGATTTGAAACTGAACTATTCTGATGCAAAACATAATGTTCCAGACCAAATTCGTTTTACAAAAATGTACCAGAGCATTAAGTTTTATTCCAGTACAGATCAAATATAAACATTTATGCCTGGAAAGCTGTGGCAAAATCAAATTCTCCTCTGGCCAGCTTCAGCTGAATATAATATATGCAGGTGGTTCTTACCTGCTTCTTTGAAAACGGGAACAAATGACAGAAAAATCACCAAAATTAACACTGACTGCAAATACAGGCACAAACTGGAACCATGTGCACTGAGAATTTCCATGACAATTGATTTTGCGTTCCTTTCATTTTAGTTTCTATTACTTAGACATTTTTAATTCCCACTCAGCTACACTGAGATTTGTTTGTTAGTTGTTTTTTATAGCTACAAAGCTACCACAGAACCAACACCAAAGTTTACAGATTCTGTCCCCTCATTCTACATTCTTCTCACTGATATCCTTCAGTTTATGCTGCTTTGTCTCTATATTTCATTCTCTCACTTGTTTCCCTCTTTGCTGCCATCCATTCAGTACAATGCTCTCTAAGCTGTGATGGATCATCACACAGATATGTGTTTTATTGGTATTAGTTATATGACTGGTATTTGGAAGCTTTCAGTCTGCACTTTAAAAGTCTCAGCGTTAATTGGGTTCCCCCGCTCTCCAGGGTTTACGTGTCCTTTTCTATTCCCACAGAAGACTTCAGAAGTAATTTGGGAAAAAACCTGGTGCAATTTTTCAAGGTCAACTTTGATCCAGTTTCTTGCCTTGTTAGTATTGATCAACACTCCCGGTCTGTTGTCACTTTTTTATTTGTACACTTTTTTTAACGTTCCTTCCTCTTGGTCATCACGTCAATACAAAATGTGAGATTAGACTTGGCACTGCAGTGGCACTCCATTAGTTGTCCTGCTCTTGCACAGCCTCAATCTATCCACCTTACCTTTTGGCTCCTTAACTATGCCAACATTTAATCCAGCTGAGAATTTGCCGTGATACTTGTGTTTGCTTTTTCTGTATATTCACTGTTTGTCCTTTTCTATGCAGCGAATCCTTTGGAAGAGCCACAATATTTTTATCTTCTAAATTTCTCCATGTTGAGACCTGTGTTAGTGCACTCTTACGGATGTCAACTGGAACCTTAAAGGAAGGAATTGTCCCTGCAAAGACAATAAAATCTGACCAGCAATGTTTCTAGTGAAACAAACAACTAAGTAAGGGTTTGTCCTCTATGGGAGTAGGCAGGATCATGACAGGAGTGTCTCTGCTGCAAACCAATTCCAGAGCACTAATCAAATAGCAACAAAAATCTGCAGCTCATGCTGGTCAAGACACAGTAGTAGATCACTGTACTTCTAGACTGATGGTCATCTATGTCTCAGTAGCTCAGAGAGAGGCCAAAACAAAATAGAGGAGCCGAAAATAGTACGAAAAATATGGATGCTGACCACACAATTCATTTTATTGTCTGAAGTGACCTGGGTCAGTTATATACATTCAGTTCTCTACCTGACTGTTTAGAGCCTCTGGCAATCACAACAGCTCTGCAATACAGCTTTGCCATCCTTGTTGAGAGCTGCAGCTTAGCAATGTGCTCACGTCTGTTTGGACATTGTTGATGGGAAAATTCCTGGCTTTTTCCACCAAGATAAAGTGACAAATGCAAATTTTGAAAAGCTGAGAAGGACCCCTTGTTTTAAAGAATTCTGAAACCACCAAATGATTCAAAGTGTCATGGCTAGGCTTCGCGAACAAAGATTTAGGAGTTCAAAGGTGTACACAGTAATTGTAACTGCAAAATAAAATTTGCTGAAAGGACAGTTTAAGGAGACACAGCATTTGTACCCGTATTCCACAGATCCAAGAACATTTTGCAGCGTTACTTCCATTATTCCAAGAAATACATAATATTTTGTATACAACATCATACACAGAACATGGTAGACTGAGAAAAGTTGATGTCAGAAGAAGCTTTAAGTAGAAGAGGTCAATCCGGATATATTTTTGAGACCCTGAAATAGTGATCTTATTAAAAATAATAAGAATTGCATATTAGATACTTAGTTATAATCTTAATTAAATAGGTGCTATCTGCAAGTACTGATAGCCAAGGTAGTGTACATATGTCTATGCAAGGCTACATGTATGAACAAAGAGGAAATTCTTAATCAGAAAAATAAATCAGATAAATATAGTGAGGTGGAAACCAATCATTGTCTTTACAGTTCCTGTTTTACACCTGTGGTTGGAAGGCCAGGAGCAGTTACACGGTGCCTGAAGCTGCACAGTCAGTCTGAGGGAGTGCTGAAAACTGAGCTCACAAACTGAAGATATAAACCTTGTACTTTGTCCATCAAATCTGTCTCTGTCTGACTGAAGCAGGAGAATCTGCAGCCTCCTCAGCACTTTCTGGCTCCGACTTCCTTGAGTTTCTTGCACTGGCTGCACACAGTTCTTACTTATTTAACTGTCCGGTGGCATTAGTTCAATAAATGCACAGAAACAGACGGAGAATCACATCAGCTCAGCTCAATGTAACTTATTCCAGTAATGGAACAATTACTTCCAGGAATGCAGATTCAGCTAAGACCTCTCAGTCATCTCCCATCTGCAGAGACACCACCAGCACTTGCAATTGTCTCCATTTTAAAAGTAGTAAAAAAATTGAGCAAACGTGTGATATAGTTGCTACAAAATTACACTGCAAGTAATTAAAGTGAAATCTTTTTCTTCCCACTGCAGTCCATCACAGGGTTTTTCCTTTTCTTTTATATAAATAGAATTAGAAAGGGAAAATGAATACAAATGGGGGATACTTCTGGTGTGGAATTGTATTGCTAGAGCAGATTGGTGGCAAATCTCCATCAGAGTGCTATAAAATTCTTACTCAGGGGTTTCCTCTTCATGAGTTGTCTGCAATATAAAACAAGGCTTTTTGCAGCAGAACGTTCAGCAGTGGTATAAATTCCCTTGCAGTGCTCTCAGGCAAAAAGCACGGGATGATAATTTCCACACATACTCCTAGTATGATAATGCATTATGCAAGAAGGGACTCAGTGGAAAATAGAAATAATCTTGTAGGATCTAAACTAGCCTGTCAATACAGCACATTCTCAGGGAAACTGAGAGTTGGTGACATCAATTTAAGCCATTTAAGATCCAAAAATTGACAGCTGAGAAGGCTGGTATAGGAAAATATTAATCCTTTCAGTTGAGCTTTGCTGCAGGTTCAGCTTTCCAAACCTAAAGTGTCTAGATAAAAGTAGACATAGGCTCCTTGTTTTTCATTTGAGACAGAAAATCACCTCCAGAGAGTGATTAATTCAGTGCAGAGAGAGATGCCTAAGACAACTGGGACCTCTTTTGGAGGCGCTTTTCTCTACTGTTCCAAGGAGAACTGGATACCAGCCTGTCAGTCTGATAACTTTGTGCAAAACAGTTCCTACCCCATAAATCAGATTAAGTTTATACTCCATAATTTTGCTGTATCAGTTGGCAGTGTTTAAAAATAGGGATTTGCTTTTATTTTTCAAATTTTTCCTGCATTACTAGAGTAGCAACCTCTGTGCCTCTTCCTCTTTGATGCTCCTCACTCTCTTTTCTTGACTTCATTACTGGTAGAATAAATTTGAGTCTGTATTTCTAAAGAGATTACTGGCCATAATAAAAAAAACCAAGGTGATAGAAAGTATCTTTGTACATGTGCTTAACTTTAGTATTGCCCCCTCCCCAGCAAAGCAAATCCTCTGGGTTCTTTCCCCATAATTAGTTTAATACCTAGTTAAACAGGATTTTTAAAAGGACATATATGTTCAGGTGAACCCTGAACCTTATCTTCTGGAATAACAGTACCAGAAAAGGAAAAAGAGTTACTCAGGGATAACATAGAAGATGAAACCAAAATGATGACATCCAACCTTTGGAAGGAAGAATTTCTAGAGATGTTGAGTCAGAATAGTGAGAAGAAACACTCCAGTCTGTTTTTTTTAATTTGGAAAAGCCGTGACTGGACAGTATGATTTCCTACAATAACAGGTGATTTTTATCTTTTGAGTTAGGAAATCTTTCTGCTCTGGCATTCCAGCAGGTGACAGTAACAGACTCGGATGCACTCTGCCAGCTTCTGAGAAACATTTCAGAAAACTCGCTATGAAAAGGCTGCCAGTGCGCAGGTCACTGCACATAAATAAATCCAAGAGCCGTAGGAATTGCTGGCAGGCGTCTGAGTTGTTTTTTTTGTTGTTTTTTTTTTCTCCAAATAAGCATTCTATTTTTTTGAAAAGGGATACTTGTCCTAAATAAGTATGAATTTCAGCACTTCTTCTCACGGTAAGTGGTTCAACCCAGGCCCCTCACAGATGTAAGCTGTATTGCTAAGTAATACACAAATGCCTCCGGCTTCCAATCTGTTTCTTTTCTTCTGAGTACCCTCTGTCTGTTTATCAGATCTGCCAGGCATAAAAAAAAGTCACTGGATGCCACAATAGCTGGCTACTTCGACAGAAAAGGCACACGCTCGAGTTCTTTGAGTGCAGGCTGTAAAACCCTCCTGAGATATTGTCTTGGACCATAGTATCACACTGATTTAGGAAGGTGGTTACAAGGAAGCCGTTCTCAGAAAGTCATAAGAGTCAAGAAATGAAAAAGTCAAATTGAATCATCCAGTCCATTACTCTGAAAGCACAGGATTGGTCAGAGAATACATTTAAGCCTTGTCTAGTCTGAAGGGTCACCAAGATTGACACTTTCTTCCCAGGGCTCACAAAGATGCACAAATTGTCTCAGTTTAACCATTACTGGGGTAGGTGAGCCACAGTGACTGGCCATGTGTGTCTTATTAGTCAGACTATCACAAGCTAATTTAATTTAGCTTTAGTCCAATTATCTCAGATTAGCTACGAGCTGAAAACATGCACAGACAGTTAAGGTGCCTCCAGTGATGTACAAGACTTTGACAGTGGATTCAAGCCCTCACCAGACTATTATATGCTGGATTTTCCTGCTGATCTTTAATTTTCTTACCTTTATTTGTTTTGCAAGGTTTAAATGGATTGTTGTGAAGGTTTATAATTCCCCTCTCTTGAACAGATACAAACCAGCTCTAATCACAGGTTGTTTTAACTCACTACTGGCCTGGTAGGTGTCAAGCCTGGGATCACAATCACATTAATTTCTGCAGGGGAGCCATGGTAAAACTGGGGAACTTCCACACAGGCTTAACTCCTGTCCCAACAGTGAAGAGAAAGAGCAGAGCAAACCCAAAACTTAAGCACTTCTAAATTTGTTGGCTGCATTAGGCACATTAATTCCTTCTTAAATATAAAAAGGTAGTTATCACCATTTGATAGTGTCTCCATGGCTTAAAACTATTCTCTCTGTCTAGGTACGTATTGCAAAATACCACAAGGAGAGAAAACATAAGCTGTTTTCTGATGAATTTAGAAGTATGAACCCAGTGCTTTCAGGGAAAAATGATTTCCATTTAAAACAATATTTTTCTACAGGAAGTACAGTTTCTGCTGAAGTATTCAATGTCACAAACATTTCTCATATTTATCTGGAAAATATTGCCAATTTTTAAAGATTGCAGTATTATTTTTTTTTGATTGTTGGTTATCAAGATTAAGACTTTTCTGTCTTCACAAAAAACAGTTATTTGCTCCACCTGAAAGTTCAATAAATAATTTTAATTTAATAACTACTTAATAAAAAGTATTGACTAACTGCAAAGGGCACAAGTGAGTTTTAAAAAACAAAATACTTTGTTCCTAGATTTTTCTTTGTTCTCTCAGAAGGTAGTGGTTCATCACAACAAGAAAAAACAGTGTCACTCAGAAATAATATAGTGTTAGTAGATTCCTCCTGAGAGGAAATTTTCACAGTGTACAGCACATAGTCAAATAAATCTGGCAAAATATGAATAAATGGATGGCAAAAGGAGAAAAAAAATCAATAGGAAAAAAGATTTAGAAGATTCTGCAAGTATTGAACAACTAGCAGTGTGTATGATGACACAGTTGAATAATTTTGGGGGTAAGACAAGGGTTCACCATACTATTTATTTTGCTGTTTGTTTAGCTTTTTTTTAATATATATATATAATATCTCTGCTATTCCCAGAAGGTCATTAAAATACATACCAGTAAGTATCAGAAGATCAAGCTTACCAGAAAAAAAAGTCTATAAAACAGTATCTGAGAGCTGTGTGCAACTTTTGGAGGATGGAATTGTGTAAGGAAGCATCATGGGATGTGTCCATTATCTTCTTCAAGTTTTTAAACAGCAAAATTCATCAAGTGCACAAATATCCCATCAGTAGTGCTATTCACAGGAAGACAAAAAAGCAACAAGGGTGCAAGAGGAGAAAAGGAAGCTTAGGGAAAGGAGGTTGGAGCCGAGGGAAGGTCGGGCTCTTCTCCCAGGTAAGAAGCAAGAGCAGAAGAGGAAGCCTGAAGTTGTACCAGGGGAGGTTTAGATCGGATATTAGGGAAAATTTCCTCACTGAAAGGGTGGTCAAGCACTGGAACAGGCTGTCCAGTGAGGTGGTGGAGTTACTGTCCCTGGAAGTGTTCAAAAAACATGTAGATGTGGTGCTTAGGGAGATGATTGAGTGGTGGACCTGGAAGTGTTACGCTAATGGCTGGACTCAGCACTCTGAGAGGTCTTTTCCAACCTTAATAATTCTCTGATTCTATTCATACAATTAATGCCTGTTTTATGTATTGTATCGAAGGACTGTAAAAAAATGTTTATGTTACTTACCTTCCCCCTTTTCAATTTGAAATATTTGCAATAAGATCTTCTCAGAATGAAGACATTCTCTATCAGTACTTACAGGTAATTGTGACAATGAAAGCACTCAGTGTTTCAAAAGAAGAGAGCACATCAAATAGATCCAGAGGAAGGAACTTTCTGGCACCTGGACAGCAAAGGGTCAGATCAATGCAAGTGACAGCCTGTAGTCACTGCCATCATTTAAAACCTCACCACTGGGCTGATGAGGCAATAAATAAAAGGCCCCATGGCCTTAAATCAGTTTTTACTAGGGCACTCTGAAACATTTGGCTTCGGGACCTCATTGCTATTTCATCTGTTTTGGAGCCTCAGCACCATCTAACTGGATCTGAACCAATTTAGGATATAGTCCAGTGAACCACAAAACTTGTGTAGTGGCAGATGTTTCCTGAAGTCCTGATTGAAGGCAGGTGTGGAGTAATCTCTCTACCTCTGTTGGTCTCAGCCTGCTCTGTAACATCAGTAACAGACTGATTCATGACAGCAAACAATATTTATTTTTTTCCTCCAGCAGTATTTTTTTTGCTTGGGATGAGCTATTTGATGCTAAATATCTTTGCTGACAATACAGAAGTGCAACTCCCTCCTGAATGTCTCCATGTATTTTTTTTTCACTGCAGTGTAGGGCAATTAGTTTTACCATTTAATGGTTCCTTGTGTGAAATATTCCTTCTTTTAATCAACCCCAAACTTGCCACCTTTGAAATTCCCTGACTGTCTCTTTGTGACTGCATTACAGAACTGGGAGTTCAGTCCCTGTTTCCCAATCACAAACTTTTTAATTGAGTTCTCAGCTGCTAAACTACTTGCAAAGGTAACTAATGGCAATTTTACATATCTTTTTTCCTGAGAAGATTTCTATGACTGTAGTTATTTTCATTGCTAAATGATAGGTGCCTTGTAACCTTCTCTGGGTTTTTTTTGGAAGTGTGTGTAGTAGATCAGAAGAGGATGAGCCTCTTGATCTGTATAATGCATTACAATTATGTCATATTATTTTCTGTCTGGCTTGTCATGCATTTAACAGCTCTGCATCCTCCTGGGGCCAATCCAATATCCATTGAACAGTGAAGTGCCTCTAGTGGTGCCCAGGGATCTTGCCTGAATGCAGCTGTCACTATTGCTCCCTTTTCAACCTACAGAACTTATGCTTATTACCATCAAACTTCATTTAATATTGAGAAATTGAGTTTGGAGAAGATACTTCCATATTTCTTCTTGGTCTTCTTTGGACTTAATTATCATGAGTGGTTTCTTTTCTCATCTGCAGGTCTCAGTGTCCTGCTGTTCACCCTAATTTCCATGTCATCTTGTAGAAAAACTATTGATTTTGAGGATATGCAACAATGTGAAATATATCTCAACAAACATATGAATTTCATAAGGGAATTTGCATGCATTCTCTTGTTCCATCTGGTTTTTTTTTTATATGATTAATACATGTCTCTCATCTGAGACTTTATTCTTAGCCCACAGTGCTTTCTAAACACCTAATGCACATTTTCTGTGAGGAACTTTTGTTCTCATTTCTGTAGCTTTTGTAGTTATTTTATCAGCAGTTGACTGGCTACACAGACACAAATAAACACACATGGTGGAAGTGCAAATTCAATACCAAGGGAGAACTGGAGGGTTTTCTGCAATCCAGGTTTCATATGAAGCCCTGTTGATTTCCCATTGTGCTGCCTTCCCTGGAGATCTGTCAAACCAACGTGTCCAAGTGATGACAAGCAAATATTCTTTCAAACTCACCAGTCCAAACTCAAAAGACCTGATCCAATGGCCAATGCAATCAGTTCTAATGCTCATTAATTTCAGTGCACATTGAATCGGTGTCTCCAATTAAACTACATCCAATTTCAAGCTCTTTTAGAATGCAAGTGTATTGTTACAGCAAAGCTGGATCAGCAATCAGACATTACAAATGCAGAGAAGGTTCATCTGAGTACCAAATGCTATATTTTGCCACTGAGACAATAAAAACTGGCCACGCTTGGCAAGAAGAGCAGGATGAACTTTGCAGAACTGAGCTCTAGATATTGTAAACAGATTTCTCTGTGAATGCCACAGTCCAAGAGTTATGCAAGGGGGCTGAGTTAGGTCCGGTATAGAAAGCATGAAAAATGTTCTAGATTAGTAGTGAGAATAGTCACTTGGAACAGGAAACTTTCCTTTCAGTGTTCATGCACAAGCACAGAAGGAATCCCTGGTCTACCCTATACAAAATATTCAATATCCCCATACTGCTGCATTAAATAACACAGATTATGCATATGTTTTCTGAGGTCTGATCTGGTTGGCATGTATAATTCATCTGTTTAACAAAAGAAATCATTAGATCCATAGGCACTCATTTATCAGCTTGTTGATTTAAGTTGATTTAACTGTTAAAGCATTTTTGAGATTGAAAGTTCTGAATTGCCAGAATTTTAAGACATCAAAACCTTACTGGAAAAGACTTAGATACTTCAAATATGTCTTTTGAGTTCCCTACAACTAGAACCTTCTACTCAACAGATTTATTCCAGACACCATATTTTACCATAACCTCACTGCATTGTTTGAGAAATCAGCACCATAATTATTGTAAACTGCTGTATATTTTGTAGGAGTGCCTACCTAGTCTAGTCTTTCTCTTCAAAGTAATGTGATAAAACCAATTTGTCTTGTTAGAGAAAAAAGAATGTGAGAGTTCTTTAGTTCTTTAGTTTTGCCGTTCTCTAGGTGTTAACATAAAAATGAAACATTATTTTGAGTTTACATGATTTAAAGCTCTGCAAGTTTAAAAGAAATGAAACAAAGAAGGAGAAATGACATTTTACATCACGTAGCAAACAGCAGAAACAAATACCATGCAGCACCAGCTTTGCCATCCCTCCTACAAACAGATCAATAATAAAAATGTGCTTCATTTTTATGAATAGCTATTGCTGTAATTTATTTGGATATAAAATCCATATTTCATCAGGCAGTGGGGCAAAGGTACTTCTTATGGGCAGCACACAACTCGGTGAGGTGATCTGGGTCTGATCATGGAAAGGTAATTTTATGTTCATAAATTCTGATATGAACCATACTTCTTCTTCATCTACTGTTTCTTAAGGGAGACATCAACACTAACAGTAAAAGGAAGGTAGATTAGCAACAATTCATACCAATGTTTCTCCAAGGTACTTGGTGAACAGCAGAGGCCTCTAGGAAACAGAAATTCAATAATTCCTTGCATAGTTCTGTCCTGAGATAATTTTCCATCCCTTTACTCCTCTTCCTCTGCCACTTTTTTACTGTGATGATTTGTTTATAATCTGTCTTATTCTCAAAATTTGTATCAGCCTTCTCACAATCAACCTACCACATTGGTTTTTAGAAGTTAAAAGGTCCACAATTTATAACTCTTGAAGTACAGCATGATTTTACTGAGACAAAACCAGAGATGAGATCCTTAAATTCTAATTGATATAAAATTTTTTAACATAATCCTAGTCATAATCTTTTCCTGGGCTTCTTTCTTGAGATTAAAAAAAAAAAGACTATCACCATTAATGCTACTTTTATATTCCATATCTGTGTTTAAAGAGCTGCAGAGAGATTATTAAAATAGTTATTCAAGCTGACCAGAAGAGCCACAAAGCTGACAGCTCTGCAGTTACTTTATTATTTATGCCAGCACTTCATTATGTTTCTTAGGAAATAATCATATTTTCAGTAACCAAACTCCACTTTGGGAGACCTGAGCACCTCTGACATTCTGTGAGATTCATCAAAGTCAGAGCAGATGTTGTTGTACTAAGTTAAAAACAAACAAACAAACTCTCTGAATGTAATTACACATTTGGCTTCAAAGCAAGAGGCAACCACTGAGAATACTTAACATTAAACTTCCCCAATGTGTGTGTTATTCCATCTTTCTTACACATCTTTCAGAAGACTCTGGGGTTCACCACCACTGGAAACAGGATGACGGATTAGAGGGACAGCAGTCTCAATAGCTACATGCTTAAACCTCTCTAGTCCTTTTTTTCCCCTTCTGTCCCAAAGCTCAGTACCTTCAAAATTAGGGTCTAAATATTGTTGCTAGCTCAGTTTTTTCTGAGCAAGGCTGCTCACTGTGAAGGGCTGTTGTGGCAACACAAAATACAATAATGATTTTGTCAGAAGTTCAGCTACAGGAGTTCTGAAAATATAACCTGTGAGGGGTCACCAAGGGGAAGGTTTGCAGACAAAATTCAATATCACCACTACTTCTTCGTTGTTCAGAAACATAATTGAAGAGTTTCTTCCTACTTTCTTGATAAGATATCTTTTTATTAGTAATCACTAACTCTTTACTTCAGCTAAATTTGTTATCACATGGCAATTTACTGTTTACATTTATTTATTTATTGGTTAGATTCTGTAAGCAATAACTTATCTTTTTATACAAAATCTTTCACAGAAACTCCTCACTTTTCACAGATACTTAGTTTTTCTTCTGCTTTTAAAGGCAACTTTACTAAGCCTGTTATCAAAATGCAATCCAACTTAGTAAGTGAAATCATTAGTTTTTCATCTGCTGAAAGCTATTTGGTAAAAGGATGACCCAAACTTAGAATTTTGTGAAAGAACTTCATAATTTTCCTTTTTATAGAATGAAAAAAATTAACACTTATTTTTTTAATAATATTTGGACTCCTCCATTCCTTGCTAAATGTTCTCCCCAAGCTTGCAAGCACTGCATGATTTTGGAGGTAGAGGTCATGCACACACATACTGCTGCACAGATACCAGTAAATATAATAACACTGTTTGGCATTGCTCCTATGACCACAGTAAATGTTTAAATGATATGTGGAGAGCTTAAAGTTGTCATTCCACAACGAATTTCTAAATCATTTCTTTGTCTAGGTGGCAGGAGGTCTTGATAAGATACTGTCCATCCTGTGCTTCTTCCTACGTGCTCACTTACTGGATGCACTTTCGCACCACTCCACCCTACTTTTGTGCCAGTAAGAAAAACTGTACAGCTTGAGGAAAAGCTGGAGATGGATCCTGAAGGTTGACTAATCACGGGGTGTAAGGGATGGGGTCAGTTTTCAGGAGATCAGGTTTTCATTTGACTTACCAAATGGCTATAAAATAATTTGTCTGGTCAAAGATGTTTTACAGATTTTATAAAGAGCACATCTTGCTTAAGTCTAGATGATTTTCTAGTATTTTCTATGGAACAGCATTGACTACGTCCAAGTCAAATGCTGGGACTATATAAATAGATGGTCCTATATGCACACCATTATTTATCTGTCCATGTTCAGGTCCACAATTGATGCTGAGGCTCTTTGACAACATCTCATTTCCTTGCGTTGACAGTATTTTCAGTCTCCTAGCCCACTCAATTTTCTTAAACCTTATTGCACTCTCAGAAAGTAAAACAACAGAAGTGCAAGAAACTGCTTGAACTCTCTTCATGCATCCAGTTCTTCAAACCTGGGTTTGAAATCCATGACAGAAAGTAGTTTGGTCCTTCTTTCAAGAGTTCCCAAAGACATCTAAAGACTGAAAGAACTTCACATCTTTTGCCACATGGTTCTAATTTTTGACAGATCTAATAAAACAGTCTCCCCTAAACTTCTGAGCAATACTTCCACTTAGTGCCTGACAGGATTTTTTTCCATGATTAGCAAGTATTTGTCTTTCTAAAGCAACTTAGGAAACAACTTGTCAAATGATAAATGAGCAGCTATAAATCTGATCAGCCACATTTGGAAAACCCAGAGACTCAAAGTAAGTGTTGGGTTTTCAATGTGAGATAACACCACCTAATTGCAGACAACTTTTTGGAAAGATTTGAATAAGCAGTGCATGTATTCAGGCCTTGGAAAACAACAAAGCTTCACAGAGGACCAATTTAGCAAGTTGCACTATGGAATTGATGGATAGAGATAAATCAGCTTCTTCACAAAATTCTCTTCACACTAAATTATTGAGTATTTTTTCTCCATTAAGTCTTGGGATTTCTCGTTTTAAAGACCATGAAATCATTAGTTCTAATTGGTAAATTAACATGACCTACTCATTGTCTGTTTTGTGTTGTGAGCATTCTCTTGAATGAAGAAAACCCTTTATTTTACTCTGTTAAATTACTGGTTTTTGCCTAAAGTGTTTTCTTTGTAATTCAAATTGAATGCTAAAAATATCTTGCTGATGCAGTATGGTTGAAAATAACCCAGAAAATCTGGATTAGAGACTACAGACTCTGTATCTTTGCTCTGACACTGACTCACCAGGAGTCATTCACATAAACACTCATACCTTTAAAGAACATGACCACAGCTTTGCTATTTTATGTGAGTGTTTTGAAAAACATAATCCAATATGCACACAGCATTTTGAAGACTGAAAAAAAATGAATGTTGTTTCTATTAGGTAACAGAATTTGGTTTGTTTTGGTTTAATTTTACTTCCTTCTTTTATTCTGTATGTATGAAATGACTAAATAAACTGTCATAAATAGTTGGCATCTATCTGTACTCAGGGTTTTGAAAATCATTGCATGGATGTGGGCTGTGATGTAAAGCTAATTGAGACCTATAGAGAACAGTGGGATAGATCAGGCTCTCAGAGAGCCAACATGATTATCTTTTGAAATATTTCTTGTAAAGTAAAGTTATCCACCCATTCTTTCACAGCCTTCCTGGCCACAGCATGGGAAATCTGTAGGCTACTGAGATAAGAGCAAACACAAACCAGTGTGAAATTTTAATCCTGAAAGGCAAAAAATAAAAACAGAGCTAACAAAGAAACCAAACCCAACGGGACTCGAAATGGAACAAGGAAGTTCGCTGGTCAGAAAAATAAAAAATATAAGTATAATTAATTTTAAAAAATCAAGATTTGATCTCCAGTTATCTGATCTTTACAAATTCAAAGAGTTTCTGGAAAGGCAAGATGGAAAATAAAAGTTAACACTGGATAGAGAAGATATTAAAAAGATATGGAGGAAATAATTTCTATCAAAGGACTGTGGAAACCCATGGCATGCTTCATACATCTGATACTTCTCCTGATTAATTGAATTCTTCTTTTTCCCTATCTTATATTCACTTGTATAAACCTCCTCACTGCTCCTGTATTTTCTATCAGCTTTATTTCCAGTTAAGGCACACTATTTGGCAAGAAGATGATGATTCGTAATGAATATTTATTTAGTTGTTTCTTCTTTTAATAAAAAGGAACAAAGAAACTCCTTCCTTTGAATATTCAAGTTACTTAAATAAGTGTTTCCGTATCGACAAAGACTGATTGCTTTCCACTGCACTGTGGAGTGTTAAGAGCTTTTATGTTCCCCAGCTTCACTGAATTTTGAACCTCTTGGCTCTGTTTCACCAGGGCAATTTCTATGCAGTGGGTCTGAGTTAATCAGATCAGGCATTTTGCCATTTGCCATTCACACACATTTTTCTATTTGTACATCTCCAAAGACAAAACTAAGCTCTTCAAAAATGCAGTAAACTGGTTCTCCAGATGTGACAGATCCAACTCAGATTAGGCAAAACCACAAAGTTTATTTATGGTTACACGCTCTACAGAAGGAGAGGTTTACAGGATGGAATAGATTACATCTTTAGATATGAACAGGAAATGCTGCATAAGAGTCGCTGAAAGCACAAATATGCAACAGGCTGGTGAAAAACAGTCTTTTTCTGACATCACTATCTGTGGGGAGGCTGTGGGGAGAGGAGGAAAGCAAATCCACCCCGATACAACATTTTATCTTCAGTGTTCCCCAGGGCTCAGGAAGGCATTTCCAAAAGCCTTGTGTCTGCAGGAGCCCTGGTACAGCCCCACTGATGCTAAAAAGAGTCCATGCAGATGGAGAGAGTACAAAACTCTCTGCAAGGCCAATGCCAGGTGCACCTCCCATGAAGGGTATTAGGCCAAATGCAGTGGACAGTGTGGAGAGGGAGGAAATCACTCTTGCAGTTATTTTGCTGTGGAATTCAGCCCAAAAGTCAATGGTGGAAGCAACACCTGCCCAAATCTGCTCTGAGAAGTCCACAAGATGTTCAGAGAAAACCAACCTTACTTGATACAGCAATTTATTTATACTGCTGCTGTTTCACTGGTCACCTTCCAGATCAGGGCTCTGCCTCAGCAGGGGAAGTTAGGTCAGTGATGGCAGAATTGGGTCCAACTTAATCTAATATTTCATATAAGCTCATGAAACCTTTGGGGTTTTGGCCTTCAAATTTCTGTCATGGTTACTACAGAGCCTGAAAGGAGGAGAGAAAGCAACAAAACCCATCCCACCATCTGTTAGTACAAATCATTTTCCCAGCAAAATATCTGTTTGGTACGTTCTCTAAAGAAAATCTACTTCTAAGCAATCTAAAATGTTGTGAACAGATAAGCTTATTAGCACTTGTCATATTTGATATAGAAAACACTGGAATTAATTTCTTCCTCTCCACTGATAAAGCACTTGTAAAAATTGGGGAAATATAGTAGAAATTTGTGTCTTACTAAAAGAAGTACAGTGGTTGTGTAATTTGCTTGGTAATCTCCACTATTATGCAGAAGAACCTGTACTGGATATGTAAAACATAAATCAGTTCCCCTTACTGATAGACCTCTTGGAGCAAACTATAGATCACTGTTTTAGAAAAATATTAAATAAATTAATCATTTATTTAACATAATTTATTTAGTTAATATTAATTTATATGAAATAAATTAAATATAATTTATTTATTTAATATAATAAATAAATTAATATTTTAAAATATTCACCTAGTATTTTAGAAAGTCAGAAATTAGGTGTATGATTATAATATTTTATAAAGTTGTACTAAAATAGTTAAAATAACCTGATCTTGTACAGGAGTACTATATAAATGGGATTAAATACTTAACTGTGTTAGAGAAATGGCCATGACCAGGAATAAGAGAGTACAAGATTAATTTTCTGTCTGAATGTTCAGAAATCATGTCAGACCAGGTCTGTCCTAAATGAATTCAGCTTCAATTTCCTTCTTTTGGTCACAAATCACATCCAATGGTTTTAATGCTGTGCCCCATTTAGAAGCACATCTCCAAGTCACCCTGGAAGTCTTGAAATGCCTTTACCTTCACCAGAGAGTTAATTTAGAATAATGATAAGTTTATTTTTGATGCAGCAGAGCAACCACCATAGGCACCATCAGGCTGTATCTCTGTGCTGCAACTTGAGACCCAGCACCGGGACCCCCTCAGGACCCTCCGTGTTGTCTGCAGATAGTGAGACAAATAGGTGGTTGGATCTGTCTGACACTTAAATTCATGTGCAGCTCAGCTCCCTGAGGCCTCAGCAAGCTGCTAAATGATTTAGGTCTTTCCAGGCAGACTCAAAGAGTTTGAATCTCTTCCGAGGGACAACAACTTCGTCAAAGGTCAAATGATCTGTTGGATCACATAATCACAGGTTCAGATTCTCACCTGAGTTTGTCTGCACGGATACAAGGGAACTGCACTGCAAGCCCCAAATCTGTACAAATCTTATGTGGAATAAAGGTATTTCTCTTTCTGGTGGACCTAATCATGTTTATACATTTCCTACTTCATATTGCTGATTACTAGGAAGAATCAATTGCATTAAAAATATGATCTTAATTTTACCATTTCCCAACTTCATACATTTTAATTTTTTTTTTCTAGGTCTATGAAAATGTGACTGACACCTGGATTTGGGCAACAAACAAGTTTTAATGTCTATGAAAAAAAGCCTTTTTACTGGATTTCATCAAGACTAAGATTCTTTGCAGAGGTGATTATTCCATCAGTTCCAGTGATATGTTGAGCTACAAAATAATGGAGTTTTTCTTTGCCTTTTTTTTCTTAAGGCATCTGTCTCTGACAGAGACCATTGCCTCTGAAATTCTCACATTTTGTTCTGGATATTTCCTGTACTGGAAAAAACCCAGAGAATAGCTACACCATAATGATCTTCACATTTTACAGCATGAGAGATTGTCCTGCAATAAAATTCTATGGAGTATAAACCATATTCCTTTTTCCAGACGTCTTTGATTCTCCAGAATTTCCAGGTTGCCAAATTTAATTATGATTCTACAGTTGTTGGTTTTGTATGAACACACAATGAACTTGTCTGTCTAGAGAAGGACTGTCAGTATTTTGTAGCGTAATTGCTGTATGGAACAATGGCATAATCACCCTTTAACCAGTCTACAAACTCTTTAGAAGTGTTCACTGTACTCTGTTTTTCATTAACTGCCAGACCCTAATCAGAACTTCAATTGCCACATCTATATTTAAAAAGTTCTGCTAGCAAAGTTTTGCCATTTCAGAGTATGACAATGTCACATCAACACTTGACTATTGTGTCAGGAAAAGCTTTTATAGACACAGTTGTGCTTACAGAAAAGTTCTATAAAACTACCTTAGGTTATTGAAACAAGCGGTGCAAAAATCTGGCAGGAAACAAAACAAAACAAGAGCGAGGAAATAAACAAAAATTCCAGAACTGTCTGCAACTGTGGTTCAAATAAAACTGATCAGCACTTGTTTTTTAATCCAGAGCCAAAAAGCATGAAAAAATTGACATCCACATGCTTCAATCTGCTCTCCTCCCTCCCAAAATTGGATGACCATATCCAAATTGCCTATTATGACTGGGTTTTAGTATTTTCTTCCACTCACACCGTTTGAAAATAATGTCTGCTAGTTGCTACTGGCTGTCAATGGGATGTAGACCGAGAACTGAACAGTGTGGACAATTATCTGTCATTCCTTGAGCCATGCTTTATTTACGACTATGGGTATATTTAGTGACAGTATCTGTAGTAGATGTACTTTGAAAATAGCCTGGCCAAATTAGCTATGGGGATTAGCAGTCTGCTCTGGAGATAACACTTAGGGTAACTAGCCTATTGGTCCTTATATATGCTTAGTAAATATGTTTATTTAGGATTAAACTGTACCTATTTTTTTTCTTTATGATCAATGCAAAAATTTTTATGTAGTTTTCTTTGTCATTCTCTGTCATTAGTGTTTCTTTCTGTTTTCTACTCAAAGTATCACAGAGGTCAAAGACAGACAAATTCCTGGTTTCATTTTAGTGTCAGACAGTTTGTGGCAGTACCACTGTTGCATTTTGACCCAAAGCAAGAAGGTTAGTGTCAAGTTTTGACTCTGGGGAAAAAAAAAAGAAAGAAAAAAAAGGAACAACTAGCTGATTAATTCATTTTAATTGAACTAATTTGCATGGAATTATACTTGTGGTAGTTCAGAAAATAGTCACCTCTGATTAATATAGATTGCAAAATTAGAAGCACTAACAAGCTTTTTTGGTACAGCCTATTAATCTAAATAGTTTCTTCTAAGCCAAACCTGTTTTACACAGACATTTTAATTTAAGGATCCCATTTGGAGCACTGTTTACTTTTAGTGAAATTTAGCTATGATAATTTGTTACTTTGGTAAGCATTTTAAATAGACTCAGAGCTTGATTGCAGTTGAGAACTTGCAGACTAAATGTGTCAGGAACTTTTTTTGGTGAGGAGATCCTCAGCTTACCTCTGGATGTGTGGCAGTGCCCATGGCCAGGTGCAATTTGGGACCTGAAACATGCGGATATAACCCAGGTTGTATCAAGGCCAGGTTGGATGAGGTTTGGAGCAATCTCATTTAATGGAAGGTGTCCCTGTCCATGGCAGGGGGGTTGGAACTGGATGATTTTGAGGGTCCCTTCAAACCCAAACCATCCTGTGGTTCTCTGATTGTAACCCATGGCTTGCTAAGCCTTTACTAGGAGCGTATGCTGGGCATGTGACATGGTTTCCAATGTTTATATTGTTTCTTGATATCCTCTACTGGCCTCTGATGGAGGCAGGGTGCTGAGCTCAGTGGGATTTCCCATGGGAAAGTACATCCACTCTTGTCCCTGTGCCCAAAACCAGTATAATCACAGCAACATTGGTCTTTTTGAGCCAATAAACCTCCCCCCTCAGAAAGGATGATTAGTTTGTCCCTAGCACAACAATAACACAAACTTGTTGTTGCAGAGCTGGATTGAACAGAGTTAATTAGCTGTTCTTGCATCAGGCTGTGCTGCTCAGCTTGTCTTCATGCTCAGTCAACCTCCCTTAGCAAGCAGTAGTGTTATTGGTATCCAGGAGTTACAACTGTCTTATGGTTTTTTTCCCTTTTTTTCACCACTGAATTGTTCCCATGACTGTGCCTCAGATGCCACCATTTTGCCATGAGACTCAGAGTATTAGAAATAATCCCTTTATTTTAGATGCGGTGTTGCTAAAGTCTGTATAGTAGACAGAAGGATACAGATAAAAGAGACCCTTGAATCTTTGTTCTTTTGATTGTAGATTTTTTCCATCTGTTGAGATAAAAATGAAGATCTGTAGCCCTAAAATAAAAGAAAAAACAACTAAAAGCTGTTATCAGTACCCCAGTTTTGTTATGTTGAATATTTCATGGCTTTAAACTATTTTATGGGCTTCAGGTTTGTGATACTGAGATGTGGCTATCTCACTTCACCAGCTAGTAAGATACCTGAGGAACAGTTTTACCTTCTTCAGCTGATCTGAACAACAAAATAATCAGGGAGAACACATTTTCATTTATGTGCATATAGGAAGACTAAAGGATCTAAATTTGAAATCACTGCCACTCAATTTTACTTATATTGATGAGCTGAATGGAGCCAGATAGTAATAGATTTTAGTATCTTCAATTTTGATAACAGGCTTATAGGAACCAGATATCTAATACAAAAATTCAATTGAAATTTAAAATGGAAACCTCACTTTTCAATAGCATTTCAATCTATTTGGTTTTAGCAGTCTGTTCCAGTAAAAAATGGAATATAAAGAAAAGGAGTAAACATGCATTTCGTTATTATTGGTGAGGAAAGGCTAGGAATTATTTTTTGGGCTATTCATAGTTTTATTTCTGTATTTTATGCCATGGTTCTAATGTTTTCTGAGTTTTAGATTAAGACTTCAATGTGAAGTTTTTTTCATAATACATTTTACATGACACATTTATTCCATTCAAAATCTTCACACAATTTCTTTGCTTTCCTAGAAGACTTGGTAAGTCACTCAGTGGTAGACCCTGCTACACTAAATAGAGGTATGAAGACATAATCATCTTTGGGAAGCCTGAAGCTCTTCCAGATGGACTGGAGGTAGTTTCCATCTCAGTCTTGCATGACACTGTGAATGGCAGATGGAGCAATAAACAAAGAGGAAAAGGGGTTTGAATTCACAGGTAATTTGGCTTCAAGGCAGGGGCCTCTAGGTAAGCCAAGTGATTGTGACTTTTCAATGTGGGTAATGGAGGCAAATAAATCAAAACAACAACAAAAAAGAAATTATAACATTAAATTCACCTTATTTGTACATTAATGAGAGTCTACCAAATGAGAATATTCAAATTTAATCCAAGGACAGATGATACCAATAAATGTTTTAGCATGCTGTTTTATCCAAGTTCACTAACCCTGAGTGGGATTAAGGTAAATACAATGTCTTCACTACATCACAGAGGTGATTTTGTTATTATTTATGTGTTATTGATTTATTATTATTTTTTTTTGTCCTCTCTCGGGACAAATCTAATGTAAAGATTTTTTATTTTTAATTACAGATATACTGATAAGGGTTGTTTGGTTGATTAGTTGGTTGCTTGGTGGGTTTTTTGCCTCTTTTTAGGAATAGCAATATTGAAATATTGCAGTTTACACTTGAAATTAAAAGTTTACATGGCTTCTTAGATCCTTTGAGGTGTCATTCAGCTTTTGACTCATCACTAACAACCCGTTGTCTCTTCCAAAGGCTGGTTCCACCTTTCAGTAGCTCAGATAAAGCTGAGATCTCCTCCTGTAAGAACTATGTATAATTATAGCAGTCATATTTTTATTGTAAAAGCGTAGTAGCTGAAAAATAAATATATACAAATCCTGACTTCTATTTGCTTTTTTTTTTCCTTCCTGGCTTCTCTCTGAAGTAGAACTCATGCCTGAAATGTCAGTGACATATTTATTTCCTACTTTCATGTATACTTGGGGTCACAAGCTGCAAGTTAATTCTTCTGGAATGTTTTGTGATAGATAATCATGAATTTCTTCACAGTCTTAGAGAAAACATGCAATACACTGCATCATACAGCTCCTTAATCTTTTCAAAGTTTAATTCCTTTTTCTAAATACAAACCAACTCTTCTCTTATTCACAGTCAAGTTAATACAGTAAGTAATAAATATCTTCAGGCACAAAATTTACAGCCTAAGTAAAGCTAGAGAACAATCAAACACATTTTATTTTTCAGCGCTACCCTCTGTTAACAGGAGTAGAGGAAGAAAATGATGGGTTTCATTGAACTAACATTTACTTACAACAAAATATTAAAGGTGATCTCAAAATATAAACCATGTATATTTTGAGATCATCTTTAATTTTCATATTTGAGTGCCTGTCATTAAATTAACTTTGCCAGGTATTAGGTCAGTGTGATGTTTATACTGTCTTTCCAGGCAGCAAGGTTTCCAGATTGATCATAGAGAAATCCACAAAAAAAAACCCCTATTTATTGTCATTTTCTGCTATTTATTTGCATTTCTCAGTGCTTTTAGGGAAAAGAAAACTTTTAACCCTACATAGACCATAGAAGAAGAGACAGTCTCAGCCACAAAGGTTGAGATTTACCTGAGATACCTGCTAAGTTAGTTAGAGATGTAACACACTTTATTCAAGTGCCAAAACTCCCCATATTGATGATTGAAGCTTTTTCAAAGTTTGCACTTTGCTCACAGACAACCAAGGAGGCAAAGAGTGATGAAACTCTCTGTGTGCACCTATATTTTATCCTGAAGAACTAGATGGTGTTTAAGCTAAACCAATTCCTGAATTGGGTATTTTTTTTCTCTTTCCCGTGGCAGCTGAAGCATAGTGGACATCTGGTAGTTCTCCTTTCTTTACCTCCTGTGTAAATATACACTCATGTATAGGACTGTATTCCTCCTGCAGCTGTGAACAACTTCAGGATCAGATCTGAAAGAAATGGTCTGTGATATTTACTAAATACGTGCACTGAATTAAGTGTCATTACCTTGATGTGAATGAATTAAAGTTCTTAACCTGCAAGACCGGCCTATTGATAAAATTAAACTTTTATATTTTGTTGCAAATACACATACAATGGTGTTGTCTTTTGAGGTCTGGTCTCTGGCTTGGAGTATCTGTAGTCAAGAATTGAGAAGAGCAAATTTTGAACAGTATTTCAGATCCTGGGAATAGGATGATTTAAGTTAGGAAAAAAAGATTGGAAAGATATGGAAATTAATCATATGTAAGCAGAACAGGGCAAAATAGCTGATTTGTTTGTTTATCATCCTGAAAAAAATTGAAAATTAAATCAACTATGATATGAACCTGCCTTGGGGTCAATATTTGCAGATTGAGGTATAAAACTGAAGAAATGGGGGCATTTGCTATTGTATTGAACATAGTTTAATAATAAGAAAATCCAAACTCAAAGCTAGCCTTTGCTTAATACAGATTCAATTAAAGACCTATTGTCTTGAGAGAGTGTCTTCCCATCCTGTCCTCCAGGATTGTGACATTAACATTGATTTCTTTGTTGGATGCTTTCATTTTTGAGAGTGAAAGGAAGGTAATCTCCTTCTGAATGAGCACTGAAGCATCACATAACTGGTATTTCCAGAAGAATTAAACAGCTTTTCATCTTCTGCATAGATTAACTTGTGTGGTTAACTTTGGCCAGCTGCCGTACATCCACCCATTCTCAGTCTGCCTCTTCAACAGGATGGGGGATAAAATAAAATCAAATAAAAAAGCTCATAGATCAAGAGGGCGACCCCTGACCTTTTCTCACAGACACCCTCCCTGTACCAAAACCTTTCAATGTACAGATAATACAGTTTGCTGCACTGGTTTTGGACAACTGAGGTTCCCATTCTCACACTGACTACTCAAATCATGGTCCATCCACTGCCACCTCTTGCTCCTGGCTGATGCTGATGGGCAGTGTTCACAGGCACTGCACATGAATTTGTTCAGTCTGTGTCTGTTTATCCTTTTCCCCCTGAGGATCTTTCAGGAGCAGGCTGTAGGTTGAGAACATTTTTTCAGCATGCCACATATTGCCTGTTGTCACGCATTAGGCACTTACACTGTCAGGAGAAGCAAACTCGCAGGATACAGGAGAAAAACAACAGCAATGCAAAGCCTCCTGTGGGGCATGAATGTGAGTCACTCAGAGCAGGTTCATAAAGCTTACTCTCCTCCATGTGAAGAGGGTCACTCAAACGTTGTTAATTAGGAAAACAAAGAACTTTCTCAATTTTATGCCTTTTGTGTTATAATTTGTGTTATTTATCTGTGGCACAGACACCTAAGATATTTTAAACCTTTTTTTTTTTCCCAGAAATAAAAAGAAACATCCTCTGGGATAAACCAACATCTAGTTTGTATAAATAAATCATCTAACATTAGTTTTTCAACAGGTGTTGCTTTGAGGAGGAAAAGTCCCTGCTGTTCCTTTGCAAGGGCTGGGGAAAGGAGAATGTGGAACCAACCTGAGCACAACTGAAGCAGAAAGGAAGGAATACCTACAAAGTATATGAAGAATAAATATTTAATAATATTTAAAGTAGTCTGCAGGTATAGGGAGGATTTTTTTAAAATCATACTTTGTACTGCTTGCTGAAGATAAATGTGCTGTATGACTTTGAAGGGTTCAACCTTGCTCTTGCACACACACTTAAAAACAAATTATGAAAAATAGGTGAGCAGTGAGTGGAAGTTGTGCAACATAAGCATGGTAGAAAACCTTAACTATATGCATTGCCAAGACAAATACCATTATATTGTCAAGAATATGCAAAACATTGGCTAAGAAGAGTTTACTTGAGGTGACTGTTGTACATTAGTAAAATTGTGCATTAAAAGTATCAAAACTACCCCCCTCAGTAGAGCTACTTTGTTGGCCACCAAAGATAGTCAGGTCTTCGAGTTCTTCCCGTACAGACACACACACACACACACAGAGACCCCTTCACATGGGCAATATGGTTTGTCCCAGGATGGGAACACCAGATGGGAATTGTGGGAGAAATTGTCTGGAGGCTCACATAGTTAATGCATTCCAAAGCTGGAGGAGGTGAGATGTTTGCAATTGACTTTGCTGCACATCAGCCTGCAAAAGAGTATAAAATGCTGCTGGAGACTGGGCCAACTGGGACCAAACTGGTCTCCTGAAGTTTGGTTTCAGAAAGCTTCTGAGTGGATCCTCCCCTGAGAGGGATGGATGACTGCAGCATGCATCCAGCCTGAACACAGGGAACACTCACTTTTGGACAGGTGACTAAAAACTGCTAAGATCTGGTCAAATCTGGAGATAAAATCCAAAACTGGCTCCATAGGTGCTTTGTTGCTTTGTAACTGTGAATTCTGCAAGGCCAAAGACTGTAAACTTGTATGTTTCTAGCTGAATCTGCTTATAATTATAACCCTTTACACAGAAACTGTTGATCAAATCTGAGACTAAAAGGACCAAGCTGCACCCAGACTGCTCTGAGCAGTTTAGAAGCAAGGGGGGTACTCACTGAAGCTCATGACTCAACAGAAGGGACCCCAACCTGATATTTAAATCCATTGTAATAGATGACAGAGTTGTTATTTAGATACTGCATTGGTAATATTGAGATATTGTATTAGCAATAAATATAATCATAATCATCCATATAATCGTGGTGTCCTTCTTCTGATAATGGCTGATAACCTTCTCTTGTCTACTCTGCTACAGCTGGTTTTAGTTATTATTATTAATACCTGATTTTAATAAGCATTAAAATTCATGCAAACACCTTTAAATATTGACAAATGTTGCAAAAGTGTCTTCAGTCTCTACATTAGACAAGTTAACATAAAAATTAGTGGATAGGTCTTGGTCGAGCGTGGATCAATGTGCCCAGCTTGCAGTCAAAGCCATTATGTATAATTACACACCTTGAGCTCATAATTCTTTCTTTTCCCCTTGAGGGATTTATTTTTTCAGATACCTAAAAATGGATGGGAACATCTTGTGTCTCTATAAATATTCAAGGAAAGCCAGGTACCTTGTGCACACAGACATCATTGCTAGTAGGTTCTGTGGTGGTGCAAACCAGGAAGATCTGTTTGAATAACTGTGTTTTCTGGGGAGTAAAGTGATTCTCTGACTTCTTGTCTTACTCATGGTAACTAAACCTTATTGCAACGGAGAAACAACCTCTGAAACCTCGAAATTTCTTCAACTACAAGTAAAACACAGGGTTTCTGTCTCAAACTATGAATGTACAGTTCCACTGGCATCCTTGGCAGTGGATACATATATCTTGAGGTAAGAAATTGGTTGATTTCAGTCAAACTAATTACACACAGCGTTGTTTACTCAGTGATGTATTTTGCTAGTGACATGGTATTAAGAATGGAAACCATAATGTTGCATACTTATGGGCCAGCTAGGCTGACTCCATAAATAAATTATCGTGTAGCTAAATTACTTGGCCACTCGGTATATATTATACTGAATAACACTGAAAGTATAATTAATAAATAATGAGATTTTTAACTGTAGATTGTCATTCCTGTGTTTGCTATGTTGATCTCATTCTAGAAAGCAAATAAAGTAAATATAAAAGATAACAACAACAACAAAATGTTAGCTTATTTTGAATTTAAAGTTCCATCTTTTCTTTAGAAATAAGAATCTGAGTCACACTGTGGTTTCAAATGGTAGTAAAAATGTTTGGCTTGTAAGTTTTGCTTATTTTTATCATAGCACATTAGATCTCTTGCTCTAATACTGTGAACACAGAATGCTGAATAGATATGTTGAAGATTAAATGATGTCTGGAAAATTTCCAGGACATCTGTTCCATGATTTAGGTATCCTAATTCCTAGGACTTACAGAGTGTAGTAAAGTTTTTAATCACATTGAAAATATGACTGTCCTTGACTTCTTATACATAAAGAAATAAAAGTAAGTTATATAGCACTGAAAGTAATTTTCTCTCTACCTCATATCAGGTTATACCCTCAATTCCTTCATCAGCCTGAGATACTTCAAATATTTCAGAGACTTAGATCATACCAATAGTTGTTCATCTCCCATCCTAAAATGTGGCAGAGCTTATCCTGTCATTCCAGCAGAGGTTGGTACCTTCAAGAAGCTCAAGAAGACAGACAGCACCAGCTGTTACTTTACACAATGGAAATAAGATTGTGTCACAAAATGATGATTAATTAGATTAGGAACAATCAACGAGGCATATTTCTATCAGCTTCCCCAAATCAGAGTGTTCACTGACTAACATGAATGAACTTAATCCTGCTGAGTTTGATTTATATTGGACAAACTGCTCATTATAATTTTCTTTGAAAAACTCTGTTTTGCTGTGAGGTTTTTTCTCCATTTAAAAGGGGTGCACAAATGGCATTTGTCTCTTTAAAATGCATTTATGATTTGTAAGAGTTCAAAACTTTAATCAGACAATAATTCAGTCTAATTGGTTGGTTGTTAGAGCTTTTCATCCTGACTCTCCAGTTATTTGCTCATCGTTTGTGTGGAGTAACGATCCATTGGACACCTTAGCATGACAGAAGTCTTGAAATGTCTTGAATGTTAATAAAATATTTCTGTTTTCTTCGTGGTCATACTTGATGTAACAGAAATTGGTAGTGTGGAACATACACAGTTTGCTTTTTTTCACTACTTTAAAGGTACAGGGCTTGCTCTAATTAAAAATATATTTCTTTTTTCAATGTAACTTCATCCACCTATTCTAGAACTGACATGATCTTCAGTGTCTTTCTGTCATGACATAACAAATAATTGAAAATAATATTAATAGAAGATAGGTTTTTTCGTAATGTGGGGATGGAGATGTAGACTAAAAAGAATTGAAGTTACCAACATTTTAAAAAAAGATAAATTACTCAGGTAGTTATATTCTTGGTAGTCTGATACTGATCCTGGGTAAAAAATGGAGCAGCAGACAAAGGGTCCAATTAATATAAAATATAAAGAAAGGTAAAGTAATTAACATCAATCAACATTGAAAAAAAAGGCCCCCGAGCTAACTTAGTATCTTGAGTAACAAGATGAAAAAGTTTAGCTAATGAAGGAAATGGCAGCAATGCAATAGACTGCAATTGGACATTGACTTTGTAACATACAGTTAAAATATAAATTAAAAAAAAAAGGAAAATTGATTACCCCTCAGGTTTCATAAAGCAAGTGTAAAAGAAGGTCATAGTGAGTGCATATTTCATTTGTTTTCAAGTATACCAGTCCTTGCCCATATGCTGCATCAT
Organism: Neopelma chrysocephalum; assembly: GCF_003984885.1. Classification (NCBI taxonomy): domain Eukaryota; kingdom Metazoa; phylum Chordata; class Aves; order Passeriformes; family Pipridae; genus Neopelma; species Neopelma chrysocephalum. The sequence continues at coordinate 1,312,787 of NW_020897745.1, read as the reverse complement.
TATCAATGATCTAGGCCAATGATCTATGTCTATAAGTCTATAATTATTAAGAGTAAATATTTAACTCTGATAGCAAAGATTTCAGTGAAATAATAGCAAAGACACGGGTCACTTCTAGAGAGATGCTTTCCTCAGTGGGTAAACACATTTTGCTGTAACCAAATGTAAAGTCCCCTGTTACATGGTTGTTAGTTATTGTTAGCTATGGTTGTGGTTGTCAGCTATAGCTGCAGGATAAGTACATCTGTCCCTGAGAAAATTAGTTCTAAAAAAGAATTAAGGATTATTTCAAATCATCAGATGAAAATGAACTCCCAGTAATCAAATGGTTTTGGTTTCACTAAGAAGGGTCAATTGAGAAGAAAGAGAGGCACGATACTACCTCTGCTTCTATAGCCAAGAACTTTCTAGAATTCTGGTTTCCAATTTTCAATCAACAGCTGAAAAATACTGAAAAACTGAGAGAACATGGAGAAGAGCCTTGAGAATAAATGGAATGGTTGGAGAATACAGTGAAGAACACAGGTAGTTCCTTATGTTGAAATTAGGAAAAGAAAGAATAAACAGTTGCATGAACATAGTCTCAAAGAACTGAAGTGGAAATGTGAAACAGGATAATAAAAGACTTTAACACTCTACGTCTATTTGGTAACTGGAAAACCAAATCTGATTCATGGAATACTTCCACCTTTCCTTCTGGAGGAGAAAATAGCAAAGCCAGCAGTAAATGTAACCTGTAAAAATAAACATGTTTTCGTGAATATGCAAAAAACTTGGTAGGGATCTGCTGTTGTATCTGTGTCCTGGAGAAGAGAAAAAAGAGAATGGTGGAAAGACAACACATCTGGAAGTTGTGTACACACCAATTTATTGGGGCATATTCTGTTTTTCCAACCACAGCAAAGTGAGAACCTGCACTCAATAAGTGCCAGACACTCAAGCAAAAGACAAACTGTGTTCTTCTCAAGCAAACAGAAACATTCACCAAACAAGCCTGACCTATCAGGATCATGTGGGCAAATGTTTCCCAGGATATCACACCCGGGGGGATCACCGATAACTTTTTGCAATTAAGCCTCTAGATTCATTTCCTTAAAAGATTGACATTGATGGATCTGTGACAGGGATTACATTCCCAACCATGGTAATCAACTGCTCACTGTGCTGTGCTTGCACATCATTAGTTAACGGTGCCCACCATCGTGATCATCCATCTTGCACAACCTCTGGAGGCACGAGGCATTTCTCTTGGTGGACACCATTGTCTTTCTTTCATTGCTAAGCTTATAAGTGACTCTCATGTGTTCAATTAAATTCTAATTTACTTCCCTTGAGCTCCTCTGGCACCTTTTCCAAAAGGAGTTAGGTGTTTCCTACTGAGATTACTAATGTAACAAATGCTGCTTTTAAATCTACACCAACATTGCCCTGAGGTAGTTCAAGAAACTGTGCTTTTATCAGAAAGCCACATTGAAGGCTCCAGGGTCATCATTATCTTTTCGGGCCTGAACACCAGTCTCTGCCTTTATTTCCTTTTCTGGGTGACAGTTCTGAAGGGCTGACATTAATCACCAACAATCTCATGATGGCATGTAATTGCATATATCAAAAAATATTCATCCTGGGGGCAGCTGCCAGTGCTAGAGCACTAGATATCAATCCAATTAAATCCTAACATGGAGATAATTGTTTGCCACTCACTCCAAGGAAGAGAATGACATTAATACTATGTCCCACAAGTGACCTTTACGTCAGCTGGCCTCCATCAACTAATTATGAGGGTTATGAGCATATCCCACGTCAATCACATAGATTCAGTATACAGAGCTAAACACAGAGACTCAAGTGAAACTAAGAATTTAAAGTTTTTTCCCAAACTTAGCTTTTAGGAATAATTCTGCTGATATTAGAAATGAATAAGAAAAGTGCTGATTTAGGTCCAACAACATAGAAGGAAGCAGTTGAAAATGAAGACAGAGACATGGATTCCCACGTAAAGAAAAGAAGAAGAAACAGTAAGAAAATATATGAAAATTTTCAAGGTCTGTTATAAGCTTGTTGCAGAGCAATTTAAATTAGCAGTAGAATAGCTAAGGCTTAGTA